>NC_080832.1:3547500-3847500 GCF_030435755.1 Ochotona princeps | reverse complement strand
GTTGCTGTCCTTGAATATATTTTGTTTTTTTGCACTACGTGTGATGACAACTTTTGTGTCCACTGGACTGGGCTATAAGATACCCAGACAGCAGGCCAAATATTACATTTGGGTGAGTCTGTGAAGTGTTTCTGGAAGAGAACCAACAGACTGACTAAAGCGGAGCAAACTCCCCACTGGGGTAAACATTGTCTGCTCTGTGAGGGCTTGGCAGAGCTGGGCTCCTGCCTGCAGCTGGACACTGAATGACGTCACCACGTTCCTAAACCTCCAGCTTGCAGGTGCTTTCGTGTGGCACTTCTGTACCGACAGAACTGCTGGAACCAAGACTCACCATAAACTACCTGTTATGTTTCTACACATGTACATCACTTTGGTTCTGTTTGACAAACACTTGGTGTAGAATAATTTACATGTGGTTATTGATTTTTAAAAAATATTATTTATTTAAAATTAGAGTAATAGAGGGAGGGAGAAGATGGGGAGAAAGTAGGAATGTGTGTGTATGCGTGTGTGTATATGTGTGTATGTGTGTGTGTGAAGGGGGAAGAGAGAGAGAGAGAGAGAGAGAGAGAGAGAGAGAGAGAGAGAGAGAGAGAGAGAGAATGGTCAGCCCTGGGCCAGCTTGAAGTCAGGAGCCAGGAACTTCATCTAGGTCTCCAACATGGGTAGTAGGAGCCCAAACATTAGTACCATCTTGCATTGCTTTTGCTAGGCCATTAGTGGATCAAAAGTGCTTGGGACATGAACTGCCACCCGTGTGGGATTCTGACAATGCACGTGGTGGCTTCCCCTCTTCTGGCACAGTGATGGCCACATGGCTGCTGATTTTCAAACTATTGTCATTACCCTCTATTTT
Organism: Ochotona princeps; assembly: GCF_030435755.1. Lineage (NCBI taxonomy): Eukaryota > Metazoa > Chordata > Mammalia > Lagomorpha > Ochotonidae > Ochotona > Ochotona princeps. The sequence continues at coordinate 3,846,641 of NC_080832.1, read as the reverse complement.
TAGGTGGTTAGTTCATTTGAAAGACAGAATGACAGACAGAAAGAGAGAGATCTCTGATCTGTTGGTTCACTCCACAAGTCTTTGCCAAGTCTGGGCCAAGCTAATGTCAGGAGCCAGGAAATCTATATGGGTTTTCCATGCATGTTGCAAGGGTTCATCTTCTGCTACCTTCCCATCACATTATTAGGGAGCAAGATCCAAAACAGAGCCGCTGGGAATGAACACTCCTATGGGCTGATGGTGCCCCAAGTGGCAACCGAGCCTGCTGTACCACAGTCACAGCCCATACATTCTTAGCATCACTGTGTATGCTTTTGATACACTTTCCAACAAATGTCTTAGGAATAGAGTTGCCCTCTATGGAATATACTTTCTGGAAAGGTTGACATCTTTGTATGTTAGAGAGATTCCTGACTTACAGCATGGTCACCAGGAGCTGTTCTGGTATTTATTCTTTCTGCAACAGTGCTAATTGTTAGAAACCACTGTGGGCAAACCTCAGGAATTACGTAGGATTCTGTGTGGGTGGCCTTCAGGACACACTTTGGAAGTGTGCATTGTTTGTTCCAGAAGTTCTCATGGACCAACGGCACCAAAGAGAACCACCCAAGTCTCTTTCCTGGCAACGTTTGATTGGTGTATTTTATTTTGCGTATTTCAAACTAAAGGCACCCAGCGTGTGATCTTCCTTGTTAGTGTGAGCAAGGGAGGTGGCCCGCTTGAGATCCCTCCTTTTCACCGGGCTCCTTGGCCTTCCACTGCACTCTCAGCCCTAGTGTACCGTCTTCCCTAGCCTCCCTGGGGATCCGCGAGAGTGTACCTTGGGGTGAGTTTCTCAATCCTTGGAGCCCGTGTCTGTTACGCCAGGTGGCAGCCGCTGGTCACACTTCCCCCAGAGTGTCTTCATCTCAGCCTTTCTCCTCTGCTTTCCAAGGTAATATTCCTGCTGACACATGGACAGTGCCCTGAGCTTCTCCCAAATCTTTGAGGTATGTCACTGTCAGGGAAAGAGATCGAATGGATCTGGCAGAATTTCGTCCCTTGCTTTAAATCATGTTTTCACTGGCATTTGCAAAGGAATCCTTATTTAGAAAACAGTCCCATGCTTCATCCCGTGTCCAACTTTCAGGTGACTGCCCTGTAACTAGCCAGGCAGGCATTCACCCGTCATCCCTTCCTTCCTTTTCCTCTTGTTCGCTTGCTTTCCCAGCAGCGCCTGTTGTCCCCATCCTGTAGCTCAGACTTCAGCAGCTTCTCCAGTTGCCAACAAACCTGCCCCTTGCAGAACGCCTTTCTTGTTCTCCCTGGTCCTGCCGGCGCTCGGGCCTTTCGTCCTCTGGATTGATGCCTGGTGGCTGTGAGGAAAGTGATGCATTCATAAACACACATTTACAAGTAGGAATTTAACATTAGCTTCCTGTTGTCAAATTAAAAAAGAAGATGACTTACAGTTTGATTTATTGCAGCTTGAAAGGAGTTGGAAGGGCATTCAAGACAAATATTTCAGGAGTCAGAACATGCGTAAGGTCACTTTGCCCTCTCAGGAGGCTGTTGGTGGTAACGTCGGATGGAAATGGGAGACGGAAGTCAGAGTCTATTCCTGGAACCTCCTCTGACTCATCCCGGTTTCCCGCGGATAGTTCTTCTTACTTCTGCATGACTCTTTCATCTGCAAAGGGGATGCCTTTGATGCTCTGCCCTTCAGGCGCCCTTGAATCTTGAGTAGTTTGTGGAAGTCCAGCCTTCAGCAACTTCCTGGAAACTACACATGGACAAGGGGTCAGATAGCCTGGGGTGGGGAGAGGTTGGAAGGGGCCATGCCTTGGCAGCAGAGTCGAGGGTGATGGCAGAGGCCAGGAGCTGTTCATTAGGTGATGCCTGGAAGGCTTCTTGCAGGATGGCAAGCTCTGAAAAGCTTCCCGAGTTTAGGTCTTGGGTGTTTGCCAAGTGATTAATTGTATGGCTTTTGTAACAGCTTAGAGATGTGGAAGACATATGCATTTTAAGGCCTTGATAGGATAGCAGCTTCCTTTGTCCTAAGAGGGAAGTCGGGTAGACAGCGAAGGCCGTGAGGAATACACAGACCATTTCTAGAAGGGTTGTTAGTGGTCAAAGTCCAGGTGCATAGGTTCAGATAGCCGAGATCAGCCACGTGCATCATGACTGGATTTCCTTGTGTGAAGTCCTGGGTGTTTGCCAGGGGTGTCCTGCAATCATTTTGTTCTGCTGCAGGCTGTAAAGAAGTCACACCGCAGCTGCAGCAAGGAGAGGGCTGCCAGGAAACCCCACATCCGACCGGGTGAGGGGCGGAGGCGGAGTGCCAGCGGCTGCTGCTTTGTCCCGCTGCTCAGGCTGGGAGATGCTTTGGCAGCGTGGGGCTTCTGTGACATGTAACAAGTTTGTCACTAAGCATCAAATGATACTTGTGAAAGAGCAGAAGGCACAGTGGATTCAAGGTATATGCCCAGATTATGCAGCATCTGTTCTCTGATATAAACAATCCCCCCAAAAAACCAGAAAGCAGATTTCATAATTTTAAATTGGCTCTTTGTTTTTCTCTTTAAGGCATTTGATTAAAAAGCGAGAGAGTGGAATAAAATCACCACTCACTGTTTCTCCTGTGTTTTCGGGAGGAAGCTGCTGGGCACGAGTCTGAGACAGTAGCCTTGTTCAGGTATGTGCAGCAGGGCCTTCTCTAACGTCCAAGGTCTTGGGCTAAGCAGATGACACATCGTAATTAGGCATTAATGTGCAAGCGACCCAGAGTTCAGAACCATTTTCCCCAATTAATTCGGAGAAGCGCGTGAAGACAAAAGGAGCAGGAATTTTTATCCCACTTGACAACCGGAGGCTCTCCACGCCCTAGCCACGCACAGTCACCGCTACTGCTGCCTCCCGCCCTGGCAGCTGCTGGAGCCTGACGAGGCTCAGAGCCATGCAGGCCCCATGAAGGGACTGGGAGTGGACGGAAGTAGAAGCTGCTGGGAAGCACTGTCCGTCTCAGTGTCTCCCTGACGTCTTGTTCTCTAACAGCCAAGCCTGCAGTGTGCACCACCAGGAATGTACAGTGTACACCGATGTCTCTCGGCGCTCTGTACTGGCAGTGCCAAAATCCAGAAGGTACTTCCAGCAACATGTATACATGAGGGCTTGGAACAGGCAAGTGGGATTTTCCTTGAAATGAGCTGTGTGTCCTTGGGCAAGTTTCTGAACTCTGCGTCTCACCGCCTTACCTATAAAACAGGGATAATGGAAGTTCCCTGTCTCCCAAGGGTATAGTAATGATGGACTTATGTAATCAGTGTTGGTTGCTCAGTTTCCTTCTTTCATATGAACTGATCAGCTGACTCTCAGCAAAACTCACAAGTCAGAGCTCAGGGCAGAAGAATCCCCCTGGATTGCTCACCTGACCGCAGCCCAGGCCTCTTCAGAGAAGGGGCAGACCGGCCTGAGCTTATCTCAGTTGGTTGTCTCGGAGTCTGTGCTGACTGAAGACTGTCCAATGCAATGTCTGCAGCATCTGTGGGCACCCAAGTGACACGCTGCTCCCATGGTCTGGGATGCATTGATGGGAGCTGGTGTAGTTTGTACTTGGAATGGACGACTTGTGCTGAAACCTGCCCTGGCTTGTGGGACTTGGGCTAAAGGCAGATGTGGCCTTTGGTTCCGCATGCGTGCAGTGATTGATAAGCCTGTGTGGCAATCAGTGTTTGTTAGAGTAAATAACATCCATTTCAATTTCTGCTGAAGAATGAGCTTCTCCTGTACTTCTAGGTGCTGCCTGAACAGCAGCTCCTGTGGCTCCCAGGTACCAGGGAGGGACCGTGAGGGCCCCGATCATTAATGCATCTCTGCGTGGGTGAAATGAGTGGGAATGCATGGGGGGTGGGCAGTAATGGGTGTGGGAACTGTAACGGCTGTATTGAGGCAATTTTCTCGATAGCTGAGTTATCTTCAGGGGCTATTCAAGTTAGACGAAAAGATAAAACCTGATGTGTTTTGCAACATGTAGGGATGCTAATTTCACATTTCCCCACTTATTAAAATATTCTGATCATAAAAGGAATGTGTGCTAACTGAAGAAGAAATTATAGAAAGATTGAATTAAGAAAATTTACTTTTGGGATGAATTTCTGCCAATGTTACTGTGTGCCAAACAGGGACTGTGTCTTGTGAAGACATTTGCAGCTTGTAAGCATTGCCCGTGCCATTCAGCCTTCTCCAAGGCAGCACGCTGTATGCTTCAAAATATTCCGTGTTATATTTGAACTTGATTAATGGAACTGTTGTGTTACATTGAATGACAAGTTTCTGGAGAACATTGCCTATTATAAATAAAGTGGTCATGGGTCTTAGATAAACCTTTTATCAGTCTTGCAACTACCCATGCACTTAGTGTATGTGAGGGTCTACAACATGTTAAAGCAATGTTGCTCCGGCCCCTTCCTCAGGAGCTGGCTCCATGGGTCAGTGTGTGAAGGGGGCATCCTCCCAGCCCACACTGCTCTGTCCTGCCTTGTGCCCATGCCCTGAGCTTTCTCAAGTGTTGGCTTAGTCGTATTTTCATCAGCACAGTGAAACACCCGAGACAACAGACTTTGTACAGGTTTATCTAACACTCTGTTTTGGAGGCTTTCGTTCAAGCCCAGGATTGGCTAGTCCCACTGGTTCAGCCTCTGAGGAAGAGAGTGGAGGGCATAGAGGAGCAGGAGTTAGGGTTTGGGTCCCTGGGGAGGTGGAGACAGGCTGGGCATCGCTCAGGCTTTCCTAACACCCTGCCCATGGGAACTGCCATGTGAGAACATGCTTCCAAGGACGTCCCGCTGAGCCCTTTTCCTGAACAGAATTGGCTTAAATTTCTACCCTCTCAACACCATTCACTTATGCCTTAGCGGTGCCTCAAAGGAGACTCCGGGAGGCCCGTGAGAAGTGAAACTGCTGAGGTGATTTTTGAAATTGCACGAGTATTTCCACTCTAAAGACAAAAGTTTACTCCACAACCTCTTCCAGTTACTGTCTAATTTTTTTTATTTCGCTTTCAGAAGGAAGTGTGTGTGTGTGTGTGTGTGTGTGTGTGTGTGTGTGTATCTGTCCTTTCTGGATATATTGCTGTGAATACTTAGAGGCAATCTCAAACTTATTTTGACTAAAATAAAAATTTCTCCCTAAACTTACCTTTGCACAGGATTCTCCGTCTCAAAAACACTTCCCTGCAAGTGCTTCGAGCAAAAAACCTGGGAGCATTTTTGGTCTTCGTGGCTCAAGGGCTCCCTTCACCATGTCAGCAGATTCCAGCTCTCAGAGCCTCCTCAGACACAGTGCCGTCTGTCCACTCCCAGCACCACCTGGCCTGCGCACGCCATCTGTCCCCCAGCTGTGGAGCAGGCTGTCTCCCGGAGTGGCAGCTCTCCTGCTGGTCACCCAGCAATCAACGTCACCTTCAGACATGTCAGCCACCGCCCGTCACCTCCTGCTGAGCACGCCCACTGGCCCCCACCCACCCATAGTCACCTCCACACCTTGGCTTCCACAGCTCAATGTTGCTGCCTGGTCTGGGCCTTTACCTTGAGTCCTGCTGCCCTCCTGCCCTGCACCCCAGCCATGCTGACCTGTACCCCGGACAGTCATGCCCACCTCGGGGCCTGCACTAGTTCTCCCTGGCTGGCGCTGGCTGTGGGATCTCAGGCTGCATGGCACTCCCTGAGTACCCCTCCACCTTCCGGAGAAGGTGCTGAACCCTGCTCTGCCATCACCGGGCTCTGACTGTGGCCTCACAGATGCATTTAAAAGCCAGCTAACTCTGTAGGACAGGCTGGCCCTTCACGTCTCTACCGTGAGTGTGGGCTTAGCCAGTGAAAGGATTCATGGACTTCCTGCACACTTGCTCAGCAAAATCCATTTTTTTTGCTTCAGGCTACAATTCAATCAATCATCAGTTTTGCTTTTTGAGGTAATCTCTAAGCTTCTAAACTTTGAGGACCAATTGCAAGCCTATGCCATGGGGTGAACTCCTCTCTGAACCCCAAGAGCACCTCGTGATTCTCATGGATATAAGCTTTTCTGTTACATATTCCACAGTGGTTTTACTTGGATGATCCAAGTTTTCCAGTGGAAGGGACTTAAAGATGAGAATGGTGTGTCTCTTTAACCCTGTTTCTTCCATAGCTCCCAGCTTGGTCAGAGGCATGTAGGGGTGGGGTGGGATGGGGGGAGTCTATGAACATTTGCTTAAGTGAATCCATTTCCTAGAGTTGTACACATTAAGACCTAATAAAAATGCCCCATGGATTTTGCTATGATCTGGTTTCTAGTGTGCAGCATAATCCAGCCTTCGCATAGATGCTCCATAGATGTCCATGGCAAGTGATGTGGGATGGGGTAGCGAGGCAGTCTGGGGTGTACTACCAATCAGATCTCTGTCCAACCCCAGAGCTGAGCTCTCTGGCCAGCTCGGTGGCAATGGTCCTGCAGCTCTTATTTTTCTGAGTTTGCTATACCCACTTGGGCTCTGCCTGTCTCGGTGTTGATCCCAGGGCTATCACCTTCTGGTTTCCTGACGGATTGGGCTGCTGGCGTCTGACATCTCTGAGCTGCAGTGGCTGGTGACATCTCCGCCGGGTGTCTGTGCTGCGTTTCCAACAACACTGACTGACACTCAGCTCAGCTTGAAGGGAATGCCCGCAGGCAGAAACTCGACTGGCAGAGCCCACGGCGAAGGACGCATCGCAGGGGTGCAGTTTTCCTCCTTAAGGCCCCCAGTGGAGTGCAGAATAGATGGGCAGGCAGTGGCAGAGGGGAGGGAAGCACTCCAGCCTCTCCCAGAGCTTCCCAAAGGCTTACCCCAAAACCTTATGCTACCCACTGCCCGGTCCTGAAACCGGTGATGGGCGCAGTAGAACTGCATTTCGCCTGCGCACAGGCCGCTGCTCCTAAATCCACCCTCTGAAGAAGACATCATCAATTAGAAATGGGATCATTTCCCTCTGCTAATTTCCTTTCCCACAACTAGATTGTCAACTTTCTAACAATATAATTATGTCTGCTACCATGACGCCAGTGATAAAACCATCTTCCTCCATTCAGTCTCCATCTGAAGGTTCCCATAGCCTTCTCTCCAGGTACACAATCTGTAGGATGTATTTTGAACCTCTGACAGCCTCCTGCTTCGCTTACAGCCTGGTTTGTAAAGACACTCAGAGAGGAAGCCTGGGGTTTGGGGGCGGTGGTTAGCCCCTTGCCAGGAGGGAAGGAGACAGTCACCAGCTTTATTATTCTAAATGCTGGCAAAACCAGACAATTCTCAAAGAACTTCTGGATGCAGACACATGTTGTTTTTGGGTCACTCATCCATCCTATCAGGCTGATCAACTCTGAAAACATCTATTTCATTTCTCTTAGGAAGACTATCAAACAATAAGGGACAGACAGTGCAGTGCATGCAAACATACGAAAACATATCCATCAAAATCCAGCTACCCAGACTGTGTGTAAGTGTGTATGTTGAGTGATGTATGATGGGGGAGGGGCTCACCTGACTCTGGAGTGTCATGCCCAGTGGCCCCATTAGCATCGACACGTCTGACCAGGGCCAGAACCAATGATACCAGCTCCATGGCCATTGCTGCTAACGATGCCAACTCACATCTCCCAACACTTTCAGAATCTCTGGCTCCCATGTCACCCACTTGAGCTCTCACTCACTAAAGATGAAGTCACTATTACTCCATTGGACGGAACACACATTTAAGATTGTAATGGGTAAATAGCACAGCCAAGATGGCAAAGGTGTTAAATGATGGAGCTGATATTTAAATCCAGGTCTAGTAAGGAGTCCATGTAAATACATTACCATGGGAAGTGTCTTGGGCCACATGATTGAAAAGCAGTGGTGTTCTGTGCTTGGCATCGTAAGAGACAGTTACCTGAATGATGCTTTAGAAGTCAAATTAACTCAGTGTGTATGGGGCCTTCAAAGGGTTAAGTAGCTGTGCACAAACGCATGGCAACCTCATCAACCAGCCCTGTGTGCAGATGGGAGGGCCCCTGCAGGACAAGGTGCTTGGCTGCATAGGGCAGAGTGTGGCCTGAGGGAAATGGGGCTGAGATGAACAGAGTTGGCCAGCAGTGCTGCCAGTTGGGGAGGGACACATGCAAGCCTCTCCCAGGCTCCTGAGTCCTGGGCAGCACAGAGGGTGAGGCTGGGAAATATAAGAACCCCAGCTGGTGTGGCTGGCGCTGGAGGAGCATTCTGACTCTGCGTTAGCTTGGATTCTTCCATTTTATTGCATCATCCTCTTTGAAATCTACATGCCTACAAATTGTTAAACTATTTCAATTAACATGGATCCTAAAAATAATGGCAGATGCCTCTTGAAGGGTTAATAATTTATTAATCAGGAACACGTGAATTCACATTTGTTCAAAGGGCTTTCCTCCCAACATTTAGTCAAGATTTAATGCACTAAGAAAATGACAGTTTTATTTGGGCAGAGATGAAAGGAAGCTTTCAAACACTGTAAAGGCAAATGAACATTGATCAAGTGCCTACCATGTGACAAGCCCTCATGGCAACCACCCCTGGTGCTGTTGGCATTGTTGTCATCCTTTCGATAGATAAGGAGATTGAGGCTTGAGGAGGAAGAGCTGCGAGTGAAGAAGGCTGAGAAAGAGCTGGACAGAGAAAACAAACCAGGAACAAGCCAGAAGCTTCTAGAAGGTGGTGGCAGAAGTCTGAGATGATGACTGCCCTGTTTCTATACTTTTGGAAAACAGCCTTTTCTGATGATTTTTTTTATCAATCAAGTTGCAGGAGCTGCAGGAGCCTGAAGGCTTGCACCTTCCTCTCCCCTCTCTTTCAGGTCATTGGCTGAAACTCTGAGCCCCAATGTGATGATATTTATAGGTGTAATTTTGTGGTGGCAATTAGGACTAGGTGAGGTCATGGCAATGATGAGTTTAGTATCCTTCTAGAAGAGGATGAAACCGGGGTTTCTGTCTCAACCTCTGGGTGAAGCACAATCAAGAACAAACCAGACAGGGAGCTCTCATCAGGAAATAGACAGGCAGGCATCTCCACCTGCTCCTGGGCTTTCCAACACCCACAATTGTGCAAAATGAACTCCTAATGTTTGAGCTGCTCAATCCACTGTATTCTGCTAGAAAAAAACAGGTTGCCTAAGTTAGTGACATTGGTCATAAATCTATGACTATTATAATTCTTCTGCCTCCTCCTTTGCTGGCTTCATGTCTCACATTTATGAAGAATAAGGATCAAGGATATATAAGAGTGTGCAAAGCAGAAGTATTTCATTGAAAGAATGCAAAGAAAGTGAAAGAAAAAGTTCTTGACTATACAAGGAAGGGTTCCTTTACAAGGGTTACTATCTAGGGGATTTTATGGACCATAAAACAGGAAGTCCCCACAAATAGCAAACACACGGAATTCTGCTTCCCTAGACCCATTGCAACAGCATGGAAAAACCTTGGTTACAGACTAGCTGGCACACACAGTATCCCTCCTAGTATCCCTCCCTGGCTGATTAAGTTCGTATAGGTCTTCGGCGATTTCTTTCCTGATGGTGTGTATGTAGAGGGAGGGGGCGGCTGCTGTGTATCTACCTAGTCGGCTGTGTATCTCTTACCAACACCCAAGGAGTGATTCTGAAATCCTTTGGACTGTCTTAGGCTTTTGTACACATTGATTCTTGTGTCTTCGTTGCTCTTCCTCCGTGGCTGTTTGGGCAGTTTCCACATCTCTCTTGAACGTTATTTACCACAGCTGCTCTCAAGTAAGACTTTTTCTCTCTTCTCTGTAACAGTGACCTCCCAACTTACTAACATAGTTTATTCATTTTGCTTTTTGTTTGGATTTTCCTTCTATTTCCTTTAATTTTTTTAAAGATTTGCTTATTTTTATTTGAAAGATCGATTTACAAAGAGAAGAGAGATATCTTCCATGTGTTAGTTGTCTCCCCAAATGGCTGCAACAGCTGGAGTTGAGCCGGCCTGCAGCCAGGACAAGACCTAGGAGCCAGAAGCCTGCACTGTCCTTTGGTTCTCCCAGGTGTGCTCAGGGGTCCAAGGGCTTGGACCATCTTCCACTGCTTTCCCAAGTCATAAGCAGGGAGTTTGATCAGAAGTGGAGCAGCCAGGACACCAACCAAACTCATGCGTGTGATACTGACACAGCAGAGAATTAGTTTGCTAGGTCACCACATTGACCCTGGGCTTTTCCTTCTAAAATGTCCGCTTTATGAAGAACCTTAGTCTGTTACCCTCACTGCTATGGGCTCAGACACCTTGGAACAGTGTCTGGAATTAGCAAGTAGTATTCAAAATAGTTTCAAATCAATACATAAATTTCCTGGCTGGACAGTTTGGTTGGGTTAGATGAAACCTACAGGGATAGGCACGCCCAAAGGACTGTTGAGGCTGAATGGCAAGTTAGTATTGGATTCCTTCGCTGCTCTGCCTGGGTTGCTGCCCCCTATACCTGGCCCGACCCCTCAGTTGGCCTGGAAAGAAATCTGGTGCTTTTTTTTTTGAGCAGGCATTGTCTATTGGATCCTTGTGGGTTCAGTTTGTCTTGGCATGAAAAGAACAATCACATTTGGGGGAATAAAAGTAATTACTCTGTATTGCTTAATATGCCTAATAAGTGTTTAATAAAGGATATAAAAATTTCCCTGCTTTTCACCTTAGTAAATGTCATTCAATCTATAACCTAATTACTTCAATTTTCCATTTAGAAAATTAATTCATTTTGAAGGCATGAAAAAGCAGCTGAAAAATTTTTCTTTCTGGCCACACAATTAGAAACCCAGTGGAGTTTATGGAGCTTTGCTGTCAGAGGTCAAAAGCAGAACTTCCCAGGTCAGCCAAGTGGACTCCAATTATGTCACCGCTTCTGGAGTGTGACCCCAGTAAATCAATTGAAGCCACTAAAAGAGTCTCACGTTTCTCTCCCGTCCTTTCTGTCTTTCCAATTCTTCCTGCAGGAGAGCTGCTTCATGCAGACATCTGAGCAGCACCAATTCAGTGTGCTGGGAGGAATCTCCTGGTCTCTGTGTCTCATGTTCCTCATTTGTGGAAAAGAAAAGGACGATAAAGTCATGCGCTGATACATCCTGTCTTAACCATTCCTCACCTCTTTGTTAAGTGAATGGAGGAATGGGTGACTAATGATCATATTAATATTGTCTAATGTATGCTGGAAAAAAATATTGTCTAATGTTTCATAAATGCCTCCTGTCCTCCAAATGCTATGCAAAACGTTTTACATGAATTACCTCAATTAATTCACATAATGTCTCCACAAGGTAAGTATAATCATTAGATTATTAATCCCATCTTCCCCAGGCAAGGAAATGGGTGGGAAGTGGGGGCAAATAATCTGCTGGAAATTGTGTGGTGCCACCGAAGCCACTCCTGATGCTGACGCGAGCATTACTTTTCCCTACTTGAAACAAAGCTCAGATTTTTTCAATATCCTCTGTAAAATCACCAACTTAGTGTGTGGCAGGTCAGACTATAAGATATTCCTTCATTACATTACACGTAAGTGCTTTCATGATGTCTGTGTGATGGTCCATTTAACACTGAGATAATCCTTGGATGCAAAACTGTGATCAGCTTAAAAAGATGCCTGCTCAGCACACTCTGCCTCTCTGTGTGTGTGTGTGTGTGAGAGAGAGAGAGAGACAGAGAGAGAGAGAGAGAGAGATTGCACGTGCGCGCGAGAGAACAGAGCTGAGGTCCCCCAACAGGGCCAGGCCTCCTCTAACTTACAATACTGATGCTGCCTCTGTTCTCCAAATGGGAGGCATACCAAGTCCCTGACAGAGTGAACTCCTGGGTCCTAGGGACTTCCTTGCTTCCTGCTGCACAGTGGGCAGGCCGTGGGGCGACTGGAAGCCGGAGGACAGGTGGACGGAGGTGCAGTGCAGCAGCACCTCAACACTGGGAGGCATTTCTGAAAACAGGCACATGTGCTCCACGCAGGATGTGTCTCTGTTACATCCAGAATTCAAGCCTGGTCCAGTGATTTCTCTGATGACTGGCCGGAAGTTGCTTGAAGCAGGGATTTACCGTGGGATTCACCTCACTGTGGGCTGAAAGGGCATTTTCAGAGCAGCACAGTGTGATTGTGGAAGCCGACATACCAAATTTTCTTTGAGGAAGGAGACTTTAAAGAGATCTTTAGGTTTTTGTTCTTTCCTACCCCATGATAAAAATTAATTGTGACTTGATCTGAATAACACAGATTTTTCTTCTTTCTCGAAGCTTCCTCCAAACAGGAAGGGCACAGTCACTCAGCTTAGGGAACCTTTCGCAGGATCTGCCGGCCCTGGGCTGATGCTGACTGCAGAACCTGCGGAGGTCCCTGCTCGTGTTTTGCATCAGTAGCCACTATGGGTTTGCTGGCGATGTCTGGTCAGTGTTTGCGATGAGTAGAAAAAAGCATCTTCTTTTCCTGAAACCACCTGACATTGTTCCCGGGGGAATGTTTGAAAAAAGAAAGAAGGAGGTTTCTGTGGGTTTCACAAGGCACAGGGTGCAGCACCACCGGAGAGCACTTTCGAGGGACTTGACAGTCAATGAAATTTAATATTCAGTTCCCCAGGGCAGCTGGGTGTGATTATAGAAGCCAACGATGGAAATACAAAGGCCTCTCCTTGCTCATTCTAGAACCACCAACTGTAAATGCAGATAGATCGTTGGACTGTTGCTATTAAAAAGAAGTCAAGGTGGTTTCCCTCAGAAAGCAAAGCTCTTTGCAGAGTATGATGGATCGTCCAGTTCTAAGCCCAGGAATTGCTGGTGAGGATGACAATGGGCTTTGCCCCTGCAATTCAGAGATTTATGGATTCAAACTTGTTCTAGGCCATGTGTAAAAAGTGGATGGGAACTCCTGGTAGGATGAGGCTTGCTCCTACCGACAGGTGGCTTTGGCTCCAATTCACGCTGCCTGCTACAACTGCAAATGCCTTCTTTGTTCTTTGCTGGTTTTTTTTTTCAGCTTTTCCATGGATTCATTGCTAGAATTTTTAAAGTTATTGAGGAAGGAAAATATCATGTACTGAGGTGGGGTGAAATCAACACATTTTCAGCAGTTACCTTTTAGGTAGAACATTCCTTTAGAAGTTTAACAGTTCAAGAGACATAATTGTAATTCCATTTTGTTCACCAGGATTGTGAGCCTTCCAGGAGCTCCACTGGGTGTTAGGGTTGGGAATTTCATTGGCCTTCAACTTGCTAAAGAACAGCCATGAGCCTTCCTGGGCATCTGGCAAGGTCAATTGCACAAAGTGTGACTTGCAATTGAGTTATTCCTCAGACACATCAGGATGTCATTCTACATGTCTCTATTTCTCCACTAGTGTTTAGGGGAGAATAATTTCAGTTTTAAAGCACATCATTTTTACTTTGCTTCCTCTTCAAAATGCCTGATGCACTCTTGTATGTAACTATCCACCCTTCAGTGGGAAGTGGGGGTTAGTGAAGAGGTAGCTCGGCCACTCAGTGATGAAGGCTGTCAGTAGAACTGTGCCTGTGATGTAGCGGGAACTGCAGGAGCTGTAACTGCTATGATGTTGATGTTGCGTTTGCTATCCTAGTTTGTAGTTGCCATGCATTGTGTTGAGTGAATTCACATCAAATTGTTCCTGTTGGCCTGTTTTTGTTGTCTGGCAGTAGCAGCTTCACAGAGTTCACCCTGCCCATTACAGGCCACAGTGAGGGCGATGTGTGCATAGGGCGCACAGATCACGGCGGGAGTAACATGCCAACAGGTCTGTAGCAACCCTGATGGTGAGTTGCCTGAGGTGGGGACTGGCCTAGTGGTCTCACTGGAAAGTATGGAGCTCACTGTGCACCTGGGAATCCTTCCTCAGGAGCTTCTTGACTTCTTCGTGCGTCCTGTGTAGCCCACAAGGACCTGGGAACCTCAGGGAGACGACATAGCTGGGCGAGCCCATCCCATGTTCTGTGGGTGGCAGACACTGCGTCTGACATTCCTCCCTGGAGTTACTGCTGGTGCGGACTGCTCAGTTTGGATGTTCAGTGTCTGAGGAGTGCCTGTGTAACAAAGGCATGGTCCCTGCTGTGACACTCTTTCGGGGCTGGGCCTAGGGAAAGATCCCCATGTGACAATGCCAGGTGCTCAGAAGGCGTCTCACAGTTACAGAAGTCTGCATGTGACCCGCCGCGACTGCCTCTGCTTCCTGCGCTGTCCTGGGATCCTCCTTCCGCATAACACTTCAGCCATTTGCTTTGGCTTGTTCACCACTGGACTTCCAACCTGAAATTACAAGCTAAGCAAATCTCTTTCCTTCATAAGCAGCTTTTCTCAGGTGTTTCATTGCAGCGACCAAGAGCTGCCTCATACACAAAGTGTGAATAGTCCTCCCAAGGTTAAAGAGGCCAGCCGTGCTTGGCTGCTGGGAAGTGCAATGGGGCGTGTATCTGGGGCCAAGGGAGGGCGGAGTTTCACTCATTCACCAACTGTAGGCATTTAAAGAGAGGCAATTCTCTTTTGCATGGTGCTCCAAGGTCTCCTCAATTCTCTACATTATCTTTTAAATATTGCTAGCTGCTTGAGGGTATTTTGATTCCCCAAACAATCCCCTGTGAGCCCCATACAATAGTCTGAAGTTCAGCTGATGTGCACAGAAATAAAAGCTTGCTGGTGAATGATTATTTTCTCCCAATTTACGTGCTGCAAATAAAACTATGCTTTTCTGAGTTGAATTTGGAAGCCTTTTGAGCCGTTTTTAGACACCATTATCTATGAGCAAGATGTTCTTCTCCTGAAAAAAATCCTACAGAGTCAATATGGGCTCTTAGGGCGAGGCGTGTAATGTGCACCTCGCAGCCTTCCATGTCAGAATCATTTCCAGGCCAACAGACATGACTTTGAGCTTCCAAGATTGCTCACCTTCATCGCTTTGGCAAAAGACCTTGTGAGAAACTATTGCAGAGGAGTCGTTATTACCTCCTACTCACAGCAATGACCTCTGCTTTTGCCTCCTACATACTTAGGTTTATTGCTGCTGAAGCAAACAAACACAGCATGATCATATGCCTCTTTATCTTTTGCCTGTGCGTTTTAATTACAGGAAGGCCACCAGCTGTAGGAGATACACCCTGAGAGTTGACTGGCTTAACATGATTCAACTGATCAATTGTAGAATAGTTCAACAAGTGTGTTCAGTGCTTGGTCTTCCACATACTCAGGGACCCAAACCCCACACCCTCACTGTGGCTCCATTATCTTCCTTCTGTCTTTCACACATGCTTAAAAGGAGAAGAGTGGTGAAGGCATCCTGGCCTCTTAGCTCAGCCTAGAAAAGATACACATGACTTCTGCCAACAGTCTTTACGAAGAGTTGGTTTCCAGTCTAGGTACAAGAGGAACCAGAGAATGTGGTGCTCACTTATTGTGGGACTGAAGCACATGTCTAGGTTGGACGGTGGTCCATGGGCTGTGAGTTGCTGTTGTTAGAAAATTTAATGTTCTAGTCATGTGTGTTTGTGACTTTTTTCCCTGCAAGGTTTTGAAAAACATACATCTGTAAAAAGGTGAAATCTTGTAGGACCTTCCTTTTCATCCCCCAAAGGCCAGCTGCATGGGCACAACCTGCCATTTGCCTGTCGAGGCCTACAACTTTGGTTTCTTGTGCTCTTGCTGCTCAGGCTCCAGGAAGGAGTCACCTCCATTCCCATGACAGCTTGTCTCATACACATGTCACCTGCAGTGACTGTGACATGGGGTGATGTGCTGTCACTAGGGAGAGGTGTTCCCCAGGCTATCATAAATGTCAGATTGGGTTCAGCCATAAAGGGCTCTTGGAAAAATTCACCAGGAATACACCACAAACTCATCTAGGCAATCTCTGACATGGTGTAAGACAGTGCACTTGGCTCTGGTGTATGTCACAGACCCTGAAGGAGAAGTCTGGTGTGAGTTTCAGGGGTGCACTGCCTGTGTGGGTGGGGGTGTGCTCCTTCTGAGGGTGCATAAGGAGAATGCCTTTACTTTCCTGATTCTTGGGGTCACCTGGAGCTTCTCTGGCCTCACAATCCGCAACAGGTTGAATCTTCCCCATCCACAGATCTGCCTCAGTTTTCCGTTTTAGGAGCCGGTGACTTCACCTGCTTTGGATAAGCCAACATGATGTCTCCAGCTGAAGCCAGCTGACTAGCAATCTTAGCTGCTCCCACGGCCTTCCTCTCTCCTTACCAAGCAGCCTAACACAGTCACAAGTTTTGAGGATTAGGGTTTGAGTATTTTGGGAAGCCACTGTTATGCTCAATGTTTGCATTGCAACTTGTGCTTACAAAAGCTTTGGAATGCTTTATATTCCAATTTGCTTGGTGTTCTGCTCTGTCCTTTTTGAATTGAGAATGGACTGAAACGGCTAATATAGAAATCTTCCAAAGTAGTTTTTCTGATGTCTTACTCTTGTTTTTGCTCCGGAACAGCTATTTTAAGTACCGTGGACCAGAATAGAGACTGTGTTTTATTATGCACCGGTGGCTATTAAGAGCAGAATAATAATGCACATTATCAGTTTTCTCCTTGGAGGCTCTCATTTCACGAGAAAACGCGTTAAGCTGGGAGCTAACATAAGCGGGTGGTGAGCGGGCATTCAACAGAGAACAACCATTCCCACAGTGTCTCTGAAACATATCACCTGAGTTCTGCCCACATGCAAAACACTCATGAAGACAAAGCAAAACAAAATATGACTGCAGAAGCTGTTGCTCTCGGACACAGTTCTTTCCTGGGGAATTTGCATTTGTGGGACTATCTCTGTGGATGGAAGCCATGGCCGCCAATGGACTTACAGGCGCCCCCAGACAGAAGAGGTTGAGGACTTCAGGGCTGGCCCTTTGGCTGGTGTTCATGACTCTCTTCCCTCCTCATCCCTTAAAGGAATTGAAAGGTGCTTCCTTGCACAGAGAGAGCCTGCTCTGGCACCTCAGCATCTCTGACACTGCCTGACACTGCCTAACATCGAGTGTTCACCTGAGCCCCCAGTTTCTTGGGCCTTGCTTCCCACTTCCTGCTCCTCTTCCTCCCGTGGGAGTAGGGTGGGTTGGGGGCTGCAAGTGGCAGCCTGTGGATCTGAGACTGGGGCCTCAGAAATACTGCTGGCCAAGGGAAGGAGCGAGGGAAGGAACAAAGCACTATAGCAGCCTGGCTGTGAGATCTGGGCACAGAGCCAGTCTCTGGAGGGCAAAAGGAAGCTCTGAGCCATACAGGAATGGGAAGTTCCACTTAGTGAGCAGTGGGAGTCTCCTCCCAAGCCCTGCTTCTTCTTCTTGTTTCTTGTGCTGTCCCTCGTTTGTAGGGCATTTCTCAGCACTGCTGCCTACGGGGCCAAGAGCAACCCTGGCAGGTCAGCCAGTGCGTGTTGGGGCTCCAGCTTTTCTTGTGTACTTCAGAAACACCAAAATGAAGTCTGTACTCCAATCCGACAGGATGGACCCTGTATTCTAGCCTTGGTCCAGCGTGTGCCTGTGCAGTGCAGCTGCCTCGTCCCATGCCTAGCACAGTCAAGTGTATCACCATGGTCCCAAGGAAAGCATCAGTCTGTCCTTTCAGCTACCCAAGACCTGCAAGACCCTCCTTGGGGTTTTCTGGCATGAACTGAAGAACAACAGCATGGACTCTGTGCTCTCACCGCACTCTGTTGCAGAAAAGAAGGACGCCTTGGCGAGTACTAGAGAGGCTGGGTCTGCTGTGCTTGGCTGGGGAGACATGAAATGCCACAGCTTCTGCGAAAAAGTGGTATGGAGAACTCCCATATGATCCAGAAGTCCCATTGCCAGGATTCATGCAGAGATGCAGAAGTCAAAACCTCCAGGAGGATTTTGTTCTACACTATTTGTTGTAGACACAGGGTGGATGAGTATCTGTCAGCAGATGAGTGGATGCATTTCTACAAGGGAATATAATGCAGCCCTAAAAAGAAGAGAACTCTGAAATGTGCAACAATGTGGACGACACTTGAGGATATTATGCAGAAGAAAACAAGCCACGTTCAAAATGATGTGTCTGGCACGTTTCCTTATGTGAGGCATCTAAAGTGGTCAAATTCTCACAATCAAAATGTGAGCAGTGACTGCTAGGGTCTGGGGGAGGCGAGATGGGGAGTGACTAGTTAGTGGGCAGAAGGGCTCAGGCAAGTGAGGAGAATGGCTCCAGGGAGCTGGTGTGGAACCCTGAGGACAGGTAAGTGTTCCCACACTGATTGTGATGAGCAGGTAGACAGAGTGGCCAATCAGAAGGACTCTAGCGCCAGGTGCTTCTCACACAACTTTTGTCTACTCCTTCCCATGGAGCACTAACTAGGCTCACTGTCTTTATCTGTAAACTGCTAACACTGCCCACATCTTTAGATACTTGTGAGAATTAAAAGAATTCTTACTTGGAATGTGGCACAAAGTGGTCTCCAACTGTGGCTAAGGCTTAATTCCTATTATTATTTTTTTTGTAGGAGATATGTACAGGTTTTCAGATTTCAGTTGCTCTCAGATTTTTGCTTATGTATCATGAGATATGACAGGAATAGGACCAAACTGAACACAAAATTTATTTAAATCTTGCATATAGACTAGAGGTAATATAGTTTTTAGGGTAATATTGTAAGTGAACTGAAGTTTAATGGTATGGTATTTTTCTGATTTTGGTATTGTTTTGGCTTTCCTAAAGGTTCAGATATTGGAGCACTTCAGCTTTGGGGTTTGGGGGTGCTGAGCCACACCAAAGCTCTTTGAAGTGTTTGGTTGGATGGCTGCTTATCATTTGGTAAGGTCAGGAAAGGGAGTCTTTGTAGTACTTAACGGATGAACTAATTAATGTATTGTTAAATTACAAAATCTCATGCGCACCTTTATTTGCTGTCATCTCTCTTTATTAAAAAAAGTTTATTTATTTGAGAGGCACATCGAGAAACGCAGCACCCTCCCATGCATTGGATTGGTTCACTCCCTAAATGCTTGCAATGGCTGGGATGAGGCAGACCAAATCCAACAGTAGGGAACTCAGCCTAGGATCCCCTGTTGGTGGCAGGGACCCATTGGCACCTACTGCTTCCTTGTGCAGGAAGCTGTGGTCAAGAGCCAGAGCCGGGGATAGGACTGTGATGGTCTGAGGGGAGATGTGGGAATTTGGCTTAACTACTAGGCTAAATGCTGTCCCAGCCTCATCCGCAGTCACCCCAACATGTGGCTTTTTCCTCCCTGGCACTGACTGTCTGTGTCATCTACCATCAGAAGGTAAGTTTTGCTGTGTACAGTGTTACAAACGGAAAAAAGGAGCAGGAAGCATGAACAGCTCCCAGGCACTGTGGAGGGACCCTCTGTGTGGTGTGTTCCAGCAGACGTGGAAGACTGTGGCCATGGCACTGAGCTGGCCCACCTGGATGGGCCTTCTCAGAGGCTCGTCCTCCTGGAATCATTCCTGGATTCTGTTTTAGAAACAGTATGAAAATTAATCTGTGTGGAGTCCAGGTTTTGTGGATCTGTGTGGCAACATCAGCTCGCTGCTCTGTGTCAATGCACTCCGGCTCAGAGACAACAAAGCTGTTAACGTGGACATCACTGGTGAGATTAACCAACTTCTGTCTAATGTGAATTTTCGCCGTGATGCTGTCTGGGAAAAGCATCATTTGACAGTGACAAAAAGTTTCAGAAGCCCATGCACAGAGTGATATTTATCATCTCTAGTATCTGTTTAGTTACAAAGGATTTTTTTTTTGCCAAATATGATAATTAATTAGCTCCGTGCTTCCAACTCACGAGTAATTGTCTCTCATTAGAAGCTGGAGAGGGCCCCATGTGGTTGCTCCATGGTTGCCTGGTGCTCTGGGAGGCCCGCGTACAGAAAGGCAATGCAGTGTAATTACCAGGAAAAAAAATATGCTGGCCATGTGATTTTTCTACGGCTAGTGTTTCTTTTCTTGGGAGTTAGTAATTGGAGGACTTGAGATGCAGGCTACTGTCGAAATAAGAAAATAATGCCTTTGTGATCGATATTAGTGACACAACCCTGAATGCAGGAGAGAAAGAAAAGCCAAGCCCTTTAAAATACATGTGGTGTTTCAGAATGCAATGCTTTTCTTTGCTCTTTGGTGATTCGCTCCTTAGGCTTGGTTGTAGGATCTGATTTAGTTTGGAGCTTCTGTCTGTATCATTTTGTTATTGTTAATGTTATGCCAGGGACAAGCGAAGCGTAAAAGGCCATCTTTGTTCTTGGGGCAGCAATGATTTCTGTGTCCTTAATGTTGAAGACAAACGGAGGTGGTGCTCCAGCACCCAAAAGAATAAAATAAGCAGTAGTAAGAGCATAATTGTACGTGTGTGTTTTTTTAAACAGAGAGACAGACTGGGCTGGCATTTTTATCTTCCTTCCTCTGTTTTGACATTTGGTCAGCCCTGCAGAAAATCCATGACCCCCTTCTCCAGCCTGCCAGAGCCTCAGTGGGATGTTCTTTCCTGCCACCTTGTCCAGCTGGTCTTAGGTACCCATTCAGGCCCACGTATGCCCTGCATCTAGCTCAGTGACATTTTTGCCTGTGCAAAGCCAGGAAGATTAGGAAGTCAGCCCTCCCTGGAGCCCATTTATATCAATGTGAGCTTCATTGCAGCTGAAATCTCTCTGATTTTTGGCGCGTGTGCGCGGAGCTTGCTCGGGGCCCACACAGGCTTCTGCAGCAGCGTGAATGGAGTGTGTGATGCCTCGGCCCCTTCCATCCACACCAACACTGGTCCCAATCCCTTCCTTAATGCTGTAACATAATTCATTAGGACAGTCTTAATGAGCTGATAATTAGTTTGGTGGGAGGAGGTGAAGAGGGTGGGGAACGGAAATGCCAGACTGGAGAAAGTTGAGCAGCCTGGGGCATCTTAAAGAGCCCTGGGAGAGCTTTTTGTCAACAAAATGGATCAGTCTTGCAGGCAGTAAAACTTTCAAATGACCTTCATGTCAAAATATTAGGCTGCTATTTTTCGCTGGATGGTAGTTTCATAAACATAAAAAGCACACATATCATTCTGAGTGCAGCAAAATTTGTCTCAAATATGTGGAGCTCTTTTTTTTTTTCCTTAAAGAAAGACTAATGTAGCCGCCATGTGGCGGAGGAGATGACATAATATCCCAGACTTACACTTTGGCCGAAGCAGCCATTTATAACAGCCTCATGCATGTGCTCCATTTTTGTTGTTTTTGGTGACCGTTTGGCTATATACAATGATAAATAAATAGGTACAAGAGAAAGATAACAAAAATGTTGCTTATTTTCATCTGCAATATTTCCCACTGAGTGTGTAGAAAAGGCTGGCGCACTGATATTAGAGGCAAAGTCAAGAGATGGCTGTGAACCCCAAAAGGAAGGAGCTTTCAGACTTTTTTTTTTGCCAAATATGCACTTTCTCAAGGTCAAACCCCTGGAAGGCAGGTGGCCACTTGAATACGCAACATGTAAATGGTGGGATATGTAATTAGGTAAATTCTAAGGGATCCCTGGTTCCCTTGGGGAACTTTTGTCGCCCCTCTTATGCAGGAAGCAGCCAGTTCAATGAGTCCCACAGGACTGACAGTGCTTTCTGACCGCAGATGCGGCAGCCAGGTGAAGCAGCAAATCCCAGGGCGAGTGGCCAGTTCAGAGAACAGAGAAACAGCATTGATTGGTGGAAGACAGAAAATCCAGTAATTGATCATGATTAAAAAAGTAATTGTTTGTTATTTTCTACTAGAGCTGTGGTCATCAGTCAATAAAGATAATGTGCCTCAAATGTGCCCTGCCAAGAAAAAAGAAGTGTTAAGAAGTGTTGTGTCTTACTGTTGCTTTTACAACAAAGAAGTGATGACTTAGTTCGCAATGGGCCCTCCTTCTTCCTGTCATCTTTTGCACTGGATCACATACAGCTCCATCCTGCAGGAAGATCAGCTTGAATCTAAAGTGCCCCTTGGTAAACCACTATCTATCCTCTTATGATTGTCTCCTTTCTATCTGAGGCTTCCAAGATGTAAGCAGGCATGCAGACCAACAGGCACAATCTGCTTCTGTGGGATTTTGGGGGGTCTGCATTTCGAACAAGCCCTCCAGTGATGTCGTCACTGCTGGTCCAAGATCGATGCGCTCTGGCCTTTGAGTCACCTTAGGGTCTGATTGCACAAGACTGCTTTGTCAAACTTTTCTGCCTCCAGCAGCAGCAGCCTGGGCTTTGATGAGCTGGCATACAGCAGGGGGTTTGGTTGAAGTTCACAGAACCACCTTATGAATCAGCTTGAGTGTACATGATTCAAGCAGACCCAATCCGTTAGGCTTTTTTGAAATCCTGATAGACTCAGATCTTACGTATTATCTATCTACTTTTAGGTTCTAGAGGGAAGGTACATTTCTTTCATGTGCACGACAAAGCTCTTTAAAATAGAATGTGACACAGCCTCTAATATTAGATCTAAACACACAGAGGCATCTCTCGCCAGCCTGGTCAAGTGTCTAAGTTATAAGTCGAACTAGGACCTGGCTGGGTGTGGGCACCATTGGAGAGTATCAGAGGGACTCCAGCTAAAACTGGAGCTTCCCTTAGAAAGATGCAAAATTCAGAAGGGGCTCTTAAGATCGGTGACTTCAGAAGGCATATAATTAACTTGGGAAGCAAATTCTATCTTATATTGTTCAGGGATTATTCTACTAGGGAAAATATTTACACAAGCAATGCTGGTTTTTCTTTAAACCACTGATAGGCCACACATCTTTGAGGTTACCGCAATCATATATCTCCACAGTCACATATTTTTAGAGGGGTTGCACATACCTTTGAGCCATTGCATGCTGACTCTAAGGGCCATAGAGCTGCCGCTCCCAGCTCATCGCCTGGACATCCCTCTGGCCTCCCACACAGGGCCATTGCTAAGGCCCTTGGTGATCAGAACTGTCTTATAAAGAGAGGTGATCCTCTCTGAATGTTCAGCCAAACTGTTTCTAAGTGCCCCAAGGATTTTAGAAGAATTTATTTACTTAGAAAACAGTAGAGTCACCAGTTTTTAGCTCATCGAAATTGACAGGAATTTGGCCGGTCAGGAGGAGATGTTGAGTGAGGAAGGCAATAAATGTCTGAGCAGCTATGAGCAGGAGCTTCTCTCTCCACAACCAATGAAGCTATCTGAAACCTCATCTTCATGAAGTCAGAGATGGCTCCCCCACAAATCCCTCTACGTCATATCATAGAAAATCTTTTCCTTCAGTTGAGAAAGTCGAAAGTAGAAAATGCCACATGGGAATCAAGTTTCCATGACCCTGTCTTGATCCTAGTGTCTGTGCACTTTTCGTCCACTTTCTACGAGCCCACATCACATGCCTGCATGTCACCTAAGTGGGTCATTAGTATCCAGACTTTCTCACTGCCTGATTGACTTCATTTGCGTTTAACCTGTCTAGACTTTCCATATTTAGCTTCTTGGCTCATATTCTATCTATCACGGATTGGACATCTTCTCTCTTTGCAATGCCATTGAAGTTAAAGCCCCACTGCTTAGTTAATAGAGTTCTAAGAGAAAATGAGAATGCAGCATTGGATTGGCTGCTGAGATTTTTGGTTCTGAGCTAACTGCAGTAGAGCTAACTTGAGCAAGGAAAGGAGCCTGCAGGGTTTCTGGGAGAGGAGAGAAAACTCAGTTGTTTACAGAAATGAAGGGGACTCCTCAGAGCCACAACAGACCAAGCTGGGTCCTCTGCAGCAGCAGCAAGTGAGAAAGAGAGAAAAAACTAACCTTATGTGGATTCACATGAGACGCCCAGGCAATGGCTCAACCTCTTGGTGTGTAGTTTTGGGCAGTGAGACTGTCACACACATATTCCTGTGGCTCCTGAAGTTAGTGCCCCCTAGTCAGAGTGGAGGTGGGCTGGTTTCCTACTGGGAGAAGCATGGCTCAGCCCAGACAGGACAGTCTGGGGATTGCCGAGTGCAATGCCACTCCAAATTGGACAATGGATTCTGAGTCATAGTATTCATGTACAGATGTGAGTAAGATTAAACCAGTAACTGAAATGTGTTCTCATCCCTCCAAAATGTATTTTTCCATTTCTGTAACAAGTGATTAATTTTTAAGTGTTTTACCAAGTCTCAGCCTCTGGCAAGACGGATGGACAGAAACACTTCTGTTTAACCAGCAGTTTTAAGTAGGACTTCCCAAGTCCTAGGAGCAATTTTGAGACTGAAATTTAAATCTCATAAGCTGTTCTACAGAAATTTACCAAGTTTCTGACTCTGCAGAAAAGCCCTGCTACAAGAAGACTCACATGGGAAGACCCCATCCACTGATGCTGCGGTTGACAGCAGGAGGCACAGGTGGGGCAAGGGTGTCCAGGACATGGTGAACCCTATCCCCTGTCCCGGGGCAGGAAGCAGCCTTGCTCAGCCTCACTCCAGCTCCAGAACATGTTCCCCAGATGTGAAAAATCCAGTGAGCTCACTAAAGAAGTTGGGTCCCTGTGTTTCCTCCCAGCTTGATCGGCTTAGAGTGGGAAGTATTTCCTGTTTGCCTGGTGCTCAGCTCCTGGCATCACAATTTCCTCCTGATCATCCTGTCCACAGTCGCAGAACCAGGATGAGAAACACAGACATCCCCAGCCTGTGTCCTTCAGAGCAGCCGTGTGGCACTCTCCTGATCTGCCCACGCCCATGGGACCAGGGTTAGGGTTCCCTACCCTGACCACTGTGTTCCCCCAGTGCTACATTCTCATCCAAAGTGCACCACCCAAGCAACTCTGAACAAGTCCCCTGTTGGCTAAATGAGGATGGGCTGTTTCTCCCAGGTGCACGTGTAAAAACATCTGGGGGGATTATTCAGAGGAAGAAAGCAGTAGACGTCATCCCCTGGTGCTCACAGCCCTCTATTCTTCTCTGCTTATTTATTTTGGTTTCCACTACTTCCCGCCACAAACTCATGGCTCCAGCCAGACTGGATGACTCCCTGGCCCACCCTCTGTCTGTGACTTTGTTCAATGCCATGACACAATCAGCCCCTGGGCCTTCAAGTCACTGTCCCCACAGAGCAGATGCTTCTGGTGCCCAAGGCCTCTGCCCCCCACCCATTCCTGTTCTGTTGCCCATATTAGTAACTGGTGGGTGCTAGTAACTCCTTCCAAGGTGCTATGCCTATTCCTATTCAGTGGCAGTGGGTCATCCGAATGTCTGAGCCTCTCGTATGGACACGAGCCTATGCTGGTTTCCTCAAGCTGCTGACCCAGCATCCTGTGGGTATTGTTTATCAGCAAGAAAATGGATGCTTCTTCAGTTCCTGTTATCTCCCACGCTAGCACATGTTGACACAGTTTCAAGATACTGTTGGAAGCCTGTGTTCTCCAGCAAGTTGTCTAAGTCACACAGATAGGCAAGGTCGAAATAAAGCTTATTCGTGGAAGATGACTGTGTGGAGGCCCAGTCTCCAAGTCACTCAAGGAGCTCACAAAACTGAGTACTCTCTTTCAGGATGTTTTCAAATCATGTGGTAGTGTAGAAAACACCTCTTGCTGTCTTAATCTCAGGCAAAATTTTATGGCATGATTATAAACCTTCAGACACAGGCACTTCTAATGAAGGTGTTTCCTAAAGTTTAATGACTGCAGAACAGGGATTCTTGAGGAAGTTTGCAGCATGAGCGTGAACTGAGAAGAAAACTCCAGGGAGAAGAAGGTAGCTGACGAGGCACTATCAGGAAGTGCATTGGAGAGTGCCTGGATGTGCAACCTAGGCCACCTAACAGAGCTCGCACCTTTGAGATACTGGCAGGTGTCGCTGAATTAATCTCCCAGGTTGTGAGCAGTGAATTGTGCCATCTTCTTAGTGGAGCTGTACGCAGAGTGCCGAGTAAGACAGAGTGGACAGAAGCTCATGCTGCTCTTAAATGTGCTCAGATCACGAGGATTTGTCTTTGTCCCCCATAGTGATGGGAAGATGAAATTCTCCTTGCTTCCTCTGTGCAAGACCAGACTGAAAAAATGTGACTTTATATAATCCCACAGTTTCCAAGTCCTCAGAGATGCAGCATTATTTGGCAAATACATATTCAAGGCCAGGAGCTAAAAAAAATCGTGTATTTGCTTTTACTTTACATTGTGAACAGCTGCTTGGGAGCCCAGAGCACGACATTTGCTGAAGAGTAGGAGGCACCTGATGTTCTGCTGGCCCCAGAATCTTACCGTCTTGGACTTGAGCCCTTGCACCAAGCAGCACAGACTTTTCACTTTTGATTATGGTTGGCCAATCCTGTGTGCAAGGAGTTCACAACAAAACAGAAAAAATCTTAAGCCTTAGTTGGTAAAGCTTTCAATTTGGCATCATGGGGAGGTTTTGGGGGACTTGTGTCCTTTCATTTTATTGGCTCCCCATATACACTTCCAGTATTCTCTTGTGGCGTAGATGCACTGGCCATGCCCACCCTACCAGTGGAAGTGCCTTTCCTTTGGACCAGGATTTCTGCTAGGTGGATGCAGGCTTTGATTTCACAGTTCCTGGTCTGGGCTGCTCCCTATTGTGTTTCTGCAGGGGAATTTCCCAAGCTCCTCCATCAGAACCTCTCCCAATGCTAGATCTTGCACACACTGGTAGGGTCCATGGGCCAGCCCTACTTAGACCACCTACTGTTCTAGCAGGAACAATGGCCTTTCCTGACTAGCCTTCACTCATTCTGGTTTTTACTATTGTAAACCCTAGCTTTAAACTTGAGAGGCAGAAAGACAGAGGAGAGATAAAGAGACTAAGAAGCAGAGTGAGAACGAGAAAGCGTCTGTCGGCTGGCTCCTTTCCCAAATGCCTGCAGCTACCCTCCAGCACCCATGTATCTCCCATGGGATGCCAGGGATTTAACCACTTGAGCCATCACCACTACCTCCTAGGGTCTGCATTAGCAGGAAGCTGGCATTAGAAGTTGGAGCTGAGAATCGAGATGGTGAAATAAGGTAAGGACACATTTGAACAGATGGAGAAACATTAGCCAGGGTGAATCAGAGAGGGTACATTCCACAAAACAGGAGAGGACAGATTGATGGCAGAGGGGCACCTGGAGACTGACGGGCATGGGAAAGCAGTGGAAACCAACAGTATGGTGTTACAGTGACCAGATACATCAATGGAAGTCCGTCAGTGGTGATGTGAACTGCACCAGTGGCCGGAACTCCACAAACAACCAGGTAGGAACGATGTTCACCAGGAACTCAGGAGGTAAACCTGAACAAAGAACTGCCCATTCTGCTGGGTTGTTTGATTTGGTCAGGAGAAGATACAGAGCAGCAGATTCCAAACTGGTGGTGTGGGAACAGGGTGGATTTCACAGCTCAGACACCCACCAGAGTGAATAGGGTGCCATTTTGTGCATGGAGGCAAAGTCTATGGGACAGCACTGCAGACGCCCTGGGCTGGGAGTGAACTAACTGGGTACCAACTGCAAAAAGAAAATCGAATTGTAGACCTGTGTGTGACACAGCATAGAAACCTGCCCCAAGGAGAAGGATCTGCAAATTATAATACAATGACAAAAAACAAAAAACAAAAAAACAGACAGTGGTACAATGAATATTACTGAAGACTTGCCTTGAAAAGGAGCAAAAGCCCTTGCCAACCTCAGAGTTAGCTGAGGAAGACATCGAGAAAATGAGGGACACAGAATTCAGAAAACTCATTATAAAGCTTCTTACCAACAATGAGAAGTACATACAGGAGTTCAAGAAATTTAAGGAGGGTGTCACGCAGGAAATAGCAACACTGAAACATGATCAAGCTGAATTATTGGACATGAAGGACACAACAGAGCAAATTAAAAATTCAGGGGAAAGTCTCCATAATAGAATCAAGGAAGCAAAAGAAAGAATCTCAGAAGACATTTCTTGCACAGTGGGAAACAATCAAAAAGCTGGGAGCAGAGCTGGGTCAAGTTAAAAAAAAAGTATTCAAGAATTAAGAGACGCTATTAAAAGGCCAAATATAAAAGTTATGGGAGTTCCAGAAGGTGCAAAAAGAGAAGCCAGTTTTAAAAATGTTTTCAATGAAATAATAAATGAAAACTTCCCTAATCTGGAGAAAGAATTTGGAAACAAGATCCAAGAGGGGCACAGAACTCCCAATAGGGTTGACTAAAATCAGTCTTCACAGTAACACATGGTAATCAAGCTCTCTTCAGTTGAACATATATATGCATATAAAAAAATCAATGTACATATAGAGGAATGCCAATCAAA
Source organism: Ochotona princeps (assembly GCF_030435755.1). Lineage (NCBI taxonomy): Eukaryota > Metazoa > Chordata > Mammalia > Lagomorpha > Ochotonidae > Ochotona > Ochotona princeps. Next base: position 3,818,391 of record NC_080832.1, on the reverse strand, counting down.
CTCACAGCTGACCTCTCGCAGGAAACTCTGTAGGCAAGAAGAGAATGGTGTGACATATTCTAGATTCTAAAAGCAAAAAATTGTCAGCCCAGAAAAAATACCCAGCAAAGCTTTCCTGCCTTAAAAAGGAAATTGTTCCATAGTAAAGATAAGTGAAAAGAACATGCCTCTTCCAAACCTGCCCTACAAATGATACTTAAAGATGTTCTTTTGACAGAGAAGAGGAATAGCACCCACTAAAACCAAAGGCAAATGGGAAGAACATCCGAGCAAAGTAACAACTGAAGACTAAGTCAATGAACAAACCATTGCTAAAACGACAGGACTAAATTACTACCTATTTGTATTAATCCTGGTTGTAAATGGCTCAAACTCAGTAATCAAATGTCATGGATTAGTAGACTGGATTAAAAACACAAAACCCATCTATTTGTGGCCTACAGGAGACACATCTCACAAACAAAGATCAGTGGAAATTCTATCTTATGGATTTTGATGTTTTTGTTTTTATTTTCATTTTTTCCGAACAGTTTTTTTCTCATATTAATTTCTTCACTGACTCAGGGGTCATGCAGTGGTATCATTTTCTTCAAGAAGGTTCTTGATTTTCATTTTCATTTCTTCAGCAACATGTTAGGTATTTAATAGCATGTTATTTAACTTCATAGAGTTGTATATCTCTATTTTTCTTCCTGTTGCTGATTTTGTTTTTGCAGTTTTTCATTTAAGGACATGTATAGTAACTGTGTAATGGAGACTATCATATCTAGATGTGAGGATACAATGCAGTATGCATCTCTACTTTCAGATCAAAGATGGACTTCCAATGAAACTGTTGAATAGTTCTTGATAATAGGATGCTGATCTCTGCTATTGTCCATACTTGCAATGATGGATTGTTTATGAAGAATGATACAATTTTATAGGGGAACTCAGTGATGGGGGAAGGGAATTGGGGAGGGGGTAGGGGAAATCCCAGGACCTATGAAACTGTATCGTAAAATAATAATAAAAAATGAAAAAAAAAAAGAACGGAAAGAAAGAGATTCTTACATGACTATATTGGAAAATCACTAAAAACACATTTGGAGCTGTGTATGGAATCCAGGTAATCTAGTATGTGATGTGGGTGTTGTAGCTGGCACCTTAACTGACAGTTCAAATGCCCACTCTGGATGTTAAGACATTTGTCTAGGCACGATTTTCATATGCAAAGCTGTACAAACATATCCTTGCTTCCTGAACTTTCCTCTAGCTCCTTTAATTATTCTTTCTTGTTTTTTTTTTTTTTTTTAATTAGATCTAATGTGGGCAAGTCTGAAACACAGTGGACAGTATCTCATTGTCTGTTGTAGGCACCATGCTTAGAATCCAGCTCCACAACTCCATTTCCACTGTCTTGAAGTCCCCATCAACCAGACTTCTCTGCTGCTGTGACATACTTCGTGGTACATGAGCTGGTACAGCATTTATCTTTCCGTGACTAAGGCCAATCAATTCTATAATGAGTATGTCAGGATTTCTTTCTGTATGAGGCAGAGTAGTGCTCTGTTTTAGAATCATGTCACATTTTCCTTGTCCATTTTCAGTCAACTGACCTTAAAACTGTTTCCATCCGCTGGTTATTGTGATTCATGCTGCATTGAAACTGGGAGTGCAGCTGTATCTTAGACACATGGTAACAATTTTGCTTCCTTGGTGTGGGTTGGATAGATCAGACAGTAGCTGCACTTTGAATTTCTCGCAGCACCGGCGAGGATTTTCTATAATGGTTGTACCAACGGGCATTTCTACTAACAGTGTGCCAGTGTTTCTGTTGCTCCACACCTTTCCTAACTTTTGCCATGCTCTTTTGAATAGCTACTCTACCAGGTGTGAGATGACATCCCTCTCCCTACAGTTTGACTCATATTTCTTCAATAATTAATAGCCTTGAGCACATTTTCAGAGTCTGGTTAGCCATTTGTATGTACTGTTTGGAAAAACATCAGTTCGTATTTTTGCCCATATTTAAATTGTGTTGTTTATTTTTGGTAATCAGTTGCACGAATTCTTTGTATATTTTGAATAGTAACACCAGCTACAACGCTTGCAAAGATTTTTCTCCCATTTTATAGGCTGTGTGTTAATTTTGTTGACTGACCGATTAGTTATGCATAAAATTTAGGTTGATATAATCCCACTTGTTTATTATTTTTGCTTTTGTTTTCTGTGCCCACTCTGAAGTCAAGAACTTTCCCTGGGTTCTCTTTTACTGTTTTTGCTCTTAGGTTAGAAGGTTTAATCAGTTTTCACTTAATTTGTGAATGGTGAGAAAGAAGCATCCAGTTTCACTCATTTGCATTTTCCAGTCTTTCAAACCATTAATGGATGAAGTTGTCCTTTCTTAATTGTGCATTTTTTATCACTCTCGTTGAAAATTAGTTGAACATTTGTGCATTGCTTTATTTGGGGGTTCTTGCTTTTTTCCCCATTGGTCTATATGTCTGGTTTTAGGCTGGTACCATTTGTTTTGATTGTTTGTGATGTGTTTTGAAATCAGGAGATGTGGTACTTCAAGCTTTCTTCTCACTCGAGATTTGTTTGAATAATTGGAGTCTTGTGTAGTTCTGTATGAATTTGAGAACTGTGCTTTCTACTTTTGTAAAATGGCATTGGAATTTTGATAGGGATACAATTATGATATAATTTTGGATAGTATATATATACATATATACATCACAAATGTTAATTTTCTCACTTGTGAACATAGGATACCTTTTTGTTTCTTAGTGTCTACAATCTCATTTCTTCAACTTCAGTTTTTTCAGTTGTGTGCTATTATTTTTAGCATGTGGGTGCTTCACTATCTGAGGCTATATAGGTAGAATAGTTTCTTTTTAAGTTTCTTTCCTGTGTAATTCAGTTTCTGTTCATTGTATGTTGATTGGTGTTGTGCAACTCCACTGCATCCATTGCTTTTTTTTTTGGCAGAGTTGTAAGATGTTTTACATGTAAGATCATGCCTTTGACAAACACATATAGTCATACTTCTTTCTTTCAAACTGCAATGCCTTTCATTTCATTTTCTCAGCTTATTGCTCAGGTCAACAGAGTGATAAGAGGAGGTATCCCTGTCTTACACTCTAACTTAGAGCAAAATCTCAGCTTTTTAACCATTCAATAGGGTTTTAGCTGTGGACCTGTTACATATGGCTTTTATCATTTTGAGGTACATTTTTCCTAAACTTAATTTATTGAGAGGTTTTATCCTGAAAGTACATCTTTTTTAATATCTTCTTCTGAGACTGTGAAGAGAATTGCATGGTTTTTTAATCCTTCATTTTATTACTGTGAAAAATTACATTTGTTGATTTGTGTTGTTGACCCATCCTTGAATCTCAGGGACAAGCCTAACTGGATCCTGTGCCTTTCCTTTTAATGTGCTGTTGAGTTCTGGCTAGTGTTTTGGAGAGAATTTTTGCATCTTTATTCATCAGAACACTGACCATTATTGTAGTACCCTTGTCTGTCTTTCATATAAAAGTAATGTTAGCCTCATCAATTTTGAGGGAGGGCTTGGGAAGGATTGGTGTTAACTGTGAAGTCATTTGGTCCTGGACTTTGTTGGGATGATTTATTCATTAGGAGTTTGCTCAGACGTCTGTGTTTTTCATGATCTATCTTGAGAGTTTGTAGGTTTCTAGGATTTTATACATTTCTTCTAAATGAACTAATTTCTTTGTGTAGAATTGTTCACAATACGTTCTTTTTTCTTTCTATTTCATTTTTAAATTTATGACACCATTTGCACCCAAATGGTCCCAACTAGAGACCATTATGCTTGGTGAAATAGATCAACCCCTGAAGGACAATTACCATATATTCTCTCTGATATAAGGCAACCTTCATGCAAATTATAAGATCAATAGCTTTTTCAATACTGTTTTTGCTGCAACTCTTGTGTTTTGATATTTTTGTTTTTATTTTCATTTCTTCATGATAGATTCTTACCATCCTGTGTGTTTCTGTGGCATCAACTATAATGATACCTCTTTCACCTCTGATCTGATGTGAGTTTCTTTTATTATTAGTCTAGCTAAACGCTTATTTTTTTTTTCTTTTCAGGAAAACAACTGTTGGCTTTCTTCACCTTTCCATTATTTTTAGCTTATTTTCCTATGAATTGATCTATTATTTCCTTATTTTTACTAACTTCAGGCTTATTTTTCAATCAGTTCCTGAAGTGTAAAGATATTTTTTTTCCTTGGAGAGTATTCTTTTTTTATAGTTCTTTACTGTTAAAAATTTTCCTCTTAAAACTGTTTGTGTAGGATAAATTTTGATATTCTTTTTTGTTGGACTGAAGTGTCACGTATGTGTCTACAGGATCATTTGGTCTATATTAATGTTCAAGTCAGTTGTTTCCTTATTAAATCTCTATCTGGATATCTAATTATTACTGAAAGTAGTGTCCTAAAATTTGCTACTATTTTGCTATTGCTGTGTGTTTTTGCCTCTAGTAGTTCTAAAGTTTGATTTATATATTTAGGAACTTCGTGCAGATATGTTTATAATTGTTATTACCTATTACTGAATTGCACTGTTTATCATTAGATACTCATCTTTGCTTCTTGTGATACTTTTTGACATTAAAGCCTCTTTTGTCTGATACAGATATAGCCATATATTCCCTCCTCTAGATAACATTTGCATTGGGTATCTTCTGTAATGTCACTTTCAGCCTACTAGTGTCCCTAAATCTAAAGAGAGTCTCTTATAGGCAGTAAATAGTAGCTCTTGCTTTTGTAAGAAGTCCACTTGCTTTTTCTGTATCGTGTGTGTGTGTGTGTGTGTGTGTGTGTGTGTTCACGTTATTTTATTTTATGACATGGTTCCATAGGCTCTGGGATTTCCCCTCCCTTCTTCTCAAGTTCTTTCTTCGTTATTGATTTCCCCTATCTTATTTCAATACTGAGGTCCTTCATGAACAGTCATAATTCCATCATTTTCTTCAAGTGTACCCTGACATTGTAGATATGGACAGTAACAGAGAATCCAGCATCACAGAGCCATGGGATGTCGCAGCAGTCTCACTGGGAGTCCATCTTCCGTGCGGAAGTAGAGACGCACACTGCATTGCATCTTCACGTCTGGATTGGACAGTCTCCATTACAGTGACTATACATCCCCTTGAATGAAAAGCCATAAAATAAGATCAACAACAGGCATAAAATCAGGAAATTTACAACAGCATGAAGTTAAATAACATGTTACTGAATGATCAATGTGTTGCTGAAGAAATGAAAAGGAATATTAAAAAAAAAACTTCTTGAAGAAAAAGATGCTACTGTATGATTTATACATATCATTGAAGAAAATAGTAAAACAAATTTGAAGAAATAAACAACAACCACAAACATCAAAACTCATGAGATAGAGCAGGAACAGTGTTGGGAGGAACGTTTGTAGCATCAGGTACCAACAAAAATTAGAAATATCTCAGACAAGTGATCTAATAATGCATCTCAAGGACTTATTAAAAAAGAAAAAATGAACAGGAAGTAAGAAACAATGAAAATCACAGTAAAAATGAATTGAAACTAAAAACTACAAATTTCAAGAAGAAAGGGCCAGTTATTTAGATTAACAAAACAAACTTTTAGTAGAGTTAGAGATGAAAAAAAAAATCCTAAGAAACTAGTAAGATTATTTCTTCTTGTTAAACGGATCCTTTGATCATTATGTGGTCCTTCTTCATCTCCTGATATTTTGATGTCAAGGTCTATATTATCTGATACAAGCATGGCTAAACCAGCTCAATTTTTCTTTCCATTAGCCTGGAATATCTTCTCCCACCCTTTCATTTTCAGTTTCTACCTATCTTTGTTGTTGAGCCGTGTCTCCTGTAGGCAACAGATACATGGATTTGGTTTTTTGATCCAGTCTACAATGGATCAAAAACAATCTATAATGTTTGATTAATGAGTTTAAGCCATTTGTATTCAGGGTTAATATTGATAGGTGGTTATTTGGTCCTGTCATTTTAGCAATGGGTGTTTATTGTTTGATTTAGTCTTATTTTGCTATTTATTGGAACTTTCTCCACATTTGCCTTTGGTTTTTGTTGGTTCTACTTCTTTTCTCTGTCAAGAGAACATCTTTAAGTATCATTTGTATGGTAAGTTGAACAGGTGAATTCTTTGAGCTTTTCTTTCTTTTTTTTTATTGATTATTTTGCATTATGTGACAGTTTCATAGGCTCTGGGAATCCCCCCACCCCTCCCCACGCCCTTCCCCCCGGTGGGTTCCTCCACCTTGTTGCAGCATTACAGTTCAAATTCAATCAAGATTCTTTCTTTGCAAACGTATACCAAGCATAGAGTCCAGCTACTTATTGTCCAGATGGATTGAACAGTTTCTTGGGGAGACTATTTCTGGTCAATTAAGAGTCCCAGTATAACATCAACAGCAATTTACAACATTATGGAATTGACATGGTTTTGAGTAACCAGTATGTTAAAAAAAAATGCAAGTTCTTAACCACATCCTATGATTAGCTCATTGACATTTCAATTTTAGTTTATATACAGGACCGGCTGCTATATACCTTAAAATGGCTATAAGGTACTATTCAGCTGTCTCGTGTGTATTTCATTTTAGTATTTAGCTGTTTGTTGTGTTGAAGTATAATTTTGCTGATCTTGGCAAATTTTAGGATAATCTAGACTGGCTTGTAACTCTAACAAGACATTTGTCGACAATTAAGGTGCAGAACATTTTTTTTGGGGGGTGTGTGCAGGAAAATCCTCAACACCATGGTGAGGAGTGACTAATCTTTGTGTCCCACCCAGCGAGGCATGAGCCAATCCACGCCAGCTCTTTCCTGTCAGATTCCAAGCTCTACTTTTTGTTGTTTGTCTATTTATTTTAGGTTTTTTTAGTTTGTATGATTGTTTGTTTGCTATGAGGGGTTTTCGGAGCGATCCCGATGGTCATTGTGAGGGAGGGTGGGGGTCCAGAGGTGGAGCCAGGCTCGGACCAGAGAAAGCTTTCCTCCCTGGTCCCAAAGGATGTTTATTGTTCTTCTGTTTCTGCGGACCGCTCAGGGCTTCTGGTTGTCTTTCCGATGACGTTGGTTTCTGCACGGTAGTGTTTGGACTTCTTCCATCCCCTGCGGAAGCTCCGGTTGGGGGTGGGTGACCTCAGAGTTCTCGGCCTCCGAGGGCATCCAATTCCCTGTGGCCTCCTAGGCAGTTGGGGTATAGTCCTTGTTGCTCGTATTAATAGTCTGTGGTGAAGATCTGGGAGTCTTCACGGTTGGGATCCAAGCTTCCTCTTTTCCACCTGCTCCACTCTGGAGTGCCCCCCCTGGTTTGAGCTTTTCTTTACTCAGCTTTCCCCCCACCACTTTCCCCATAGTATAGTCCTCAGCAACAGTCACAAGGTATAACATTATCTGATTTAAGGTATTGTGGGAATAGGCAATGGTAGAAGAGCTAGCATCATATTGTCAAGGTCTGTTTAGCAGTTTCATTGGGAATCTTCCCTTTATTCAGGTGTAGAGATTCATACTGCTACAGATCTTTATTTCCTCATATGCTAGTCTCTTATATGTGATAATATATGTATTCATACAACATATGCAGTATAGCGCATATATATATTATATAAGGTATGTATATATAAACACATGTTTGCCATTAGATCTGTCTTTTATTTTCCATGAATGTTGCCTTATGTCAGAGAGAACATATGATATTGTCCTTTGGGGATTGGCTTATTTCGCTTTATTGACCCCTAACTTGGGAATGGTACTTTTCCTTGGTCTAGTATTCTAATTGGCAAGTTTTTTTTCTTATAACATATTGATCATGTTTCCCCCCTTCTTTCTAATCTGCCAAGTTTTTGCTGAGAAATATGCTGTTAGCGTCATGAAGGTTCCTTTTTATGTGACAAATCATTTGTCTCATGTTGCTTTCAGAATTTTCTACCTGCTTTCCCGATTCTAAGCATGCACATTCTGAATAGAGGCTGCCATCAGCGTAAGGCTTGTCCCAGCTGAGTCTGCTCACTTCACTTGATGAGAACGCCACTGGTTGAAGAAGACCAGCAGCAAGAAGCACCAAGTGTCAGGTGAGGGGCAGAACCTGCCCCTCTCTCGCCTTGGTATCCATCCCAGTGGCTGGGCATTCAGTAAGCATTCAGCAAATAGTTTTTGAGTTAGTTAATTCAATGACTGATATTTTATTTAGAGATCCTGCGAGGTGCTAAGCAGGAAGGAATGATGGAGGGAGAAAGGGCTCTGGCACAGCTCTTCTACAAGGCAGAGCTTTGGTCGCTGCCCCAGATACCTCACAGCCATGGGCTTCTCAACCAAGTGAGCAAATTCATTAATTATTTCCCACTTTGACACCCATTCTCCCACGCCCCTGTGCTGTGCCGAGTTCGGCTCCATCCAGACCTTCCTGACAAGGATAACTAACTGTGACTGACAGGTGTCAGGATCCACACAGCAGAAAGTTAATTAGCCAAGGCAGGAGGAGCAGGAACGCCAGAGGGAAAAGTTCCTCATGGCATCCAAGAGCTTGCTTGTCCTTCCCCTGTCCTTACCCTCGTGAGCTTTCGTCATCATGGGAAGAGACTGACCCACTGGAAGAGGCATCTGGGCAGCTCCACATAGCCCTGGTGATGTGTGTGAGCTCAGGGTGTTCACAAGCCTTTTAATCATGAACTTAAGGTACAGACACTGGGGAGTGGGTTTGGCCTAAACAAAGATGCTGCTTGGAACCTCTGCATCCCTTATTAGAGTACATGGTCTGAGTCCTGCCTTCACTAATGATCCCAGCTTCCTGTTAGCACAAACTCTAGTAAACAGCAGGGCACGGCTCAAGCTTTTGGATCCCTGCCACTCTCTTGGGAGCTGTGGGTTGAATTTTCAGCACTTGGGTCCAATAAAGCTCACCCTGCCTATTGTGGGTATTTGGGGAATGAACCAGTAGATGGGAGATCTCTGTGTCTGCCTTTGTATTTCTCTGTCTCAATCTCTCTGATTTTCAAACAAACAAAACAAAATAAAGGTGGGAGTTTGATACACTGGTTCAAAAGCCACTTAGGACATCTGCATGTCGCATTGCAGTGTCTGCTATTTAACTTCAGTCCCACTTCTGACTCCAGGCTACTGCTAGTCTAGTCTCTAGGAGAAAGCAGACTCAGGTACTTGCATCCCTATTTCCCAAGTGGGAGTCCCTGACTTCAGGCCTGGCCTGGCCTCGCCCTGGCTTTGCTCTGGCTGCTGCTGCCATTCGAAGGCTGAGGCAGTCAATGGGACATCTGCAAGTTAAATAAACATCAAAACCAAGAAATTAAAAAAAAAACAACAAGTGTAGGTGCCTGTTTCTGAGCGCAACGTAGGATGAAACTTCTTGGGTGGCAGTGGTAGGAAGAATATATTCCGGAAACAAGGGATCACAGTTCAGGACTCCAGGTTAGGAATCCTCAACCCTGTGGGCTGATCACCTGCTTCGACGCTTCGTTTTCTCACCAAGCGCAAAAGTTCGATTGTGTTAGAGGCTCCCTCTGAACCCTCCACCTTGTAATTACGGTGTCTGTACGAGTTATGGCTCTGTTGGGAGGATTTCGCCTTCCCAGCAGCTCTGAGGGAGGCACGGGCAGGGGCTGGTGAGAGCTTCTCCTGCCCAGCGTGGCGGGGACAGGTCCCTGTTTCAGCCTGCTTGGGCCTCAGCCTCTGCTACCTGCCCAGGACCTTCATGCATTCCAGCCACCGGGAATCCGATCCCACAGATGACAGACTCTGTGAAAACAGCAGAGCCGCACACGCCTGGGCCGTGTGCTACGGTGGGTGAGTGCTAGGAGGAAGAATGGCCTTGCTGCTGGAGTGAAAGTGGGAGCCTAGCGGATGGCTGCTGTGCCCACACCACAGCCTGCCCTTCCACCAGCGCACACGGGCAGGGGTCTGGTGAAAGGCAAGACCTCCCCGTCGGGGGGAGATCCCTGGGATCCGTGGACAGGATTTAGACCTTTCGTTATTGCACAGAAAAGCAATCAGGGATTCAGGAGGTTAAAATTCCCAGCTGATTTTTTTTTCAAAAAACTGCCCCCACAAATGAATAATAAAAGACATTTTGGCCATTTAGTCATAAATAGCACAGTTCAATAGCATAAGAAATCATGGCCACAGTGCAGGGAGACATAAAAACCTGAATTATGCATTAATGTGTCGTGTGAGAAGAAAAAGTGCTGAAGAAATAGTGTAAGAAAAATAAATAAAACCACATTAAAAGTGAACATGTCCCATTTGGTCAGTTATGTCAAACGCAAAACAACAAAAATGCACCATTTGGAAGTCAACAACATTTTTAATTTTACTGCTGCCTTCTCCATTATAAACTCTTTCAAGGTGTGACTAGAGCCCTTGCTACACGTCGATTTTTATGTCCACATTGCATATAAATACATTTTTAGACAATGTGCGAGGTGGATGAAATTATGCAAGTGGAACTGACACATTTTCTCACTATCATCACTTCCTGTTGGGCCTCCAGGGAGCACGCGTGGGGAGGCCTGACTCCAGGTTCGGCTGCACCATGACTGCTCACTGTGGGCCTCAGCCTTCCCTTCCTGCAGCTGCCGTTGGGTACATTTTGTTATTGTTATCAATTACAGCAGCAATGGAACTGCAACATTGCTATTACCCTGTGGACTTGCATTGACTGAATCAAACATTCCCATGGATGTGAAAGTCCAGAAAAGCAAGAACAGGCCATGGCTCTGCTTTTTCTGGAAAAAAAAGGGGGGGAGGGGAGAACTTGCTGTTTAAAGATTTGTTCACATATTTGGAAGACACACTGATAGACACACACACAGGGAAAGATCTCTCTTAAGTGGCTTCACTCCCCAAAGGGTTGCAATGCTTAGAGTTAGGCAAGACTGAAGCCAGAAACAAAGAACTCCCGTAGGTGTCCCAGGTAGGGGCCGAAGCACGTGGACCAAATCTGTGTGGGCATATCTGTTGTGTTCCCAGGGGCGTCAGCAGGGAGCTGGGTTGAAAACGGAACAGCAGGACTCAAACATGCCCATATAGGATGCCAGGTTGCAAAGAGCGGCTTAAGACTCTACCACAACGTCAGCCCTTGAAGTTGCATTGTAACAACAACAACAAAAAATTGAACCATGGAACTTATCTGTTTGGTCTTGTTGTTGTTTGATTGTCTGTTTGGGTAAATCACCACAATTTTCTGCTTTAAAGGGACATTCACATCTCGTGAGCATGAAGGATACATCTGGAAACATCGAGTTCAGTTTGACTGCAGGATTTAAGACCTATAGTAAAGGATGGCTACCTGCCTGGGTCCCTGCTGCGCACGTGGAGACGTGGCCAGAGCTCCAGGCTCCTGCCTTTGGCCTGAATCCAGTCTGGCTGTTTTCTGTCATTCGAGAGTGAACCACTATGCGGCAGGTCTCTCTCTCTCAAATAAATAAAAATAGATCTTTACAAACACAGAAAGACGCAGTGTGAGAGCCGCAGGAAGGGTGGATGAGGAACACAGCCCGTCGCCGCCCCGGGTCTCCTTGCTCCCCGCCCGGTGGATTGGATGCGCCTGGCTAGAGGAAGGAGCAGGGTTTCGGTGAGGAGGGCTCTGAAGTAACTGTTGCATCAAACTGCCACTTCATCTTGTATGTTGACAGTTTAGATCTCCTAACAAAGTTTTTAGTTGTACAAGCAGACTTCCAAGAGTTAGTGCAGGCATGAAAGGCTGAGCTGCTGCCAGCTTCCGGTGCCTTCTTGGCCAGGTGTCTCACCTATTCCCATTGAGTCGCGGATGGAGATTCCTGACTTCCTGGTGCCAATTCATAGACTCCACCACAAAGTGAGAAAAAAAAGCCAGTGGCATCTTGGGTTTGAAATCAGAGCTAACAGAAAGCCCTGCTTTCCTTTTTTCCTTTCTTTTAACATGAAGATCCAAACCCTTGTGGCTGTAGGTGTGTACGCTGCTGCTGACAGAAGGTGATCTGGGGTAGGAATGTTTGCCTCCATGTCGGTAGCACAGGCTAGCCGGCAATGAACAGGGAGGCCCTGGGACCTCGGCATGATACGTGACAGGAGGTTGTTTTGGAGCCAGCCCTCCCCTCACAACAGCATGCTCATAGCACAATCTGCAAGTGCTCGTCTTTTGTGCAAAATGGCATAGGAGCCACACATATCCTCTGATATACTCTAGAGATCAATCTAGTGCGATGGAGAATAATTGGCATGCTGTATTATATAGGGAATGAGGAAGTAGAAAAAAGAGGATAGCGCCCAAGGTTATGATTTAATTGGCTAATCTTCCCCTTGCAAGCACTAGGATCCCATATGGGTATCTGTGTCCTGGCTGCTCTGCTTCCCACGTAGCTCCCTGCTTGTGGCCTGGGGAAGTAGCAGAGGATGGTCTAAAGCCTAGGAACCCTGCACCTGCATGGCAGGTCAGGAAGAAGCTTCAGGCCCCTGGTTTCAGATCAGCTCAGCTCTGGCTGTTGTGGCCATTTGGAGAGTGAACCAATGGATGAAGTCTCTTTCTTTCTGTTCTCCTTCTGTCTGTAAATCTGCCTTTCCAATAAAAAAAATAAATCTTTAAAGAAAAAAAGAAGAGAATAAATAGGTTGATTACAGACGAAATTTTGTTTTGATTTTTGGATGAATTCAGGAGTATGGAGCTGCAGATCTGGAGGGAGCACTGCATTTCTTCCTTCCCTGTGAGAGCGGAAGATAAGACCATCCTCGCCACGGGAAGCCTTGGTGGTTATCAGGGATGTAACTACAGCACCAAGAGGTACGAACAGGCACAGGAGGCTGTCGGTCCTTCAAGATCTGATGGCATGCATGCTTGGTTTTTAGGCCCTTACTGACACTTCGCGCCTATATGACTTGTTCCCTAAGCAGCCACCGTATTATCTGCCAAAGCTACTTAGTCCCCCCTTTCTGAAGTTTAATATAATGTCTTCTCTTTTTATAGTTAATAATACATATCTTTTTATAGTTAATAATACGTATCTCACAGACAAACACACCCACACAGTGATTACTGATGCCTGTGTGCACATGTTGCCTGGGCCGTCTGACAAATTCTGATTTTACTTGTCGCATTTGCTATGGTTTTTATCAACGCAAATAAATGTATCGATAAGTGAACGGCCTTCTGACACGATCTTCGTGGCTGGAATTTTGTTGGCCAAACATGGATGGGCTCAGGGGGTTCTCCCTGATGGTGCTACTGTAACAGGAGTAATTGTGACATAATGCAATTAAAGACGAAGAGGTTAAGTGGGTAACAGCCCCCATGAAGACTTCGCATGGGGGTTCCCAAACTTTTAATCGAAGTTGAGATCTGTCCAGGTTGTGGAGTGCATGGCAGTTGCCTGCAGTGCTGACTGGTTTCTGCACCAAATGAAATGTTGAGTGTTTTGCCCAAGATAAAAAAGAAATCATTGCTAGCAACTGGCATCAATCGTCCTAGAAGAGGGGAAAATGCATAATAATTGTAACAAAAAATTCATTGTAACAAAACAAAACAAAGTGAACGCCTTATCGGAAAAGTATTCTCCAGCAAAGAGTGAGCCTGTGCGTCTCCTTTAGCTGACTAAAGAGAAAACGTAGTGAATAACTAAAGGAAAATGACTAAGAAATGCTTAAAGAAGGCTTAGGTTCGCTGGTTGGGGACTAACAAAATACCAATTAAGTTTATAGAATGAAGGGATTAAAAGTAACACAAATGAAAAGCAGAAAGAAATGAACTCCATTCTAATCCTAAAAATGGCTTAAATACAATGCTCATTACAGGGAGGGCTCAGGAGGTACGCAGAAGCCACAAGGACTCGGCTGCGTGGGTTTAGGGACAGGAAGCCTGCTTTTGATGATGCCAAGCAAGTTCTGTGGGGTTCCTGCCCCTCCCGGCATCTCTCCAGCCTGTGCCGTGGTAACTCTGGCTAAAACCAGGTTGTTTCCAGACTTGTCATCAGTAGTAATTAAACATTTCTTTTCAATGGACTTATCCTGGGCAAAATTCCACCAAAAAAAAAAAAAAAAAAAAAACACAGGTAGAGCTTATATTTATTCGCAGAAATCCCTTTATATTAGAAAATTGTAGCAAATAGTGTAGTGCCAAATGATGCCTAAAATAGAATTATTGCAATTCAGGCATGGAAAGCAAATGAATAAGCAAATGCATCTCTAATCTTAACTCCAAGGCATTTCCATAATTGACGCTCCGCAAGCAGCCTGTGAGTGATGGGCCTGAATGCTGAGGGATTTGACTTGAAAAGGCTCTGACACTTAATGATTTATGGCCGGGCTCTTCCCTGAGCTGGGCCCAGTATCTGCTCAGTACAGAACATGACTGGGGCATCGGGAGCCAAAACCTCATTTAGTTATACACACGGCCTAAATGGCGTGTGGCTCCAGAGATCAACAGGATCTTAATGGGAAGCCGGTGCTCCCCGGAGCGGGCAGTGTGCAGCAGGAAGTCAACGGGAGGTGTTCTCGGCCACGGTTTATCTGCTCCCACCGTGGGGGCTCTGCCTCCTGGAGCTCTGTTTGTCTTGAGGCACCCCAGAAAAGAGGTGGTTCTCTGGCACCTGCTATGTATGGCTTTGGCTTTCCCTGTAGAGCTATTTTGTCATTCTGAATATTTCATCAGTCCCCAGTTGCCTTTCCCTTTGGTTTGCTAAGCACTCTTACTAGACAAACCCGAGGAGCTGAAGGAACTGAAGCCAACTTACCATCCTTTGAAATCCTGATTTCTGGTACTAACAGGAATCCGAGCCTGGGGAGAGTACACTGTCCCTACTGCTGTTCCCCAAACAACCTCAGCATTGGGGCGAGCCCAGTGGATCAACAGTGCAACTGTTGGGCATGGGGGTGCAACCTGATTCTGCTAGGCGTGGAGCCCTTGGAATGAGTGTGAAGTGCAATGTCAACACGACCAGGCTCACCTTTGCACTGCTTGTTTAAATGGGCTTGCTCCATGGTTCATTCACGGGCACCCGGGGAGGAAACTGAAACTGCTCAGAAAAGGCTTTAAAGATGGAGCAGCCCAGGGAAGTGGTGAGAGACAGTCGAGGAGCATGAGGACAGTAAGTTGGTAGTCTTCCCCTGGCAGCCAAGCTTGTGCCAGCAGCAATGTGCAGAGGGGTGGCAGATTGTCAGGGCAGTGGCCTGCCCTGGGGATTCATGTTCTCTGCACAGCACAGAAATCCGATGTGAGAAACATCCAGAGCTGAAAGTGTTAAAAAATGAAGCAGAAGCAACTGCTGGCACTCAGAGGTGAAAAAAGATGAAGATGATAGTGGCACATTGGGGGCTAGGCTAGGATGTCCTATGTCACTTGTCTCCAAGCCATTTGGGATCAGATTTGGGGATCAAATCTCAGGCCCGGCTCAACACTGGAGTAAGACTCCATTGTATGATGCAGGTGCCAAAAAAACCCCCACTGGATCCTGGCAAACCCAGGAAACAGGGTTCGTTGCCTTAGCCAAGCCTTTAGCAAGTAAGGGCTGCCCACTGAGCCTTACACCTCATCAAGACAGACCCAAAGACCATCCAGGGTTCACACAAAGTTGGCTGAACTTGAAAACTGTAACACAAGTTTACTTGCACATGTCTTACGGACAATTTCAGCTCTTCTCATCTCTTTGTAGACTGACTTAAAAAGCGGTCTAAGATGATTTTGTGTTTCTTCCAATAGACAATCTTGCTGGGTACAGCTGACCCTGGAGAACGAAACCATGGAAAATGAAACGCAGCTATGGGAGGCCTCCTGTCACTTAATACACAACATACCTAAGACAGTCTCTGTGAAATCCTCAATAAATATAACATTTTATTGAATGTCCTTAACTTTTTTTTACTAAGTCTTTAAATTCCAGAAATTATGCTGTACTTGTAGCACATCTTAACTCCGATATCCATAGGTCGGGTGCTCAGCAGTGGTATGAAGCTATTGGCCAGGGTGTGTCTAGACCACAAAGTTTCCTCATGCCTCCTATCTTGTATTCTTTGGAGAGATGAACACACACACACACACACACACACACACACACACACAGAGAGAGAGAGAGAGAGAGAGAGAGAGAGAGAGACTACTTCCCAAAGCTGTGCTCGGTGACTCCAGACCAGAGGCCGAAGCAGGAAGCAGGAGTTCAGTTTAGGTCTCCTCTAGGGCATCACCAGGTCTCTGTTAGTGGGAGCCGGAGGCGTGAGTGATGGAGCCGAGGACTGACCTTGAACACTCTGACATGGCATTCAGGAGCCTTAGCAACTATGCTAAATGCCAGTGCCAGCCTCATGTCTTAACACGGCGCTTCCGCGGAGTCCCTGCCTCTAGGATTCTGGGCGGGCTGTGTGCTCCCACACCTGCCAAGGGACTGGAACCAGCCTGTGCCGCTGTCGGTTGCCTTCAGCTGGAATTTCTCCTTGGTACTCAGTGATCTGTCAAGCAGGACAGCCTGGGCCAGACGGTTTTCTCAGCACTTTTTCATTCTTTCTATTTTTACATGGACTTATCTGTGACCCTGAGAAAAGTCAGTGATAGGACATTGTTCTCTATCGCTGGAAGGATGGGTTCCTGGTTAACTGACTGCCATCTTGTCAGTCGCCCCGCAGCAGCCAGACTGCCTGGTTTCTGATGAATGACGTCAGGAGTGAGAGATTTTGATAAGGTGAGGCCTGGTTTGCTATGAAAATCACCACTTTCTCATTCTGTTGGCTCTGTCTCCATATTTCTCACCCACTTAAAAGCTTGGTTGTGTCTTTCACTCTATCAGGCACGACAAGGCTGTAAATTCATCCTTCCATGTGACTTCCTCTCTGGGATAACTCAATTATTCTAGCTTCTGGGACTTCATTCCCTATTAATGGGGTTGCTTGAACTTTTTGTAGTGTTTTCCTCTTAGTTGATTTCTTTGATTTATCGGCACTGCTTAAATTCCTGTTTCACACTAAATTCTTCTTTCTGATTCCATCTTGCATCCTGTCCCCGTAATTTCATTCCCACCAATAAGTGCTGACATTTGTTAACTACCAAGTCTCCCAACGCTGAGCTACAATTCATGTCGCCCATGAATCAGTCAGACTGCTGGGATGAGATCTGTTGCCCAGTTCTTACCAGGGGATGGTACTTCATCCTGCAGCAGGCGTGCATGCTGGTGTCCCTGGTGTGGTCTTGTCTGGATTGGTTGTGGCTTGCTGTGCCCATTATTTGCTGAGGGACCATGGCACAGAGAGTCAGGCGCTGGGAGGTTGCGACGCCCATGCTGTGCAGGAGTCTTTCTTTTGCTTGCCGTATGAGAGGCAGAAGGGGACACACTGCCACTGCAGCTTCTGTCTTCCTCTGGTATCTGTGAGGCAGGACTGCCGGTGGGCAGCAGGGTGGAGGATGCTTCTGAAAACCTTGTACAAGCTTTCCCTGGGCCACTTTCCTCTACTCCTGCTGCGGTGCTGCTCTGAGCCAGGCGATTCTTAAACTCTTCACCACCACGGTCAACAGCCCTCTCCACCACTGGGCAGCAACTTCGGAATCGAGCCACTTGCACCTGCTGCTTTTGACAAGAGACTTGTCAGATATCTGCCTTGTTATGCTCTTTGGCTAGTGTTTGTGTTACAAAGACACCATTTTCCACTTCTCCATGTTTTTCATTGGCAGCTGGGCGTGCCCGTGATGCTGATGCCTGTGATGGTTCCACATCCTATGAAACACTAGGATACCCAGCTGCTGAGGAAGGACCGGAGCTGACGAGCTAACCCAGGAGGCAGCAGGTCAAGGCTGGGTTCTGTGTGACGGCCTTGCTCTCCCGGATGCATCGTGCGGGTAATTGCCACTCGCCAGCCCCTGATTTCCTTCTTGACTGGATTTCCTCCCTGCATAACTGCTGTTCTGGGAGGATGCTGGTTTGTCATCTACTGGTTGTGCCAGCTTAGGGAGGGACTCAGACTCCTCCATGCTTCAGTTACCTCCTCTGCAACACAGGGAATGTACTATAATTATTCCACAGCATCCTCATGGCATTAAATGAGTTAATTTATATAAAATGATTTGAGTAATGTTTGCCTCTCAGTAAATAATAGCTATTGTTTATTGCAATATGAAAAAATGAGGGTGATTAAACCAAATCCACTGTGAACTCCTGAAACTTCAATCAGAGAACGCACAAAGACCCACTAGGGAGGGGAGTGAGAGCCGACTCCAGGCTCCACAGTGGCTGTTCTTTTGTTTAGTAAACAGCAGAATGCTCTGTGGCTGTAGGGTATTGATGGAATTTGAGGTTGTTAAATGAAAAATAGGTTTTGGACACAGGAGACCTCAGAGGACTGAGCACTAAAAAGAAACATCAAAGAAGTACAGCTGATCATTAAAAATGCGCTCATCTGAGGTGAGGTCAGAGAAAGACTCTAGGACTTTTGGCTTTTGGGTAAAATTCTGGAAGATGTAAAACAGCAGGTTCTGCTCTGGGCCTGCACTTGGTCTGCGCCCACACCTGTGTCTCACCCGAGCAGTAGTCTAGGTGGGCAGAGGCGGAGAAAGGTTGAGGCAGATAAATGGGCCACTAAGAGGAGATTCATGGTAGGAACTGGTTCATGTGATTTTAGAGACAACGAGTTCCTGTGGTCTGCTGTCCACAGGCTGGAGACCTAGGACTGCGAAGGGTATATTTCACTCTGGGGCAGAAGGCCTGAAGACCAAGGTGTAGGGAATAAAAAAGGCTAGTGCTGTGAATCCTGGAGTCCACAGAACCGAGTCTGAGCTCTACTGACCAAGGACAGGAGAAAACAGATGTCCCAGCTCAACAAGAGGAAATGCGTTCTCCCTTAGGTCTCCCACAGATTGGTTGGCAGTCACTTACATTGATAATGGTGGACCTCCCCCTTCACTCAGCCCACTATTCAAACACCAGCCTCTTCCTGAAACACCCCTGCCCCCCAACAATGTGTCAGCTCTCTGGATATCCCTTAGCTCAGTCACATTGACCTGTGCAATTATCATCATGCCAAGGGACAGATCACAGAAAAGAAGATTCCTCCTCTTGGACCTGGAGTTTTGACACAAGAGAAGAAGGTAAAAGACGAATGTGGCCGGAGAGGATCACAGTGTAGAGCAGTCTGAGGGTCTCTCGGGAGAGACAAAGCGCTGGTGACACATGAACTGTGACTCCAGGACGACTCACGGGATCTGCCTCGGGAAGGATGTTGGGGCTAATGCTTTTGGAGGCTGGAGTCAGTCTAGTGGTGAAGCATCAGCCTGCTCTGTGCTCATGGAGAGGGTGAGAGAGATGCATTGGCAGGACTTCTGATGGGATCACGAGCAGAGTCTGAAGTAACCGCTCTCCAAATCCTTGTGATGTTAATACCTGTAACTTACACTGCTATTACTGTACAGGACCCTAGGTTCCCTTGGCAGATTGCCCAGGCAGCACCCTTGGACAGATATTGGTCTCTTCAGCATCTTCTCTGTACCGAATGGTCTTGTGCTTAGAAGCACCAAGACCAGGTGAGAGAATTGTGATCCACATCACTGGAAAGTGGGATACCCTGTTGTAACCATAAAAACTCAGGGGCTCTGAAGACCAACTTCTTTTTTTTTTTAAGTTTATTTATTTGTTTTAAAGGCAGAGTTAGAGGGAGGGGAGAGAGAGAGATAGATCTTCCATCTCCTGGTTTACTCTCCAAAGGGCTGCAATGCTCAACGGCTGGGCTGGGCTAAAACCAGGAGCCTGAAACTCCTCTAGGTCTTCCACGTGGGTAGCAGTGACAGAGTACTTGGGCCATCTTCTACTGTTTTACCAGAAACATTAGCAGGGAGCTGGATCAGAAGCAGAATAGCTTGGCCTTGACCTGGAAATCTGGCATGGAATGAGGACTTTGCAGGTGGCAACCTAACGCACTGTACCACAATGCCCACCCCACCAGCTTATTCTACAAAACAATTCAAAGCAATCACCTGCCACATTATTTTATTTTTAAATTACTTTTTGTTTATTTAGTTTGGAAGCCAAAAGAGAAAGGGAGAGACATAAAAATATACAGATAGAGATGAGAAAGAGAAGAGGTAGAGAGAGATCTTCTACCTGCTGGGCCATTCCCCAAATGACAACAATGGCCAGGACTGAACTAGGCTGAAGCCAGGTGCCAAGAACTCCATCCATTGTGTGTCCCAAGCGTGTCAAGGGTCCAAGTACCTTGGCCCTCCTCTGCTGCTTTTCTCATGCTATTAGAGGGGAGCTGGATTGGAATCAGAGCAGCCAGAACTTAGACTGGGACCACCAGCAGCAGCTTAACTTGCTGTGTCATAACGTGGTTCTCACCTTTTGTTTCCTTTCAAAGTCAAGACCCTTTGGGGGAGGAAGAAATGCAGACGCTGGGAGTGACAGGAAGGTGAAGAAGGGACCAGCAGTGTGTAGCGGACTCTGGAGCACCACAGGAGGCCTGAGAGCAACAGGTGCACAGCATGCTTGAAGGTGGTTTCACACAGGTAAGATGATGAGTTGCTCTGTGTAATGTGAGAAACTGGAAAAAGAAACATCTTTTAGGAAGTGGATGGAGCAACATTTAGCCAGAAGCAGGACTCAGATGAAATATTTGGCAAAAATTACCAAAGAAACCTTTCTGTGTCAAGGAGAAGCAAGCATGATTTCTTTGTCCCAGCTGTCTTTGGCTGTTGTCTTGTTTTGAGTGCTCCCTATCAGCAACCCGGTTGCATAGCTGTCTATTTAATTGTCACACCACTGAGTGACTCCAGCAATGGGGTGTTTACATTGGTTACATTGTTTCTGGCATGCACAATGATTCAAAACTTAGGTTTGTGTATACAATGCCTAGATAAGCACAGACATATGAATATGTACATAGGTAGCAACTAAATTTGGAGTTGTAAAATCCTAGAGGGATCTTTATGGTTAGGTTCATGTTTTTACTTAAATAAAAGTTGTCAAAGATTTTTCCCCAATATAATATATTGTGTATCATTTTGTAGGTTGGAAGCAGATAGTTTTCTTCAAGCTTTTTTTTAAAAAGATTCATTTTATTTTTATCGCAAAGTCAAATATACAGAGAGGAGGCAAGACAGGAAGATCTTCTGTTTGATGATTCACTCCCTAAATGACAGCAGCGGCTGATGCTGCGCCAATCTGAAGCCAGGAGCCAGGAACTTCTTCCACATGAGTGCAGGTTCCCAGGGCTTTGGGCCGTCCTCGACCGCTTTCCTAGGCCACAAGCAGGGAGCTGGATGGGAAGTGGGGCTGCTGGGATTAGAACCCCACATGGGATCCTGCTGCGTGCAAGGTGAGGACTTTAACCACTAAGCCACCGCGCCGGGCCCTCTTCAAGTTATTTTAATAATCATAATTCTGTTTTGCCATGAACATAAACACTGTTTTTATTTAGTTGAGAAGCAGTGAGGAAGAGAGAGAGAAGCCTTTGCTCCATTTGCATCTGAGGAGAACTGGCTCATTCACACCTGATCGTCAACAACACACCTTACGGCAGGGCTGAAGGCACCGTCTTGGAGCGTCTGCTATCCAGCTGAGCCTGTGGTCCTCCTGTTTGCAGTGTAGGTCACCGGGGCTGGTAGACGTGCCTGCCCACCCTTGTTTCATCCATGTTGGCTTCCCCGCCCGCTTAGGCAGAGGAGGACTGGCTGCCTCTTCGCACGCTCCACATTTATCCTGCTGTCCTCAGGGACTGCTGTCGGCAAGGGTCAGGTACAGAGTGCTTGTTGCCGAACAGTCACGCCTTGTGAGAGTGCTGGTGGAAGTGGCTCATCAGGATTTGATCCTGATGACATTTTAATCTTTGTGTGCTCAACATTTCATAAATTTTTACAAATGTAAACTTTTGATCTCCCATGCTTCAGTTTTCTCCTATGGAAATGAGCCTGATCATGCCATTTCCCGTCCCACCGCCTTGGTGAGAGGATTAAATGCTTTAGTGTCTGAGGGTCCGGAGCAAAGCTCCACTTAGAAATTACACTGACCGGATTCTACAGACTCTATTTTAATAGAAATAGACAACTATTGGAATTCTAACTGATGGAAATAGCTTTTAATGTTACAAAACATCTCATTAGCTGCCTATTTCTTTTGAATTATCATACTAATATACCATCTGATGATGGTATGACATTGTATACATGAATTTGTCAATCATACTTTAAGTGCATGTTAATATGAGCATTCATGCCCCATGGAACATGTGAAGCAAAAAGAGTTCATTCCTTTGGATCCCTGTCTCCTTCATGCTCTGTATTTCAAAGCGAGGCAAGTGCTGGTTCAGGGAGGGGGCTTTGCCTGACCATACTGGAGTGGACAGAGCACGTTTGGGTGTGGGTGTGACTCCCTGGAAGAACGACTCTGTGATTTCGCCAAGTGGTGTTTCATGGAAACGCATCAAAATGGAACAAATACAGGTGTTTCTGGTTGGTTGGAATTTGCAGGGAAAATGTCATGGCTTCTGGAATATTCCATCTTCTGAGAGCTTGGGTCATCTTCAGTTGGCTTGTGTTGTGACCAGTCAGACATATTTAAATGCTCAGTTACCTCACAGTCAGGAGCACATGTCTCGTATGTTTTAGAAATGTATGACCTGCATTTTTGAGAATAACCTTCAAAAGCATACAATTTGAACTTCTGTTTTTAGAACATTTTAAATTAAAAAAAAAAGAAATTTATGATGGTTTACTGCCAGAAAAAACTTTGTCTGGAAAGACAGCAACATGCAACAGTTCAGTGACCTGTATTGTGGCACGATGAAGGAACCACCTGTGATGCCAACATCCCCTGTGAGCACTGGTTCAAGTCCAGGCCCCTGGTCATATGTCCAGGAAGGCAGGGAAGCTGCACCTGGGCCTTGTACCTCTGCCACCCATGCAGAAGACCAGATGAAGTTCCTGCATTCTGGCCTTGGCTTGTAACTGCCTTGGCCACTTCAGCCATCTGAAGAGTGAGCCAGCTCATCAAAGATCTTTCTCTCTTCTTTTATATCTGTCTTTCAAATAAGTAAAATTCTCAAAGAAAGAAATGTCAAAATTAGTAATAGCTGACTAAATATTACATATGTGTTTTCTTGTCCACCATTTTTTCTGAAGCATTGAAGCCTCTTCATGTTCATTCTCTCTAATGACAGGAGCCTGCTACGGAGCCTTCCCCCTTCACAGCAAAATGGGGAGACGTTTGCAAGGTCGCCTCTGTTGTTTCATCCTGGCAACACACAGCCAACCAGAGTTGAATTTTTATCTGCCAAAATCTGTTTGCCTCATGCACGATTTCCCCAGTTCCATTGAAATGGGTCTCTGCAAGGTCACTGCTGCGGCCTCCTTATTTGTCATCAATGGGCGCTTCTCCGCCCGCATCTTTGCTAGCCACTGTTGCTCATTTACTAGCCCTTTGTCAGCTTCCACCAGGCCACTCTCACCTGGTCTTCTTCCTGCATGTCTGCAGGAGCCTGTGAGCCCTTCGTCCCCTGCCTGACGTCTGAGTGCATCTGTGCCTGCATCTGGGCTTTCCTCACTTGCTTCCGCAGTCTCACTCCTAAGCGACTCCTCCCGGTGCCCTAGGGACAACTCCTCTCAGCAGAGTCAAACAAAACATGGGCGCTGAATCAGTCAGTGCCAGCGTCCACTTGGAGGACGTCCCGCAGGAGCCCTCAGGCACAGGGCTCTCCCTCGAATTTCCTTCTGAGGGTAGCACTGAAATCCAAGACAGCATCTGCTCCAAGATCAGTCCATGTCAGTCAAGACCAATTCTGCTTAATTCTGCTGTTTCCCTTTCTGCTGCTGTAGTTTGGACACCTGTCATCTCTGTTTTCTTGCAAGGCAGAAATGTTTGAATTCTTTTGTTATGGAAATAGAACTAGCATACACAAAGTATGTAAAACAAAAGTTTAGGGACAAATAAATATGACAAGTTGTTGTAATATAACCTATTTGTGACCATAACTCTGACCTGGACATCGGACTTGGCGTGAGGCCCTCCCATCCCCTCTGTCAGCACACAGTTTGTGTTTGACTTCTCTCATCACCTCTCTCTCTCTGTCTGGTTTGTGTTTTCTAACTCCTTTCCAGTGGCTTGTTAGTCCTCTGATGTCTTGCAGTCTTCTTTCTTTTCTGATCCTGGACCCTCACAGCTGGGAATTTTGCTCTAAGTGTGATCATGCATCCTGAAAGTTTTCAGATGTAATATTTTCTTTCAGTATGATTTTAAATTTTATTTTTAAATAATAAATGATTTATTTTTCATTTTCTTTAAATATATTTTAACACACGTGCGCCGCGCACACACACACACACGGAAAGACAGAAGGACAGTGAGAGAGAAGAGAGAAACAGTAAGTTTCCATCCACTGGTTTCCTACCCAATTGCCCACAGCAGTGGTGACTGGGCCAGAGCTAAGCAGAATTCCATAACTCTGTAGAGGATTTTGTTTGGGTAGAGGGTGTCTGATGACTTGAACTTGCACAGTACATTAGCATAAAGCTGGATTGCAAGTGGAGAGCTGGGGTTTGAACCAGGCATTCTGAAATGGGATACGAGCACCTCAAGTGGTGGCTTCATCTGCTGAGCCACAGTGCCCAACTCTAAACCAAGGAGTTATTTGGAAGTTTTCTAAATTTGTGAAAGGATGTTTTCTGGTATGAGTGCTTAGCCTTACTGCTACTGTCTCGTGTCAGCGTCCCTGGGTCTCAGTCCTGGCTCCAGCCCTTGACTCCAGGTTCCTGTTAATAGCAGGTGATGGTGAAAGTGATTGCATTTGTATTTCTGCCACCCACGTGGAAAACCTGGATTACATTCCCAGCTCCTGGCTTTAGCCCAACCGCAGCCATTTTGGGCATTTAGGAAGCAAGCCAGTACATAGTCTGTCTGTCTTTCTAATAAATAAGTTCTGAATCACTTCGGCCTTTTGGCTAAGATCAAGTTGTAGTATAAATAAGTTCTGAAGTGCTGAAAAGTTTGTTTGTTTTGTTTTGCTTTGTTTTGCACTGATGTTTAACTTAATCACCTTGTCCCTACAGTTTTGTATAATTTGTTCCTGTAAATTTTTGAGGACCAGTTTTTGAGGTAGGATAGGGTTAATTTTCGCCAACTTTGTATTTATGCATTCTGCAGTCGTTGAACACAATAATCTCTTAGACAGCCATCTAATCAAACTTGCTAATCAGAGTGTTTAAATCCGTACTGCTCTGATGTTTGGTCTGCTTATGTATTAGATACAGACAGAGGTGTGGGGAACTTCTCACATGTCTGTGGATCTATCCGCAGCACCACCCCTCGCCTCCATGTCTGTGGATCTATGCCCAGCACCACCCCTCGCCTCCATGTCTGTGGATCTATGCCCAGCACCACCCCTCGCCTCCATGTCTGTGGATCTATGCCCAGCACCACCCCTCGCCTCCATGTCTGTGGATCTATGCCCAGCACCACCCCTCGCCTCCATGTCTGTGGATCTATGCCCAGCACCACCCCTCGCCTCCATGTCTGTGGATCTATGCCCAGCACCACCCCTCGCCTCCATGTCTGTGGATCTATGCCCAGCACCACCCCTCGCCTCCATGTAGACTAGCCTCTGTTCCAGCCTCCACAGCTTGGCTCATGCCTCCACTTCATGCACCCGCAGTATCTTTGTGCAACACAAATGTGGTTGGGCACAGCTAGAACTCTTGCATCCAACCAAGATTTATTGAGTGTCTAGGAAGTATCAGGCACTTTCTAAGCCTTAGGGATATACTGGCAAGCCAGAAAGATGATGGCTAAGCTCTCGCAGAAGCTGCAAGACGATGGATGGGTGATAGATAGATTGATGACAGATAAATGGCTTCTTTTGTTGTTATCGGAGTTAAGTTCAAATTCCTTAACCTGGCTTATAAATATTTGTTTGTTTTGTTCCCCGATTACTTCCACAACCTTTTTATCTTACTTGATGTCAGCTCTTGAAAGAGGTGGGCCACCTGTGATCCCTTTGGAGCCCTGAGGTTTGTCCCTGGACATGGACACAAACAGCCATTCCCGGCTTCCCCCATCTGCTTCCTGGCTGCTGTCCCCTCCTTCTCGCCAGGCCAGCTTAGACATGCCCCCTCTGCGGAAGCTGCCCAGACCTTTGTTGATGTTCTGGGGTTTTCCTGTGTGCTCACACAGCCCCCGTTGTTTGTTCGCCTCACCAGGTTGAGCTCTGAAGTCAGAGACTGTGTCTGTTTGTACACTCGCGTCCACAGCACTGCAGTTCGATAACTCTTCATCAAAAGCTCATTAAATGCTTACGTCA
This sequence comes from Ochotona princeps, assembly GCF_030435755.1. Taxonomy (NCBI): domain Eukaryota; kingdom Metazoa; phylum Chordata; class Mammalia; order Lagomorpha; family Ochotonidae; genus Ochotona; species Ochotona princeps. Next base: position 3,792,110 of record NC_080832.1, on the reverse strand, counting down.
TGAAGACCATTTTCCTTCAAGGTGCTATTTTTCCATATGTGCTCTCAGTGTTCCTTCATTTCTGATGCATGAAAGGTAACAGTTATGAGACACATCTAACAAAGCACACCATTGCTGAGAGCTCTCTGATTCTTTGAGATAGTTCTGATGGTTGGTGGCATGTCACTCATCCTTTTTTGCTTTATGCATTGCATTGAAATCTCTTTTCTGTCCTCACCAATAATTCACGTAGATGATCTGATCCAAACCTTCAAGTCCATTGTGTAGGTTGCAAAATGAATTCAGTGATGGACACATCTAAAAGGCAGAATGAAGGAGAAGAATCTTTTGCCATTGTACTTTTAGAAACTTTGAGAAGTTAATTGTTAATGACATCTAAATAACATACTGTTCCAGATTTCACTTGGGAAAATCATGACACACATTTTAAAAAATTCAAAGAATCAACATGTCAAGGGTTGGATAATCAGCCTCTTGCACCACTTCTGAGTTCTCGTTACCTTGCAAGGTAACTAGAGCTCTCCGAGCTTCAGAAAAGAAGGCTGCTTCATTATGTCTCACTTTTCCGCTTTTCCTTTTCCAGAACTGATGTCTCGTGGAGAAAGCAAGCTCCCCCTGCTCTGAGAACACAATGTCCTGCCCACACTGCTGGTTCAGTGCTCAGAGTGCAGTGGGGCAGCGTTGGGCAGCGTGGGGCAGCGTGGGAAAATCGTGGGGCAGGCTGGGATCCTCTGCTCTGTGCCCATTCAGCATTCCTTTGAGCTCCGTGGAAACTGCACAGTGGAACACATGGTCATTCCTCAAGGCCTCCCTTGGTCTGTGCCCTGGTAGGATTGCGGTGTCACAGGCACTAATGCTTGCTTTGCTTTTTATTCACACTTTCTCACATCTTGGGACACATTTTTTAGACTATGGGGAAATCTAAAGTCTCAACAAAGGCATACTTGCAGTGGATTAATGAGTTGTTTCAGGCCTGGTAGGCAGTTGGAAGTACGAGGTGTCATTATTTTGCTTGTGGTAGGGATTGGGTGCTCACCGGCACCCCAGTTAAACACTTCTGGAATCCTAATGAGGCTGCCTGTGCTCTGCGGCGGCCCTCCCCAGCATCTGGAGTAATTGGGAGTAGTAGCCAGCAGGTATCAAATGTCAGGATAAATTGTCTACTGCTGCGTGAGCACTGGCTATGAAATTGATTTGCTATCTTTTAGGGAGTGTAGTTGTGTAATAAAAACAACATAAAGTTCAAAGCCAACACATTCATTATTTATGTGGGTATTCAAATTCAGAATCAACAGCAAATTTACCAGTTCGGATGGATCTCTGCCTTTCTGACCGGGTGAGGAGCACTTCTGACGTAATAAAGTGGAAGTCACATTCTTCCAAAGTTGCCAATTAGTCTTTTGTATGTAGCAACCCACGTGCACACGTGGATTAAACAGCATCCATCCTGCTAATGGCTGAGTACAGCTTGGCATCGTGGCTTTTCTAGTTTCCGCTGGGTTCACTCATGCAGGTTTCCAGGGGTCTGTTAGGGGCAGCTGGTCCAGGATGGCTTCAGTAGAGAGAATCTCTATGTTCGGGACTCTCATACCCCAGCAGGGTGGCCAACACCTGGACTGTTGTGCCAACACCTGGACTGAAGCATTTCTCAAAAGGTTTAGCTTCTGTATACACTCTTTCCCAAGAAGTTCCTGAAGGATATATACCATCAAAACAAGCGAAAAACCAGAAAGTTGGCAGGCTTAGGACAAAGGAAACAGTGAATACTATGGCAGAGAGGATGAAGGCACGGGTGCCTTTAGTACAGCACAGCACAGGTGCAATGGTCACGTGGTCGTCAGTCCGACATGGAGCAGGGATGGGAAAGACCCTTCAAGAGGGCCACAGTGAGTAACTGGTGCCTCTAGATATACTTAGAAGAGATTTTTCCTGTTTTATTTTTATTTTTCATGATGCTGTTCCATAGGTATCCTTCCACCCTTCTCCATTTCTCGCAATTGTTTTTTTTCCCATGTTATCATGTATCATTCTTCAGGAACAGCCACAGATCCATCATTAAACTTCTCTTTTTATCATTAAGGTTTTTAAGTGTATCATGGCATTGTGGGTTTAGACATTGGTAGAGAGTCTAGTATCCTATTGTCAGGGTATACTTTACAACTTCATTGGGCGTCTTTCTTTTATTCAGGAGTAGGGATGCATACTTCAGCATATCTATTTTTTTTTAAAGATTTATTTTTATTACAAAGTCAGATATACAGAGAGGAGGAGAGACAGAGAGGAAGATCTTCCATCCGATGATTCACTCCCCAAGTGAGCCGCAACGGGCCGGTGCGCGCCGATCCAAAGCTGGGAACCTGGAACCTCTTCCGGGTCTCCCACGCGGGTGCAGGGTCCCAATGCATTGGGCCGTCCTCGACTGCTTTCCCAGGCCACAAGCAGGGAGCTGGATGGGAAGTGGAGCTGCCGGGATTAGAACCGGCGCCCATATGGGATCCCAGGGCTTTCAAGGCGAGGACTTTAGCCGCTAGGCCACGCCGCCGGGCCCACTTCAGCATATCTTTACTTCCCAGTATGCTGGGCTCCATTCTTAGAAACAAAAAAATAAGAAGAAGATATTTTGAAATGAATAGAAACTCTGGAGTCAAAATATTACAAATAACAAGATCCAGAAAGTTATTAATCCAAGTATTTTAACAATGTACAGGAAACAAAATTCAATTCAACACACTAACCTGGTGACAAGCATTTGCATAGATACCGAGATGTAGCCGCTTCGCTATGAGCCAGCAGGTGCGGCTGCATCTGAGTGGGTAGGATGGGCCTGGAAGGACGGATAAACATGTGTAAAGGGGCACTGAGTGGGGTGTCATGCAGATGCTGGAAAGAACACTGCTACTACGGGAGGGAATTCCTCAGAGAAGGGATTGCGGGGGATCTTTCCATAAAAACTACAGAGTGATGCACTTGGCTGGTGGTGCGGTGGAAGTGGGGAACAGAGTGGTTGGAAATCACATTAATAAAATGTAGACAAGCACACAGAGAGAGTGAGGACAAAGCAAAACATGTATGGAATTCAGGAGCCAGCGGAGCAGCAGCATCCTGTGTGGGCGACTGTTGGGATGCAGGCTGCTCTGTTTTCAATCCAGCTCCCTGGGAATGCACTTGGGAAAACAGCAAAGAACGGCCTGAGTCCTTGGGTCCCTGGACTCATGTGGGAGGTGCAGAGGAGACTTCTGCTCCTGGTTCTGGCCTGGCCCAGCTGCAGCCATTGTGGCCATCTGGGAAGTAAACCAGAACACGGAAGATCTTTCTCTGCCTCTGTCTCCCCTCTTTGTAAGTTCATCCTTCAAATAAACAGAATCAATATTTAGGAAAACCATGGAATTTAGAGTTATAGAGGTAAAAACTGAAAGAGGGTAGTGTCCCAGGATATAGGAAAAATGGAGATTGGAGACATTGCTGATTTTTTAATGAATTTTGAGACTAACTCTTCATGTATGTGTTTCCCAGTTATGTGTAACTTTAAAACTGTCAGGAACACATTGCTTTAACTTCCAATTATCAGAGTGTTCTTGAATAGGGCTAAGAAGTGCACTGACCTGCTCTGAACAGACAGAGACAATTCTTAAACAGTGAGGGAGGTAGGTGTCAGGCTAACGGCTAAGATGCCGGTCAGGATGCCTGCAGACCTGCATGGGTTCAGTCCCCAAATCCGGGAAGCAAGAGGTGATGGCTCAAGCAGAGGAGTTCATGCCTTCATATGAGCAACCCGGAATGAGTTCCCAGCTCCTGCCTCTAGCCCAACTCTGTCTTGTCCATTACAGGCATTTAAGGGTGCGAGCCAGTGAGTGAGAGGCCCCTTTCTCACTTCTGAATACATTTTGAAAAATAAATAAAAAGGGGTGCAATCTCCTAGATATAAACCACTCTTATTTCCAGCAAGCTAGGAAAGCAGCAAATAGGTAAAATCATTTGGTTTAGTGTTTTTGTAGTCAAAAATTCCAGTTTAAATAGGTCCTACCCTGGCATTTCAGCTGAGAAGAAGAAATGAAAAATTTTGGCAACGTTCCTTGAAACCAAATAGATCCATGTTTAACTATTTCATGCCCTCTAAGATAGCATCTCCACAACGGTGAATTAAACAAACAGTTTCTTGAAGAGGCGTCTCTTACTTTTATTAGTGCAACTAGACTCTGAAGAAGTGGACAGGAAGTAAAGTTAACATTTCTGCCTTTTCAGAAGTCTGTAGTTGACATCTGACAATTTGAATATGGAAAATATAAAAGAAAGTGATTTAGAGCACACATGTGTGCTTCTTGGAACATATAGTGTTGTGTTTTTGCTAATAACATGCTGTGTCACTTTCAGTATTAAATTGTTTCTCTTACTGGTACAGCTATGGATAGCTACTTATTGTGCTTTAAATTTTTGATGAGTAAGCAAGTATTTTTAGCACTTTAAATCACAGAATTTGGTAAAACACAACAGTTTGTAAGCTATATATGTTCTTGTAGCTGTTTTATTTTTAAATCATGCACATGACTTGTTCATCTTCTGTGAACAAATTCAAAATAGAAATCAGACTTGAGCTGAGTGATCTGCCCCCCTCCCACAGGGACTCTTCTCCCTCAGAACTTGTCAGGCACTGTGTGGGCTCAGGCCAGATCACAAACTGGGAGCCACCTGACGTGTGGACATGCAGACAAAAACCAAGTTCAAAGGTTACCAAACCATGAGACCGAATGTGACATTCAAAGGCCAGTTTAAAGTGGAGAATTAAATTACTCACTAGCAATACTTATAATTCTTCTTTTTTCCAATATGGAGTAAGAGGGTGCTTGTTCCCATGAACCTGATAAAACACCAAGAAATTGGAGCAAATATGTGAGACAATGGGCTTGCTTGTATTAGATGTTGTGGAGCACAGAAAGATGATTTCTGAGAAACAGAAACAAGCAAGAACGACCCTATGCTTCAACTCAGGTCTTTAGAGTTTACCAGCAAGGGTCTTGGGAAAGGAGATCTTGCTGGAGCAGCAGAGAATCCCTGTGTTGAGGAAATGAAGCCCAGGCTCCTGTGAGGTCGAGACAGAGCGTGCAGGATGGAGTGCTAGGTAGCAGAAAGGCACCTGGAGAGATACATTGAAGTGGCCTCTGTAGAGGGGATCAGCAGCACAACCCTCAGAACTCACACAGTCAAAACTGGTGGTGTTCCTATGAAGCAAACGAGAAACGTGAGGGTCCCAGGGCACTGGACAGAGTACTCAGAGGACTAGCTTACGAACACTCTCTGGGACTGGCATTGTGGAGTAATGGAGCAAGCTGCATCCCATGTGGGTGCTAACACATGTCCCAGCTACTCCACTTCTGATCCAGCTCCATGCTAATGTGCCTGAGAAGGCAGCAGAAGATGGCCAAAGTCCCCAGATTCCGGAACCTATGTGAGATACCTGGAAGAAGTTCCTGACTGTTGTGGCCATTTGGGGAGAAAAGTCAATCAATAGACAAAGAAAGCAAAACAATTGTATAATTATATTATGTAGGGTTATTAAGGTTGAGAAAACAAAGATTAAACATGTTAAGTCAAAATCTGTATTTTGGGTATGAAAATGAGCCAAGCTGAATTTCTTGAAAACTACAATATTGGAAGTGAAAATATATATTGTTTTTGATTAACAGCAAACATCGTAGGAGAAAAGATCAGGCTCAAATATTCAGCAACAGAAACTGTCCAAAATGAAGCACAAAGCAAAAACTAAATGCAGGCACACAGTGTTCTATGGAGATATGGATAGCCTGACGATAGATATGCAATTTACCTGACATGCCCAGATGAGGGGGAACAGAAAACACCGGAAGCATTAAAGACCAAGAAGTTTCAAAGCTGAACAGGTAACACTACAGGGCTACATACATGTAGATCTGAAATCCCAACAGAAAGCATGAGAAGAAAACCACAACCAGACATAGTAACTAAACAGCTTGAAAGGAGTAGCAAGAATAAAACCTTGAAAGCAGCCAGAGAAGAAGAAGTTGCATTATGTGCAGAAAATACTGATAAGAATGGCAACAGATTTCTTTTCAGATACAACGCAAGCCAGAAGAGAGTGGAACCGTGTCTAAATTACTGAAAGAAAAAAACCTATAAACCTAAAACTCTGTAATAAACAAAAAAAATTTTTTGGAAACACAACAAGAGCCAAATAAAGACTCCTGTAGTTTGTCCAAAACTGAAAGAATGAGCCAACAGCAGATGTATGCTGCAAAGAGCGAAGGTAGATCCTCAAAACACAAAAAACTCACAGTAGTAATCTAAGTGCGAAGATCTGTAGAAAGAAGTAAGCGTGCCAGTCACGGTGAATACTTGGGTAAACGTGAAACTTTTGTTTTTCCCCTTCAAAACCACAACAATTTCTTAAAGAAAAAATGATAACAATATGTATTTTTTGCTTATAAAATAATTTGTTGGTAAACGGCAAATAACTGGATTTTCAGGTTGAAATGTCTTACCTCACAGACAGTTTCTCTTTTCCAGCTGTATATGTCCTAACACTGCTGGCTTCCAGTCACTGCATTGCAGTTGAATTTAGAAAAAAGGTACAATTGACTACCATATGATAACAAAAGCTACTATAGAAAAGCTTTTATACTAGTTATAAAACTTGCAACACATTTGAAAAATGTAGAAAATAAGTTTAAGGGAAGAGAAATGCGAATGTACTATTTGAAAATTTATGCCAGTAAACAGAGTAATATAATATTACTTCAAGATGGACTATGAATTCATATAGATGTTAGCCCCAATGAGCCACCGAACATGAAGCCAAGGGACTAGCCCTTAGGACACATCAACAGAGATAGCAAATACAAAGCAGAAACCATCTCAGATGCTTTTACAGGTAAGCTTTACGTCATCACGGAACACCTGATTCATGAGAAAATGAGAAAAATTTATAGAATGTGACTAATAACAAGCTTGATACCAGCACCAGAAAATATATGTAGGGTCAAATTTGATAATATCCAGTAACATTGTGCATTTCTGTGTCCAGTGGGCCAGCATTTCCACTCTGGTGTATGTCAAGAATAACGTGTCACCCATGCACACAAAAATACTCACTGCACTCTTTCTTAGCGCAGTGAAAACTGGAAAACTTAAATGCCTGCAAACGGAATGCCAAGTTCAGAAAGAAGATATCCTGCTGTGCCCCATTAAGCACATTCAAAGAACTCTATGTGTGCATCTGGGGAAATTTCAGAAAAATAATTTTGAGCGAATAAAGCAAGTTGTAGCAGCACGTGTAAACACAGCACATATATGCGTACATATTATACAAGGCTTATAAAATTATAAAAACCAGGAAAAATTTCTATGCGTTTTATGAATGCACACTGCATGTGAGTACCTGCGAGATGAAAATACTTATGAGTATAACAAACATTGAAGTCAGAATCCTCATCGCCTGTGGAGAGGCGGGGGAGAAAGATGACCAGGGAGAATCCCAGGGCAGTCGGCTCTGCCTCGCACATTTTATAATCATGAAAGAAAAGTGACCCAAACAGGAGCGTGGCCTGACCGGGTTAGGCCCAGTGCTTTGCTTTCACTTCTTCTGCCAGCACTATTTTTATCTAACCCTCTGTCTTGGTTCATTCCTCGCGAGTATTTTAAATTTGAAGCTCACAGAGCAGCAGTTTTCCGTCCTTCTTATGTTCTAAAGGATGGAAATAGAGGGTGGGGTAGAAGCGCCTTCATTTAATCCCAGAGTGTTATCAAAAGTCTGGTGTAGACTGTAAAAGTTTTATTTCAAACTAAATTAAAAACAGTGTCTCTTGACCACCACATTGTTGTGCACGCAGAAGTCTTTGCATAGATGCTTCATATGTTTCTGCACATAGGTTAGATGCATTTTTTGTATGTAACTTATTTTTTGGACAAAAATGACCTGTTGCTCACCATAAGATATAACTGTACATAAAGAAATTACAGTGATTTCATTATTAAAATGTGACTGAGTTATCTAATAGCGTGCTTTGGCCAGTGGCAGGGCTTTGGGGAGAAAGAAAGTGGGTTTCTGTTGCGTTGGCTTTGCCTGTTCTGTTCTCAGTTTCCTTGTCAGTAAATGACAGGAATAGTTTCGAGGGGTCCGTGTCTCCTGTTGGGTACCTCTAGTATGCAGTGTTACATTCTATTTCTTGAGCTAAATGAACAGAGATGTGACAACGTAAAGGAGTCCCCAGATGATAGTCAATGTCTTGTTGTCTCAGTAAATACATAGCATGCTCTGGGGATGAAGTTTTGTCGTTATGGCCATTGTTCTGATGGAAATCTGTGGGAGCTTTTGCGATCTCTGGAGGGTTGTTCCTTGTGTGACATTTTGATTGAAACTATCTTCTACAGTTTCTACTATCTGCACTATGAAAGAGAGAAACCTATATGTATTATTTTTGTTTCAGGGCAAGGGGAGATGTGGTTGCACTATATTAAAAGCTTGAGTTCTATGAAAAATGGAAAAATTTTCATTAGATAAGATTAAATGTTTTAAGGTATTAAAAATTAATTTCAACTTGTTTTAAAAGGTGTCTTATAATTAAAAATGAGAAAAAATGAATTTCAATGTGACTCAAATCATTTCTACTTTGCAAATACCAGCAAGATGCAATTGGGAATGTGGATTGTAAAGCATGTGATATAAATTGTGTGTTGTGAAAGTGATTGTTACAAAGCAAACCACTAGCAAGTGGTTTAGAAATCTGAAGGTGCTTGAAAAAGTTCATGGAAAACAGAACTAAATGATTATTTTGGTGCAAAAAAATGAAAGTCATATATGGAATTTTAGGAGGTGTATAGAAAATGAATATTATGAAAACACTGTTCATGCATTTCAAATAATTTTTGCGAAAGAATAAACTTCTTTCCTTTTCCATGAGCAGTTTGAAATACTCTCACACATTCTCCGTAGCTATTTAGGCCACAGAACTACAGCAAGCTTATCCTGTAAAATATAAATAATGGTTTACACTGTTTGCAAATTCTCTTACAACTTGTTTTTAAAGGTCCCATTTCACAGTTAAGTAATTCAGACAATTTTAGTTGAAGTCACTCTTCCACATGCTTTTTTTCCCCAATATGTTCGTAATCCAGACATTCCCAAAGCCAACATGACACACATAGTATTTGCACTAGAGCTAGACAGAGCAGGCAGCGCCTTGACCTGACTGTATTTTGGGAGCCTAGAGAAGTGGACCCGCCTAGCAACAAGGTAATGGAGGTTGGACTGTGACATGAAAAGAGATGAGCTGGAAACATGGGAGAAGGATTTCTGCAGGGTTAGTATTAGGTTTAGGTTAGGATTAGTGCTGCCGTGTGGTTTAGGGTGAAAGTTAGACGAGGCAGGTACACAAGGCTCAGGGAGATATTTCTTGTGTAAGTTCTGAGAGGAGGAGTGGCAGGGAGGATGCGCAGCTAACTGAGGAGCCAGCACAGGTGAATCTTCCCAGTAGGGCCAATGAAGATGATTTAAAAGCCTCCTGGATGAGGTTGCCAGCTGTTTGACCTGTGATGCCACTGGGCAGAGCAGGAGGCCTCGGTCTCCATTGTTTTACCCATACAGTGATGAGTTGACCTGTTGGCTGAAATTTCTATCGTTACATATTCAGCTGGACAAGAGTTCCACTTGCATTTTTACTATATAACCCACGGGCCATGTGCCACCAATCAGCGACACCAGAGACAAGAAAAGAACATAGGAAGCCTTGCAATACAAAGTTGGCAACACAGGGCACGGCTGTTTGTTCCGTTGCACAGACCCTGGAGGTCCTCCATTTCAGTGTGTGAGAACACAGACTGATTGGCTGCAGCCTATAAGTGGTATAAGGATTTCTTGTTTGTCTTTTACTGTATAAGGTAGTGCTTTTCTCTTACAATGATCTGTTGAGTAGACAGTTGAGTTAGGCATATCTGTACTCTGATTCCAGCTTGGCTATGTAGCAGCTGTGGAATTTTGGAACAATTTCATTCATTACCCAAAGCCTTAATTTCTTCATCCACAAAAAGGGGGGAATGAGTAGTCACCCAACCGGTTATTTCAAGGAGTAAATCATGCAACTATGGTAAGCTGGAAATAGTGTGTGCTAAGATCCAGTCAGTGGTTAAACTGCTGCTTGCCTGAAGTTGGTGATGGTGGGCAAATCTTCATGTCAGGCATTGGCAATTGAGCATCATCCCTCACCCAGACCACTTCCCAGAACAGCTGTGGATGGAAAGCACCAGAACACAGTGCCTGCCTAAAGTAATTCAGAGGTGTTGGCATTCGGCACACACAGTGTCCCTGGGCAAACAGTGTGCATGGATTGACAAAGAATAAACGGTACTTAGCATGGGCTTATTGAAAAGGAGAATGGTGGAAGAAAGCCTGTTTGCTGCTTGGGAAGCCTGCACATGTCCCGTGTGCAGTATCTGCTCCTGGCTCGGCTTCCTGCTAATGTACCCGCTGGGGTAGGAGTGGAATAGCAGTGACAACAAGTAATTGGATTCCTGCCTTCTCCACATAGGAGATCTGGTTGAATTCCCAACTCCAGGCTTTGGTGCCTAGCTCTTGTGGGCATTCGGAGATTACACCAGTGGTTGGCAGCTCTCTTTCTTTCTTGGTGTCTCATTATCTCTCCCTGCCTTCCCAAGTGAATACATAATTAAAAAAATTCTCCCCCTAAAGGAGATGACTCCTGAACTTCACTCTTGGCAGAAGTACAGCCAGTGATGATGTTGGAGCACAAAGTTTCTGAACCAGTCTGAGTCCGTCTAGGTTCCCGTCCTCTGAAACTTTTAGCCTCAAAGCACTTTCTGTCTTGAGTGCACAATGTTATTAGATTCACAGTTTTGTTGATCTGTATTACCCAGCACCTTAAACAATGAGCGCTATGGGCAGCCTTTACTGCAGGCAATCTTCTTAGGAGCTATGAGTCATTTGAGTGAGGGATTAATTGATTTAAATGCTCATACCATTGAGCCTAGATCACTTTTGTGATTAATCTCTGGTTGATGTCTGCTGGGAGGAACTTCCCTGCACAATGCAGTCATACAGCAATTTCTCTCCCAATGAGTTTCTTCAGTTAATGTAAGAGAGTTACAATGATTGCTTCGTCATCCCCGAAGGGGGAAAAAAACCCAAAAAACTACTATGGTGATTATGACCATGTGCCCCAGACTTTCTGTGCCCCAGACAGTTCAGATTTTATGTAGTTTTATTCCTTTCAATAGGGGAGATACATTAAGTGTCAAGTAATCATTATCCAATTTTATACCCCTGTAAGACTCTACTAGGAATAAATTTACACATCAGAAAAATAATATAGTATCTTAGCCCCAATCAGAGATGAATGCTATAGTAATTAAACAGTATTCAGTTTCATTTAAAAACTCCTAGTTTTGAAAAGAACGAACTACGTAGTATTTGAACTGTCTGGGCAAATTCAGGACCTTGGGTCGGCATCCCCAGTGCCGGGTTGGGAAGTGTGATCCTCAGTGTGGGAGACAGTGGCCTCAGGACCTTGGGTCGGCATCCCCAGTGCCGGGTTGGGAAGTGTGATCCTCGGTGTGGGAGACAGCGGCCTCAGGACCTTGGGTCGGCATCCCCAGTGCCGGGTTGGGAAGTGTGATCCTCAGTGTGGGAGACAGTGGCCTCAGGACCTTGGGTCGGCATCCCCAGTGCCGGGTTGGGAAGTGTGATCCTCGGTGTGGGAGGCAGTGGCCTCAGTGGCCGCAGGACTGGTCTGACAGCGCAGTCAGGGAAGAATGGAAGCAAAGCACCGTAGGGCACACAATGCCAGAAAAGTCAACCCGCACAATTTTCATCAGAACTGAGAAGTGCAAAAGGATTAATTCTATGATACATGAATAATGTACATGAAACATGAAAGCCTTTGAAGGAATACTTTTTCCAGTTTTAAGAATAGGAAGGAAATGGCTCATGGGTTACACGTTGGCACCATTTTTCCCAAGAGACTTTTGTGTTTCCTTTTTGTCACCCATGTGTTGGTTACTCAGTGGCACGTGTATTCATGGTGCTGTAATTTGTTGCTGTTGTTCTAACTCATACCAGTTGTTGACCTTGTTTCATGGCTTCTCAATTATGGAAATGTATAGTGATGAAGTACCGGGTCTACCATATCCAGATGTGGGGGTAGAATGCAACATGCATCCCTGCTTCCAGATGAAAGATGGATTCCCAATGAAACTCTCGGACATGTGTAGACAATGGGATGCTGGACTGTCTGACATTGTCTGTATCAGTCTCTTAAATAAGAGACTGCTGGAATTATGATTTCTTATGAAGGACTATACCAGTGTAGTAAAATGAGGAAAATCTGTCAGGAGTTGGGAGTTTGGGGGGAAATCCCAGTCTATATGAAATTGTACCACATACTTAAAAATTTCAAAATAAAAATATATTTTAAAAAAGAATAGGAAGGAAGTGAGTTTAGAAAACAAAAGAGCTTCATTACTAATTGGGTCAATAAGAGGGATCAGAAGAGAAGGAAAATGGTAGTTTGTGCAAAAGGAAACTCTGAACAAAGAGACAAAACAAAAACATGAGTTCCTTAGGCTACTGGAGGGGCAACTCATGCTGCTATGAGCCCAAGTATACACACCAATGTCTGTATGTGTGGCTTTATTTTAAATTTCGATTTTTATGATGATCTTGCAGGGCAGACAGTGTCTTCCCTGGTCCTCGCTGCCTCGGTCAGATCCACCGAGTTCCAAAGCCTCCCACCTGCTTGCTGGGCCTCCACTAGGGGCCATGTCTGTTCCTGGCAATTTCTCCTTCACACTCAAAGATGCAATCGATATTGTTTTTAGACAAGTGTTTAGTTTATATAAAATATTATAATTTCTGATCTGAAAGGTTATTGCCCATTATCTGAATGTTTATTCAGGTAATTCTTGCTTTTAATGGAAAACTAGCATTGCATATAAAGATCAAATCAAAAATAAAAAAGCAGAGGAAGACTGAGTAAACTGGTTCCATTTGTTGTAGAATGTTCCTGTGAGCTGGCTGGACTTAGCCTGCTTTCAGAACATGGTTCTGCCTTTGTGGTTCCAGGCTCAGCCATGTTACACTATTATTTGGGAGTGTTAAAAAATGAGCAAGTCCTGAGTCCTCATAGAAGATTTACATGAGTAATTCTGGAGCAAGGCCTTCCCAGTCTGCTTCCTCGAGTGCCTCCACGCCACCTTTGTGTCTTAGCTTGTCCTATTAGCCAGAGATGAGAACGTGAGTGGTTCAGGGTGTTGTGGTGCAGGAGGGCACGGCCATGAAACACTGGGGAAGCCCCTGGTGCAAGAGGAACACCCAGGAAATACAGGGCCCTCCTGCTTAGAATTCACCTTTCTCGGCTGCGTAGAAAGGAGTCTTTCTCTCTCTCCCTCTCTCTCTCTCTCTTTCTCTCTCTCTCTTTGCTAATATGTAGCAGTAGATGCTGTTTTCACTTCTAAATCTTTGTCTTGACTTTTCATTTGTTGAGACCAACTCCCTTATAAAACGAAGACACTTTTTATAATGCCTTAAAAAATTATCTGAGAGGAAAGAGAATAGGGAGATGGAGAGGCAGAGGAAGACGAGGACCTTCATTCATCGGTTTATGCCCCAAATGCCCACAACAGCCATGGTGGACCAGGCCAAAAGCAGAAGCCTGGCGTTCCTGCTGGGTCTCCCATGTAGGTGGCAGGGCCCCAAGGACTTGAGCCATTGTCTGCTGCTCCCCAGGATGCGTTAGCAGAAAGCTGGAATTGGGAGTGGAACAGGCACTCTGACGTGGGATGTGGCCTTTCCAAGGGGATGTCTCAGCTGCTGCTCCAAATGTCTGCGCTACGTGAGCCTGACTTTCTCCAAGCTGGTGTGTATTATTGGGTAAATAATAATATAATCACTTGTATACTTCTGTATCTATTATTTAAGTAGTTATATATTGCTATTGTAGTATTATGGAGTATTAATGTGATAATTACTCAGGGGTGTATGAGTCAGGTGAGAATACGAAGTGATGACACCATATTGCCCCCCGCACTGCTCACCAGGAATGCACTGTCTTCTGAGTGTGATAACTGAAGATGGGCAGAGATGGTAAGCAGCCATGCTCTGGGGTGACAGAGGCAGACGGTGTCCCCAACACAATGAAGTCACTCACCTCTGCCATACCACCTGTTCAGGGCCAACACAGCGGAAAGGTGAGCCCCAGTGTCAGCCAGGAGGCCATCAGTGAATGTGTTCACCCTTTTGGAGCCTGAACATACCATTTCTTCTTTCTAAATTCAGCAACACACACGCAATTGAAAAAGCCCAATAAAGCCTGGGGAGTTGTTTGAGGATGGGGACGTGTTCTGGGAAGCGTTTCTGTGTTATCAACACAGCGTCTTTACCGGCTCAGCTGAGGCAACTCTTGGAGGGACAGTTGTCCTTGGAGATGTCCTGTGTAAATCACACATTCACAATGACAAACGCAACATTCTCTCCAGCTTTCCTTTCCCTCCTTCCACTGTTTTAGGTCATTCTTCTGCTATCCCCCTGCACATTCTAAGTAAAGTATAGCCATTTTTGTTCTGTACCTTTTAGATGCCATATACTGACTTACGTGAAGAAGGGAATGTTAGTACTTAGCTCTGTTAGACCTTGCCCTGTGCTCTCTGTTTTCCCCAATCCCATCATGACTTGGAACATTGGATGTTTTCACTCACCTGACACTTGCCCACAGGTGACTGCCACTCTACTCCTGTATGACATTCATCTGCAGATGGTGAACGCCACATGACCTGGAAGCCGGGATGGAGTGAGGCAGCTGCAGACTAAGGACTGCGGACACACCATGACGAGCTGAAAGGAGAGGGAAGACTCTCCCAGAACCCATAGAACAAGTGACGGCCTGCTGACACCGTGGGATGGAGTTATGGCTTCCAACATTGAGAGAAGACAAGCCTGTGTGTGCGTGTGTGTGTGTTTTAAGGCAGCCCTTGGAAAATAATACAGCCCCATTGATTTCTCTCTGATTTCTCTCCGTATCGATCCCTTCATAGTCAAGGTAAAGTAGTCTTTGTTAAGGTCTGTCATTTTGGACTTGGGTTACTGTAATGACAATTTACTTAACTATTCTGGAGTTGCTCCCACTTCGACACAATCCTCCTTGTGTCATGTCATTTGTGAACTGATGTAGTGTCCTTGATGCTGGTCTGCTTTCTGTTGTAAGCTCTCAGCAGTGGCCAGGCTCAGCAAGTTTGGTAAATACAGCTGACTGCTGTACCCGGGACCAACTGAGAAGCTTGGAAGACTGTTCAGATGCCCTGCATAGCTTCGTCTCCAGTGGAAATGGATGGTCTTAAGCTTGTTCCATTTAATATTGTTTCTCATTCTGACACCTGAGCACTCCATGGTCTTAAGTCCTGCCACCATTGGACCCACAGTGCCCATGGGTCATCTCCGCCTGAGGAGAAGACAGTTCGGGAAGGAACCAGGAGATTGGAGCAAGTGTTAGGTGCGGGCTCTGAGGGCATGTGACCACACCTGGGAAAGGAAGTGTCTGGAAGCCACGGCCTCCCAGCTCCAGCCTCTGCTGAAGAGGAAGAGAGGAGTGGGGAGAGGAAGAATCCCCAGTGTTTGCCGAGGGCCCTTGCTGGCCTGTGAATTGTTGCGGGACTGTCGCAGTCCTTACGCGCATCTGTAATTGTGTTCAGCCTGTTGGTGGTTGCATCCACGGTGAGTGTGCTAAGCTTTCTCTGTGAGTGAAAGTAGCCCCTTTTGGGCAGCTAAAACGGCTGTCATACAAAACTCCAAGATCTCCATTTAGTCCTCCGTTTCTAAATAATAGTACTGCTATAGCACCGTCTGAATACTTGCTCTGCGCTCACTCGCAGTCAGACTTCCCTTTCCTCATTAACCCTTGTTAATCCACTGTCCCTCACACATTCCAGCTCAGCTTCACTCAGGCACGAAAAGCACAGGAGTGGCCACTTCCTGCCAAGTCTCTGGTCTTCTGGAGCCATTGCAACAATCATAGAGGAGTTTTCACCGGACTGAGCTGGGTCAAGGGACTTAGCTCATATCTGACACCCAGACAACCATAGGCAGGCCCGCACACCCACCTGCTCCGAGTCTCCTGCCTCTAGCCGTTTCCATGGGCCATATGAACATGTGGGGAAAACATGATCTGGGTGCCTCCAGCACAGACATTGAGCTGCGGAGATGTGCCATTGTACACCCCACTTCCCTACTCTCCAAAGGAGCTGCTAAGGCACTTGTTTCTGAATCTGCAGACATGAACAGCAGTGATCAGTGCTCAGTACTAGTGGGTGACTTTCCAATTCAGGAAACTTAGCCGTGACTGTTTAGATCTAGGAGAGGGAGGACTTGAACCTACACGCTCCCTGTGTAGGACTCTGAATTTTTCCCAGCGTTCGATCCTTGGAAGCTGTTGTGTGGAGAATATGGCCTGAAGTGATTCCAGCAACATATTGTAATTTTTGTGGTGTTCTCTATAGATTTATTTCCTGGTGGGTCAGGTGGGACAGACTGCAGATGAAGATGTAGCATGTGCATTTGAATCTATACTTGAGAATCAGAGGGAGAAAAAAAAATCAAGAATTTCTTTGTGTGTTAGGCAGTGATGCCACAGTGTTGCAAGAAGACTCCATAATCACACTTGCCTGCTTCCCCCGAATCCAGAACAGCAAGCTGGGGTGAGGATCGCTGTGGCGACTACACATGATGCCCATCTATTGTCGGTAACAAAAAACTTCACCCTGGAAATAGCGATCACTTTCATCTTTTTTTTTTTTTTTTTTTTTTTTGGTTAACCGTAATGTGTCCTCATTTGAAGTACTGCAATTCATGAGTAATGTTAATGGAAAGCTTTTTAGTGTAACTGTGCATTTTCTATCTCTTTAACCTCTACCACCACCTCCAGGAGCGGAATCCATCTTGTAAAGCTTTTAAGAAGGAGGTGCGTATTTCTGAGTGTTGCTTCCCGCCTCCCCCCAGCCACCCTGCTCTGCTCCCCACCCGCGGATAATTTTACATTATTTCTTTTGTTCACTACGCCATTCATAGCGTCAGGATTTTTATTTTGCTGATCTAAGAGTGGAAGAATTGGCTGCATTCTATCTGGTAATTCAGCAAACAGTTCTGCTCCCACGAAGAGCGCTTTCGCCTCTCTGGGTTCCTGGCAGCTCTCTCTCCCTGCCAGGGGGGCACTGAACACTTTCCGCTTTTGAAGAGTTCACATCAGAAGCTTTCACCACATGCCTCTAAGATTTCACCTCATGAGACATTCCTCTTCAAATCCACGCTTTTGCCTCTTCCCAGGACCTTTTGAATTCCATAATGGCAGCCCGTGCTGGCTGTGCAGTGTGGCCCCTTTGAAGCCAGTACAGACGCTGTTAGTAGTGGCTTTTGAAAGGAAAAAAGGTTGGTGGCGATGCTGGGGGAGGGGCTGGGAGGCCTTCCACAGGCACAAGTTGGGCTTTGAATAATTCAGGACTCACGGTGGACCACAGCCACAGCCAGGCCCTCCAGGGCTGCGGTCAGCCGTGTCCACGCTCTGATCCCTGGTCTCTGGGGAAATGGATGTAGGAGACAGGGGAGACTCCGTAGCCCTCAGAGGCATGATTTTGGGGTGTGTGGTTTGTGTGTGTGGTGTGCAGTGTGTATGTGTGTGTGTGTGTGTGTTAGATTTCCTTTGAGTTCTGGCCATGTGTGAGCATCACCTGGTAAAACATGAGTAAATCCCAGTGCCCAAGCCTCTGGAGGGAGGACGTGGTGGCCGAGGGTGGAGGGCCTCCTGGGGCTACTGAGTAGATGCCATGAGGAATGCCTGGAGGGACAGGAGCTCCCCTGCTGGCTACTCAGGGTTGGGAATGGTGAAGCAGCGTGCTGTAGATGTGTCCCCTCAGGAGCAGGCACACTGGGACAGGTCTGCCTTGGCTGTTTCCCACGGAGTTCCCAAGCACACAGAGAACTTAGCTGCAGCTCCTCCGAGTGATGGCAGCTGCCACCACCACATTCACCCACCTCTGACTTGCTGAGAGCTCCAGGGTCTCGCTTGCATGGCTAGGAAAGCCTGTTTGGGGGTGGTGGGGGGAAAGGTGATGGGCTTGAAGCCAAGTGGGATGAAGGAAGCATGTGCAGATTAACCATGCCGCTGCTTCAGATCTGAAGGAGAAAACATTGGCTTGAAAAAACCAGGAGATGTGTGTGTTAACCTGGCTACTGAAACACCCCTGGGTTTTGCAACCACAATTCAGGTTTCTCTAGAGAACCTCCCAGGGCCGGGGAGCCTCGCCTCCAAGGTGCTGCCTGCATGTTCCTCCCCTCTGTCCTGGAATCCACACGATTCAAGTTTCTCAAAAGAGCCTGCCAAGGCTGAGTAGACCCAGTCTCCAGGTGCTGCCTGCATGTTCCTCTTATCTCCGTCCCCCCACCAACTATTTTCCCCTATATTATTATGGTAGCATATAATCTTTTAGTAACAGTCACATGTCCATTGTTGTTCTGTTTAAATGTAGCGTGACATTGTAGGTATAGACAATAGAAGAGAGTCCAGCATCCTAATGGCCAAGATGTGTTTAACAGTTTCATTAGTGAAGCCAATCCCCAAAGGACAAATCTTGTATATTCTCTCTGATTTAAGGCAACCTTCATGCAAAATACAAAATCGATAGATGCATAGGTAAACACGTGTGCACCTAGATCCATTAGAGGAACTGTATAATGGAAACTAGCATACTGAGAAATAAAGATACAGTATAGTATGTGTCTCTACTCCTGAATGAAAGATGAAAGCACATTTTTCTTATCCCAGAGTGACAAGCATTGTGGAAAAGTTAGCAAGTGTTGACCCACTAAGCAAATCCCACAGTAAAGTTAGCAAGTGTTGACCCACCAAGCAAATCCCACAGTAAAGTTAGCAAGGGTTGACCCACCAAGCAAATCCCACAGTAAAGTTAGCAAGGGTTGACCCACCAAGCAAATCCCACAGTAAAGTTAGCAAGGGTTGACCCACTAAGCAAATCTCACAGTAAAGTTAGCAAGGGTTGACCCACTAAGCAAATCCCACAGTTGGAAATCCCACTCCCCTTTTCCTCTCATCCTGCCCCGTGCTTGGGCCACGGCTAACGAATCTGCCTTGTTTTTTGGATTTAAGTGTAAGTATAAGTACTACCTAATTCAGCAAACTAACCCTTAATTCACGTGCTTTCAGAAGCTCCCAGGGAAAGCAAGTCCCGACTACAGCATTTGCGGATTTGTCTGTAATGATCTGATCCGCTCCCCTGTGGCCACTGGTAGCTGCAGCCTGAAGACCCTGCCGGTGGAGTGGACATACACTATCCAGGTGACCTGGCTGCTACCTTGGAACAGGACTGGGGTCATTCACATTAATTCCAGGTGAATTCCCAAAGAGGAGTTTCCAAATCAGAGATCAGGGACATTGTAAAAGATCCGAACAGATTTTCTTTATGAGTATTCTCCATCGGGAGCAGATGAGGAGGCCTCAAGCCTCAGCTTCCAGGTCCTCTCTGTGCTAAGGAGCTGTGGAGCCATCTCTCAGAGACAACAAATGCCACGAACCAGCTCATTGGCTGTGAATGCAGACATGAAAGTAACAGTTGGGCTGAATCAAAGCACCTTGAATGCTGCACAAAACAAGCACAGCAAACAAGAGGCTGGAGGGAAGTTTCCCACTGAAAATGATCAAACCTGGAGAGCCAGAGAGGTTTGGAGCAAAGAGAAAACGCGCACAGGAGCGTGGCTGAAAGGAAGGGGAACTGTTCCGTGAGAAGAGAAGGAGTGAGTGGGGGTTGAGTTGTCCTTGTCGGGCCCCTGTTGCGTGCGGGGCCTGGATTCCATGCATCAGCAGCAGATGGAGGGAGGCAGGAGGGTGGCAGAAGCAGGAGGGACTGGAGTGTTGCCTGCAGGATGCTCTTTCCAGGCTGTCCCTGCCACGATCAGCAGCGTGCATGCGTGCAAGGAGATGCTCCCTTGGCCTGTTTCTGGCCAGCTGTTCAACTGACTCCTGCCACCCCCTTCTTTCATATTAGGAATTAAAAAAAAATCCCAGTTGAAATTCATCTTTCTGATGTTGCTCAAAGAGCACAGCTGATGGACAGAAGTGTGTGGTACCAATTAGATCGGCAGCTCTGATTCCCTGTCTGGGATTAGACTTCACTGCACAACCCAAATATCAGATAACATTTAAGGTTTACATTCTCTGTAGAAAGCTGCCCCCAGAATTTATTGATGTCTGCAGCATCTGATTACTCTATAGCCAGAGAAGGAAGAGAATCTTAGATTTTTTCTCATTGACCTTTGGAAAGTAACATCCTGTGAATTTTTCCATTGAACCCATGACCTTCAAGCATCTAAATCTCCAAATTTTCCACAAATCATGCCACATGTTTTTCAATCTTTTTTTTTTTTTTTAACAGATATTATAATGGCGTCAGTGTTTGCCTCTGCTGCTTGGAAGGGAAGTGTTGGGAGAGAGGGCAGGTCGTTTTTCACACAGCCTCCCCTCTTGGTGTCTGTGGCCTTGCTGCCAAGGTGTCCGCAGCCTGAGCATGTTTCCCAGTGAGATGGGCGACAGTGGAGGGTAAGAAAGGCTTTTAAAAAAATCATTCTCACGCTGGATGAAATCTCAGATCTTGCAATTTTGTTTGTTTTCTCCCTTCTCAGCTGTTTCCCTTTGAAGTCAGAGACTGCGACGGCTTTGTGCAAGTGCAGCTGTGACTAGGCGGCCATGGTTTATTTTAAGACAAGAACAGAACCCAAGCAAGAAATACCTATTGTTATTTGTCATCCATTAGCAAAATTCAGATGCACTCAGCCTTGTGCAAATATGCAGATGAAGCCTCTGTACGTGAAGACCCTGTACTGCAGGACACCGCGCCTGGCTGAAGTGGCTGCTTGTCACCAAGGCTCGGCACTGTGACAACAATGCAGGGCCTCTCTGATCCTGCATTATCCTCTCTGATCCCATTGCCCCCGCCTTAGTTCAGAGCTTTATTCCTTTGGCTCTGAAGGATTGTGATCGCTTCCCATTATGTTTTCTTTAGATTCTGTATCTCTGACCAATCTTGTCTGCATACCACTGCCAGGGAAATCTTTTAATGCTAAATCAGCCATATCGGTCCTCTGTCTAAAATCTTTTGAGGCTCTCTATTTCCGGGGAAAAATTCCAAGTTCACTGTCTACCATTTCAAGGGGTCCTTAGTTAACCACTTCCTGAACTTGCAAGCTTTCTTTTCTGTTTTTCTTTTTTTTGGAACGACCAGTGTTCCTAAAATAGTGCACTCACCAGGTGAACATCGTGTGGGCAAGACCTAAAGAAATCTGCGTCTGCCACACAACCTGCCTTGAAGGAATGCTTTTCCTGCTCTGGAATTGATGGCTTCTCAGGATCCACAGGGACTTTACATCATTTTTGTCCAGTGTTCCAGCCTTACAGATGAGAGAGCTAATGCTTGGGAATGAAGTGAAGTATCCCAAACTGCCAATGATGATAACAACTTCTTTTTATCTATATGGCAGTGTTAAAAACATCTCATTGAATTCTCTCAGCATCTAACTCTGTTCCTGAGGATCTGGAGGCTGAGGGATTGGCCACAGCTTACCCAGATGGCAAAGAGCAGGCCAAGGCTCATATGCCAATCACTTGACACGAGGGCCTCATTCACAGCCACTTCCTCCCATGATGCTTACCCTGACATATTTTGGTGTAGATGTCTCTACTTGTGCATTTGTATCTGTAGGCCTCTGGGAGGCAGGCGCCTTGGCTTCTAAGTCTTTGTTCCCAGTTGTACGGATTCTTAGACAACGTGTTGGCATTGCCTCTCTAACTCTGGTACTGGGGATGCACAGTGACTGTACAGGCTCCTGAAATCAAGCCATTCTCTTTGCACCTTCAAGTGCCGACAGGCTGCTGACTGATGCTCTTCCTTCGTCTGGGTCTCTTAGCCCCAGTGTCTACCTACCTTCATCCCAGCATCCCTCTCCCTGGTTTTCTCTCCTTATGTTTCTCAGACACCATGCCCTGCCAGGATTCTGTTTCTACAAAGCCCAAACCTGATCCTTTAAGCACAAGAATCCAATGACCTAAACACTGTATTTTGAGCCTCTGCTTCCATTACACGCCCCGGTACATATGTCTGTGATTCCTGGGCTCTCAGCTCAGCTCATTGGTTTTGGACACAAACATAAGTTTGGTCTTTTTTTTTTTTTTTTTTTTTGCATTTAAGGAATAAACCTTAATGATAAATTACTGAATTTTGATTATCAAACATTAAATACAATCACTGTGGATGGAAAACAAGAAATGATTTGTTCAAGGCTGCCAAGTCATTTTATTATAATTTTCCGCTGATTTAAATATGTAACTAAAATGCAAAGATTGTTAAATAATAAGCAATGATATGATAAATAGAAAAACTATTATAAGAAAGCAATTATTTCCCTGTATATAACTTTGGAAATATCAATTATGTCTCATTTGGAAGTCTTAGTATTACTCTCAAATATTTTAAAAACATTTTATAAGATCAAACATTTGTTGAAATACTAAAACAGAGAGACTCGCAAGATGGCCGACATAGGAGGAAGACTGTGAGAGAGCTCACAGACAGAGAGGGCTAGAACGCGACAAAAGCGTAAGTGGAGCAGCATAGAACCACAGGGAGAAGAACGTGAAGTTCCCTGGACAGTGTGGAGCCAAAAAAATCCACACAACTCGGAAGAGCAACCAGGGAAAAACAAAGCAAAGGACAGGGAAGACGACTTTCCGCTCCTGACCTGCTGAGTCACCTCTGAGTGCAGACGCTGAAAGCCGCCGACCGATCCGGAGACCTACCCGCAGAGGCTGTGGCCGTGAGGACCGGCGGTAATTGGGACCCGCTGGCATCTGCTCACCCTGGTCACCAGGACTCGCCAGGACCTGCCCCGCTGCGGACACCAGGACCCTGAATCACAGGGACCCGCCGGCATCTGCCCACCCTGGTCGCCAACCCCCGGGACCTGCACCAGCCGCAGCCTCCAGGCTCCATCGCGACCTGCGGAGACCAGCAACGGACGCAGCAGTCAGGAGACGCACCGGCGGCCAGGATTCCCACCAGAGGAAGAGGCAGACTGCAAGAACCTGAGGTTTGAGTGAGTTGGGTGGGGACAGTGGTGGGTTGGAGGCTTCAGGAGTTGGCCCCCCAGGGGCACGGACAGAGCCTGAACACAGGGCGAGTGCCTTGAAACTGCCAAAACTGTGTCTGGGAGAAAGGCAAAAGGCACACTGAATACTCCCCTGTGCCTTTGCGGTCTGGCACTCAGCTGGGCGGTGCTATCCCACAGGAACCCAAGCACGCCTCTGGGCTGGGCAGTTCCCTGCTAGCGCCGGGGCGGTCAGTCCCCTGCAAGTGCTGGGGTGGGCGGGCCTGCGCAGGAGGCGTTTCCAGAGAGCACCTGGAACACCCCACGCCCTATAGTCCCTTGCTCCGAGCCCTGTGATCCAGTGCACAGGGGGCGCGCACAGAGAGTGCCTTCACTCCCCCACGCCCTGTGGTAGCATACCTGTAGGGGACGAGCTGAGAGTGCGCTTTGAATCCTCTGGGCCCTGGAAGTGGCGCCCTGAGGTCCAGTGTTCTGGAGACGCACCAAAAGTGCCTTGAAAATTCCCACACCCTGCTACTCCACGCCTGCAGACTCCGATCTCTACAGGATAGTGCTTGGAGACCCCTCAGCACACTGGTGCCTAGGTCTCTCAAAAAAGAAACACTAACACAATGGGAAGAAATACCAGAAAAGGTAATGATCCAGATGAGAGTGCCAACACCCTACCAATAAAGGATCGAAAACCAATGTCTATTTCGGAGATGCGAGATGAAGACATAGAAGATCTACCAGACAAGGAATTCAAAAAAATAATGTTAAAATATGTCAGAGACAATGAGAAGAATTGGGAGGACTTCAAGGAATTCAAGAACCACATAGCCTCAGAAATACAACAAATGAAAAGTAAAATCCTTGACTTAGAGCACAAAATTGAGAGCCTAACCAACAGAACAAATACAGCAGAAGAGAGGATCTCTGAAACGGAAGACACACAAAACGAACACACCCAGTTCATTAAACAGCTGGAGACAAGTCTGAACAAAGCCAATAAGACCATACAAGAAATGAAAGACAACCTCAGAAAATCAAATATTAGGATTATTGGCCTTCCTGAAGGAGCGGAAAAAGAATCAGGAATGCAAATGGTGCTCGACGAAATTATACAGGAAAACTTTCAAAACACTTGGAACATGAATCCAGCTCAAATCCAGGACGGTCAGAGGACTCCCAGCAGATATGACCCAAAGCGATCTTCACCCAGACATATGGTGCTCAAGTTCCACTCCAACGAAGACAAAGAAAGAATCCTGAGACAAGTACGAAGCAGAGAAAAGATCACATACCGGGGAAAACCAATCAGGATCACGGCTGACTTTTCTGAAGAGACCTTACAAGCAAGAAGAGAATGGACAAAGATCTTCCAAATCCTGAATCAGAACAACTGTCAACCAAGACTATTGTACCCAGCAAAGATCTCATTCGTATTTGAGAACGAAATCAAATACTTCCACAGCAAAGAGAAATTAGAAGAATATGCCAGCACAAAACCAGCTCTACAAAATCTCCTTAGAAATGCACTAATTCCAGAAAAAAAGGAGGTGAATCATAAGCAAAGATGGCAAACAGGAAGGTCTCCCCACTAAAGTCCACACAAGGAAGGGCAATAACACAGATATCAACACCCACAAAAACAAGTATGGCAGGGCAAAATCACAACCTCTCAATTTTAACTCTCAACACAAATGGCCTGAACTCACCAGTCAAAAGGCATAGATTAACAGAATGGATTATCAAACAGCACCCAACTATCTGTTGCCTACAAGAGACACATCTAACCAGAAGAGATTCGAAGAAGCTGAAAGTGAAAGGTTGGAAACAGATATTTCATGCCAATGGACGAGAAAAAAAGGCTGGGGTAGCTGTCTTAATTTCAGATGATGTGGACTTCAATCTGACACACATCAAAAAGGACAGGGAAGGACATTATATATTGGTGAAAGGACTGATCCATCAGGAAGTAATTACCATTGTGAACATATATGCACCAAATTCAAACGCACCTAGCTACGTGAAGCAATTACTCACGGACTTAAGGGGAGACATAGATATGCACACAATAATAGTGGGTGATCTTAACACCCCACTAACAACTATAGACAGATCAACAAAACAAAAACTCAACAAAGAAACAACAGAACTCATACAAACAATAGAACAACTGGACTTGGTTGACATTTATAGAATTTTTTACCCTAAGGCCACAGATTATACATTTTTTTCAGCAGTGCATGGCACCTTCTCCAGGATCGACCACATGATAGGACACAAAGCAAACCTAAATAACTTCAAAAAGATAGGAATCATACCATGTACCCTCTCAGACCACCACGGAATGAAGCTGGAAATCAGCAATTCAAAATGCCCCAGGAAATACAGAAACTCTTGGAGGCTGAACAATATGCTACTAAACGAACAATGGATCAGAGAAGAAATTAAAGATGAGATCAAAAAATTTATGGAAACCAATGAAAACTCTGACACAACATTCCAAAATTTGTGGGACACTGCCAAAGCAGTGCTACGGGGTAAACTCATCGCAATTGGAGCTCATGTCAAGGCCCAAGAGAGGTGCCAAATACAGGAACTAAACACACACCTCCAGGAACTGGAAAAACAACAGCAGCAGAGCCCCACACACAATAGGAAACAAGAAATCATCAAAACAAGGGAGGAAATCAACCAGATAGAAATAAAAAAAACCATACACAAAATCAATGAATCAAAAAGCTGGTTTTTTGAGAAGATAAACAAGATAGACACTCCACTGGCCCGACTGACAAAGAAAAAACAAGAGAAGGCAAGAATTACCAGCATCAAAGATGAAAAAGGCAACATAACAACAGATACCGCATCCATTAAGGCCATAATTAGAAATTACTACAAAGCACTGTACTCCAACAAATCAGAAGATCACCAAGAAATGGAAAAGTTCTTAGACTTCTACCACTTGCCAAAACTTAGCCCAGAGGCAACAAACGACCTGAACAAACCCATAACTGAAGTAGAGATTGAATCAGTGATTAAAGACCTCCCAACAAGGAAAAGCCCAGGCCCAGACGGCTTCACTCCAGAATTCTACAAAACATTCCGAACAGAGCTGACCCCAATCCTCTACAAACTCTTCAAAACAATAGAAAAAGAGGCAACCCTTCCAAACTCATTCTATGAAGCCAACATTACCTTAATCCCAAAACCAGACAGAGAACTAACAGAGAAGGAAAACTACAGACCTATCTCTTTGATGAACATTGATGCTAAGATTCTCAACAAAATCCTAGCCAATAGAATTCAAAAACACATCAGACAGATCATTCATCCAGATCAAGTAGGATTCATCCCTGGAATGCAGGGATGGTTCAACATTCGAAAATCTATAAATGTGATACACCACATCCAAAAACTGAAAAACAAGAATCACATGATAGTATCAATAGATGCAGAAAAAGCTTTCGACAAAATCCAACATCACTTCCTACTAAAAACCCTAACCAAGGTAGGCATAGATGGAAAAATCCACAACATAATTAAAGCCATATATGAAAAACCCAACGCCAGCATCATACTGAATGGAGAAAAGCTGGAACCCTTCCCACTGAGATCTGGAACAAGACAGGGATGTCCACTTTCTCCACTACTATTCAACATAGTCCTAGAGGTACTCGCTGAGGCCATAAGACAAGAAAAAGAAATCAGAGGAATCCAAATGGGAAACGAAGAAGTCAAGCTCTCACTATACGCAGATGATATGATTCTTTATGTAGAAGAGCCAAGAGACTCAATACAGAGACTGCTAGAACTTGTACGAGAGTTTGGTAGAGTGGCAGGGTACAAAATTAATGAACAAAAATCAACAGCCATAGTGTATGCGAACAGCCCCAAGATGGAAAAAGACTTAACCAGCAAGATACCATTCAAAATAACAGAGAAAAGTATGAAATATCTGGGAATAAATCTAACCAAAAATGTAGAAGACTTATTTGAAGAAAACTACAAACTGCTTAAAAAAGAAATTGAACAAGACCTCAAAAGATGGAGTAACATCCCATGCTCCTGGATAGGTAAAATCAATATCATTAAAATGTCTATACTGCCAAAAGCAATATATACATTCAATGCAATCCCAATCAAATTGCCCAAAACATTCTTCATGGAACTGGAAACAATGATCCAAAGGTTCATCTGGAAGCACAAAAAACCACGGATAGCTAGAACTATCCTGAAGAACAGGAAGTTAGCAGGGGGAATCACAGTTCCGGACCTCTGGACATACTATAGGGCAGTGGTTATCAAAACAGCGTGGTACTGGCACAAAGATAGAGAGGAAGATCAATGGAGCAGAATAGAAACGCCAGAAGGAAACCCACACAGATACAGCCAAATAATCTTTGACAAAAAGACAAACGACAACCCAGGCAAATGGGAAGGTCTGTTCAATAAATGCTGTTGGGACAACTGGTTGATAGCCTGCAGAAACAAAAAAATAGATCCACATCTCTCACCATACACTAAGATCAGATCTAAATGGATAACAGATCTAAACCTACATCCAGAAACCTTCAAACTTTTGGAAGAAAATGTTGGAAACACACTGGAACACTTAGGGGTAGGCCCTCACTTCCTAAAAAAGACTCCAGATGCAGTAGAAATCAAGACCAAAATAAACAATTGGGACCTCATCAAACTAAGAAGCTTCTGTACAGCTAGAGAAACAATCAACAAAGTAAAAAGGCAACCCACAGAATGGGAGAAGATCTTCGCACACGACATAGGTGATAGAGGGCTAATATCCAGAATATACAAAGAGCTACAAAACAACCAAAATGTCAAAACAAGCAAGCCACTCAAGAAATGGGCACGGGAAATGGGCAGACACTTCACAAAGGAACAAACCCAAATGGCAAATAAACATATGAAAAAATGCTCAAGTTCCCTGGCAATAAGGGAAATCCAAATTAAAACATCAATGAGGTACCACCTAACGCCAGTAAGACTGGCCCACATGAATAAAAGCACCAACGACACTTGTTGGCGAGGTTGCGGGGAAAAGGGAACCCTACTCCACTGCTGGTGGGGCTGCAGGCTGGTACAGCCTCTATGGAAATCAGTATGGAGAATATTCAAACAACTCAAATTCAACATACCGTATGATCCAGCAATAGCACTCCTAGGAATATATCCAGAACACTTGTTCTATGAGAAACCAACATGCACTCCTATGTTCATAGCAGCACAATCAGTAATTGCAAAAACATGGAAACAACCAAAATGCCCATCAACAGAGGATTGGATCAGAAAGCTATGGTTCATCTACTCCATGGAATACTACTCAGCTATTAAAAAAAACAAACTGCAGTTCTTTGTGGCCAAATGGGCCAAACTGGAAACCATAATGCTAAGGGAAATGAGCCAATCCCAAAAGGTTAAATACCACATGTTTGCCTTAATTTAAGATGATATGATGTTATGTATAACATGTTATGTTTTGAATGTTATATGTTGTGTATAAACTAAAATTGAAGTATAGGTGAGGTGGTCACAGAAGGTGGCTGGGAACCCGCATTTACTTTTAACATATTGGTTACTCATTACTATGTCAATTAATTCCATAATGATGTAAATTTTTGCTGATGGTATGTTGGAGCTTTCAATTGACTGGGATGATACTCTGCTGGCTCTGTCATCAGACCAGAGAGGGTATACCTAAGAAGCCGTTGAACTTGACGGGACAATAAGATGCTGGACTCTATGTTTGGTATACGCTTGCAATGGGGAAATCTCAACTGAACTTGAGCTGTGGTTATGCAACAAGGTGGAGGAATCCACCATGGTGGGAGGGTTTGGGGAGGGGTGGGGAGAACCCAAGTATCTATGTAACTGTGTCACATAATACAATGTAATTACTGAAGTTAAATAATAAATAATTAAAAAAAAAAAAAAAAAAAAAAAAGAAATACTAAAACACAAACATCCCAGCCTATACAAAATTGTAATAATAATAATAATAATAATTTAAAAATAAAAAATCATAAAAAATAATAGTATTGTCACTACAAAATGGGTAAGAAAAAATATATAAATATATAAATATAAGAAAAAATATATAAATATTAAAGTCGTATGGATATATATGTATGCTACATGTAACAACACATACATATATTTGTATTTAGTGGTAATTTGTGTTTTGTAAGTTTGGTCTTCACAATGAAACCGTGAGACTGATAGGTACCAAGAAGAACCATTGACCCTTTGTAGAGGGTGGGATCCAGTTAGAGGTGCGGGCCGACAGCAGGCTGCTCTCCCCTCGCCCCTGAGCTGTTCTGTACTGCTCCCACGAGGCAACAACACACACACGGCCTTCTTCACGTCTCATAGCCATTCTGTGATGCCGTATTATCTTCATTTAACAATCCAGGAAAATAATGTCTTTCTGGAGAGGTCATCCATCTGACAGTTTACTCCCCAAATAACCACAATGGCCAGAGTTGCCAAAACCAAGAGTCATGAGCTTTTTCCAGGTCTCCTATGTGGGCGCAGGGCCCTGAGTGCTTGGACCATCCTCTGCTGCTTTCCTAGGTGCATTAACAGGGGGTTGGATTGGAACTGGAGCAGCCAGGACTGGAATTGGTACCCATATGGGATGCTGGTTCTGCAAACTTACCCACAATACCAAAGCTAATATTTAAAGACTCACAATCACCTCCCCCACCCCCCAATCTGGTTGCATCAGCTAAACCACTGGCTGGTATTGAGCTTATTGCCACCCTTCAGCATTGCTCATGACGTCTGGAGATTGCTGGGCTGGGTTGGGGAGGCTGTGATACTTTCTGTGAAATCATCCCCAAATTTTTAACTGCCCAGCAAGCAGCATGGTTACAGTAGTTGGAGGCTGGGACCAATGAATACACTGATAGAAGAACAGGTCGGTCTGGGAATGCTGGAAGCATAATGAGATCACACTCTTAATTGAAGGTAGCTGATGCCTGTGATGACCTTGGTGGTGAGATTCTGGTTCTCATGTTTGCGCTGTGAATGGGAACAACTGAAAGACTGGTAGGATAACGGTGAGAAAGAAAGGGGTCAGCGTTTTATTATTAGTTGCTTGTGGGTACGTGTCTTCATTAATATCTTGGAGGGTCTGGAAGGTACACTTGGCTCATTGATGCACAGGTGGGAACTGGCATTCTTCAAAGGCTCCTCTTTTAGGGCCACGACACAAGTTGATTTCCCTGACCTCCGTCCTTTCCTAGACTCTTTGAAGGTGACGCAGGTCCTCATGGTTCCATGCTGGGGCCAGTTTCATCACTTCCTCCTGTGTGAAACACATCAGCTCCACAATTTCAGCTTGTCCTCTTCCAAAAGGACAGCTTTATATCAGCACATAAAGAAATGTATTTTCTGTTGTGAGACTTTACTGCAGCAGTAAGGTGTATATATGAACTCACTTGTTTGTTTATATTACCCACATGATAAATAGAATAACTATGGGTCAACTTGAAGCTTTTCAAGGTTTCTCTTATTCCTTCCAGATGTACCTTTTGTATTTTATTAATATTGTTTCTTATCAACATATTATTTGTGTCTATTTAGGAATTAAAATGCAATGTTGGATTCATATATACATTGAATAATGATCAACTTGGGGTAATTAGCATGCTCCTCACCTTCAACTGTTGTCCCTGGATTATGGGGAGTCTATTCAAAATCGTCTTTTCTAACCCTTTTGAGAAACACAGTGCCTGGTTAGCTGTATACATGCCCTCCACCCCCACTGGGACATAGAATACCAGATTTACTCCTCCTTTAGAATCGCAGCTTAACACTCAATGAGTAATGCCTTCTCTGCTGTCTTGCCCCTCAGTGTCTGGTAACCACTACGGCACTTAGGATGTCCACTAGACACTTGTTTCTAGATTCCACACGTTTGTCCTTTTGTACCTGACGGACTTCATTTAATATGGTGGCATGAATCACGGAGTTCATGCTCTTGTGTGTGCACTGTTGGAAGACAGCACGTTTTCTTCATTTCTTCATCAATGCCTGGACAGGTAAGCTGCTATCATATCTTACCTACCATAAGCAAAGCTGTAAGGATCATGGGGGTGAGTTGTCTCTGTTGGCGGAGTTGATCTTCAGGAGGGAAGATCTTAACTTTCAGACTCCCTGACCTGGGTTTTCTTCCTTTCACCCATTGGCAGGTCCGCGTTCAGGTATGGGTCTTCCCCACAGCTGGGCCTCCTCTTCCAGCCGGGGAAGGCAGCTGCCTTTTGCTGTCATCCTTGCCAGCCATCCTGGCTCTGCCCTCCAGGCTCATTCTCTCTCACTGCTGCCTCATGCTCCCCACATCATGGCCAGAGTGTTCCAGCTTGATCGCTGTTACTGCAGTCCTCACCAGCACGGCCATGTGGTGAGACAGAAGTCTTTCATTGACATTTCATGTCAGCTCCGCCTTCCTCCTTCCACGCTCCATAGCGCAGCCCCAGGGGTCTTTGTAAATCACAGACTTAACCAGAGCCCTGTCCGGATTGGGACTGCTCACCTGATTCTGGGTCTCTCCACCCAACCTGTTCTGTATCCCTTCGCTCTTCAGCCTCATCCTCAGTGCCCCAGTGTCCCTGCACAGAACACTTCTGGATCAACGGGTTGTGAGCACCGTAAAAAAGGCCATGTAGCACAAGCATGCCAGTCCCTCTTCCTGAAATAAACTTTCTTCTCTGGAGTGGCTGATGCTTGCTCATTTTCTCATTGTGCTTTTGCTATTCCTTGCCTTCAAAACCACTGTTTTTCGCAAACCCAAATTAGCTATTTCTTTTCTGTGCTCATCCAGTAGTGCACATGGAGGTGGAATGACCCCAAAATGGGACATCTGAATATTAATGGGGAAAAAGGACACTTTATACAGCCATGCTGCCAGGATGTGCTGCTGTTTGGCCAAGTCTGCTCTCTCACTAACAAGGTATACTGTGGAGACTCAGCTGAACAGCTCTGTCTTAGAGAAGGCAGTATCACCCCCGCAGACGCTCATGGTGTTCGTAGGCAAGCTTCACTTGGAATGGCTGATAAACGAAGCGTCTCTCCCTTCCTCCCAAACCTGCTTGTTTAATTGAACAGATTTCCGGTAGGACCATAAAGGCTGCAGCCTCAGCGTGCCGTGGCTCGGCTGCAGGGCGAGATTTGCTCCTCTGTAACACAGTTGCCATTTTGATTCCTTGCTTGCTTCTCAAGATTTTGTTTTTGTTGTTTAATTATGTGAATCACAGGGATGTGACCCTGGAATTTGGGACGAAAATGAAAAATTAACAACAAAGAGGCAAATAAAGCCGACAGCTCATTTGTCAATGCCAATTCTGCCATGTACTCCTCCTGGCTTAGGTAAAGGGCTCGACGAGGTGCATTTGTGACTCATGGCTAGAATTTAGAGTCATGAAAACTCATGTCCTTAGTTCTGCACACTACCAGCCTATGACTGTTTTCATTTTTGGGTTTCCGTTTGTTTCATTACTCCGCATT
This sequence comes from Ochotona princeps, assembly GCF_030435755.1. Classification (NCBI taxonomy): domain Eukaryota; kingdom Metazoa; phylum Chordata; class Mammalia; order Lagomorpha; family Ochotonidae; genus Ochotona; species Ochotona princeps. The sequence continues at coordinate 3,759,406 of NC_080832.1, read as the reverse complement.
TAACAAGACACGCATGTGAAATCCTAGCATGCCGAAAAGTGTGCTGTGCTGTGGACTATCCTCTAATACTCAAAGTGGTATCTCATCAAGCCACTGTAGGTTCTCAGTAAATGATAACTTGAATAGCTACTATGTTTATTGATTTTTCACATTAGGGAAACTTTCTTTCTTCCTTTCTTCCTTTCTTTCTCCCCTTCCTCCCATCCTCCCTTCCTTCCTTCTTCCTTTCTTCCTTTCTTCAGGGACCCAAGGCCTTGAGCTATCCGTTATTGATTTTGTAGGTCCTAAGTAAGGAGTTGAATCAGATGTGGGGCAGCTGGGATGTGAAGCGGTGCTCATAGGAGGTGCTGCATCACGTGGGAGGCTCAGCCTAGCACGCCATGGTGCCAAACCATGTTTGTCAGCATTTCTAACTTGCTTTTGTAGCTTAAAGGATTTTGTTTCAATATATTAAATTTTTTCAAAATAAAGGTTAAATAGATTTGCCTTCCTAAAAAAAAGGCCATCATCACTTTAGCTAATTTATCTAATTAAATCCTGAGATTATTTAGCTCTCATTTGATTGTTCTTGTGACTTGGTTGAATTTTAAATAATCATGGAGAAAACACATGATCTGTTGCTGTTGGAAAATAAACAGCTCCTCCCGAGGTGGGAGAAAATCAGACCGTAAGAACCTGTTGCTGCTGTAAAGACGATGTGGTAACGCCCTCTACCGTGGCAGGGAAGGCCACTGACAGGTACCACCCTGTGTCGTGGCAGGGAAGACCATTGGACAGGTACCACCCTGTGTCGTGGCAGGGAAGACCATTGGACAGGTACCACCCTGTGCCGTGGCAAGGAAGGCGACTGAACAGAACAGCACTGAGGTCCAGCGGATCTGGCAGAAACATGAGCAGCTGGTACAGCAGGATGCACCTGAACGAAGTGCCCATTACATGCAAGATGACACCTCCCACAGACAGCATGCACATCCTGATTCATTCCTGCTCACATAGGCAAGTGAGCATGCTGTTTAATCAGGGGACACAATGAATAATTACAAACCGCTAGAAATGATTCTAGGAAGAAGGCAAATTTGAGTTCAAGAAAAACTATTTATTCTATTTGTTAAGCCGTAATAGCTTATGCTTCCCCCCCCCCCCCAGGGGGATTGCAGCTCTTGAAAGGCTGCTACTCACATTCCTACATGTGCTTTGTTTATTCTGAATGAAGCTTTTGGTCCAGTCTGTCCCCGGTGTGGGGCGTTTTCAGTCATTATCTCCTCAGCTGTTTTCCTCTGCCTCTACTCTTTCCTCAACAGGTATTTGTGACTTGGTTTGTATTTCTTCAATCATTTTTCTCTCAGTTCTTCAGATTTAATAATTTCTATATATTTTTAAGTTTACCAAATTTCTGCCTTTTCTAATCGGCTTTTAGGCCAAATCTATGAAATTATCATTTTATATTCTTCAGTTATAGAATAATTTTTGTAGCTTCCGTTTCATTTCTAGTAACACCCATTTGTTAATTCATTGTGAGGTTTTTTTTCCTTGAGTCTTCAAACATGCATGATAGTTTAAAGTCTTGCTAAAATAAAGTCTTTATTTTTTAAAATTCATTTATTTTTTATTGAAAAAATCAAATATACAGATAAGAGGAGACACAGACAGGAAGATCTTCCTTCTGCTGGTTTGCTTCCCGAGAACTGAGAACTATCCACACAGCCAGGAGCCATGAGCCAGGAGCCTCCTCTGGCTCTCCCTCACAGGTGCAGGGTCCCAAGGCTTTGGGCTGTCCTCGACTGCTTTCCCAGGCCATAAGCAGGGAGCTGGATGGGAAGTAGAGCAGCTGGGACATGAATCAGTGCCCATATGGGTTCCTGGCATGTGCAAGGCGAGGATGTTAGCCACTAGGCTACTGAGCTTGTACCTAGCCCTGGATCTAAAGTCTTGTATCCTAACTATGTGTTAGCTGGGTAATTATTTTTTGACTGCTTTTTCTCTTAATTTCTGGTCAGCTTTCTGATTCATCCACAACTTTTTTTTTTTAATGGGCTTGTCTATTTTTTTTTTTTTTTTTGAAAGGCAAAGTGACAGAGAGAGGAAGAAACAGGCATTGAGGAACACACACATCCTTCATCTGGTTCATTCCCCAGGCGTGTACAGTAGCTGGGCTTAGGCCAGGCCAAAGGCGCTCCAGCCGGAACTCCCACGTGGGTGATGAGCACTCGAGTATTTGGGTTGTATCTGTGCAGTCACAGGAAGCTGCATGGGAAGCATCAAGTAGCTTGGACTTGAACCGAGCACCGCGTCGCCAGATGTGGATGTCCTAGGAGAAGAACAGTTCTCTGCACTGGATCAAATGTCTCAACGCAGTGGTCTTTAATCGTCCAGGAGCTACGGACATGCAGCTGGAGTGCGAGTGCTGTTCTGCCCGCTGGACAGCTTAGCACCGCCCTCCGCCCCTCTCCCCCAGCGGGCAGAAGCTGAAATCTTTGCTCTAAGTTTCTGGCCTGCTGTTTCGCCTGGGCCGCCTTGATCTCTCTCTGAGTCTACACAGATTAGTGGTCAGGCTTCCTCCCTCCTTGGCCACGGTTTCCTCCCATCTCTGCGACTGCTCTACTGTTTGCTGTGTTCTCTGACACTGTTAGCTCTTGAGGCTGTGACCTGCTGCTGCACAAAACACATGGACTGGCGCAGGCCTGCAGGCCAGCTGCGGCAGATGCACGGCTCCTAGTCTGGTGCTGGGGTTTTTTAATGTACTGTGTTCGTATTTTCCCACTGTCACCTGGGGAAGGATGGCTTGACCAGGTCACTGCAATATCACTGCCCTTCGGTTAAATCCTGATGACGCTCAGTGATTCTATAATTTTATGTTGATAAATCGCTTTTAAAAGCATTTTTGAAAACCCAATAGTTTTAAAAACTATTTTTAGTACATGTTCAGTTAATGTATTTTATACACAGAGCTGACAAACCTCAGGAAAGTCACAGTGCATAGGATTTGGAGTATAAGTGACCGGCTTAGTGCTTTTTAAAACAGATTTCTAATATGACAGAATCTAAGTATGAATTTATATCATTTTTAAGAAAATTCTATCCCATAGACATTTGTAGAAAAAAATATATAATGTGCTAGGTTAATATTTAAGATGAGTCCAATATGGAAAACTATTCACAGGGAGCTCAACTGTATAGAAAGTAGGACGGTGTGTCCCCGGGTTCAGGTGAGTGGACAGGGTGCTGTGCTAATCCTTTCCTTGTGAGGGTCCCTCACCTCTGGGAGACACATGCCTGATCCAGTTCCAATGGAAATCACCAAAGAAGGGCTGGGCTGCAAGGCCAAGGTGAGGCAGAGCCTGGCTTGGGCTGCAGATCCAGGAATGACTGTTTTTGTGCCGTGTGGCCTTCTTTATGAGGAGCGCTGATAAGGGAATAACGGGGTACATGTTCTGAGTCAGTTCTCTAGAGGGCATAGAGTCCAGGGATGCAAGTCTCCTGGAGTTATGTAGGTAAGGTGTGATCTTTGAGCAATTAAGGTGGCAATTCTTGTAAACAAAGATGAGCGCATCCATGCTGACAGGTGGGAGAGCCAGCAGTACAAGGCAGGACCAGTTGGAGGAGAAATGGGAAATTCAGAGTGACTCATGTCAGAAACTGCCTTTAAAACAGCCCTGCTCAAAGGATGCTCATGACTGTCCATCCAGGAGCCACAGGAGACACCCAGACACACATACTGAGGAAATGGGCCCATTGCGCTGTGAGAAAAAGGGATTGTCTCTGCATCACTGGCTCACTTTCTCAATTCTTTTTCTGGGTTTACAAAGAAGTCACTCTAAACTTTTGTTTCTTGGATGAAAATCCAATGGAAAGTCAATTAATTTTGTAAAGATATACTTGTTTGAAAGGCAGAGTGACAGAGAAGACAGAGAAAGAGAGATTGGTCTTCTATCCACTGGTTCATTCTTCAAATGGCTGCAACGACTGGGCTGGACTAGGCCAAATTCAGGAGCCTAGAGCTCCAGCTCTGGTCCTACATCGATGGCAGGGGTTCAAGCACTGGGGCCATCTTCTGCTGACTTCCCAGACAAGCTGGCTTGGAAATGGAGCAGCCAGGATTCCAGCCAATGCTCTGATATGGCTTAATCTGCTGCATCAAGATGTTGAACCCAGAAGGGACAATGCCACGTGTATAGTCCTGCACAGACTATTGCTAAATAAAACACATGGTATGCACATGCAGTTGCTTGGAATCTAAATGATTTGCATAAAAGGGAACACTTTATTTTATAAGGCTTTATGAATTCAGTTTAAATCAGAAAGCAACATATTGAACTGTTGATGGAGATGTCGTCTCTGTGCTATACTGAGCCCAGTAGGTGGGGGAATTTTTAACAATGAATTTAAAGTGATAGTAAATACCTAGTATGTTTGTGTATGAGAGAATGACTTCAAGGAGATATTCTAATTGTTTTATGGTGAAAATGAATGAGCAGATTGTAAGCTGTGTGAATTTTTCCATTGAGTATTGCATACATGGTAGAAGGTTGTGTGAGTAGCAACAGTTTCTCCCCAAATGAGTGACTTCTTGGAGGCCCTAACAGCAATTTCCTCTCCCTCGACACCAATGAGGCGTTAGTCTCTTGTGGACAGGGTGTCTTTGCTCATTCTCACTACTCCTATTGGAATGAATGCCAATTCATTCTGAACATCAAGCTCAACTTGAGTTCTAGAATATACCAATTCCTTCCAGACTACTACCTGTTTTTTCCTCCTTTCCCAAATTTATGTATAGTCAATCTGAATTCTAAGGCTAATTATTATTGGATAAATTAAAAATAACTTGAGGAAGCAAAAACTTTAGGAATAATCAACCTGCTTTTCTGTTTTAACAAGCTTTTTGTAAAGCTCAATGCATTCACAAGATGAACACAAGCATTTCCCTACAGCCCCAGTCCAGAAATAAACACTATGTACACCAGAGAAGCTCCGGGCATGCCTCTGCCAGTCACCACCTCCCCAGAGGCAGCAGCTCTCCTGCCTTCTAAGGCCAGAGCTCAGGGAGGTGTTGTATGCAATGCTGACATCCCATCCAGAGCTGATTCAAATCCCCGATGCTCTACTTTTGATGTAGCTTCCTACTAACGCACGAGAAGGCAGCAGACAATGGTCCCGGCGTTTTAGCCATGGTTACTCAGGTGAGATACTCAGATTGAGTTCCTGTTTCCTGGTTCATCCTGGCCCACCATGGCTGTTACAGCCATTTGGAGAGTGAACCAGCAGAAGGCAGATCTCTCTCTCCCTCTGTAACATTTTGCTTTATAAATTAATAAATAAATTAAAAATAAAATAATAGATTAGAACTATCTACTCATGGGTGTTATCCAACAGGATCTTGCAGAATGTAAAACTTTGGATTTACTATGACATCTGTGCTATGATGTGCAGTTACAGGCCATTTTTATTGCTATGAAGTATCATGTTATGGAACTATCAAGATGTGCTTGTTTTCCTCATTAATGGATTTTGGGTTTTCTTCTGCTGTGTGTCTATTACAAACAATGCTGCCATGAGCTTCCTTGTGTAAATGTTGGGTGCACAAAAGGGCACATTTCTGCATATAAACAGGAGGGTCATTTTGGGATCATAGGTATGCATGCTTTCAAAAGTGCAAAATACCACTGGGGAGTTTTCCAAAGAGGCTGTACAAGTATGAACTCACCTAAGCCGCTTTTGGAACTCCAGTTGCTCTACATGTCATTGGTTTGGTCATTCTTTTTAATTTTAGCTTTACTCATTATCATGCTGCATCCTGTAGTTTTAATCTGCAATTACCTCGATGAGTAAGTGTTCAAGGACATTTTACATGTTTAGGCAATTTACATAGTCACTTTAGAGAAGACTTTTGTCTGTTTTTCGTAGTGATTGCTAGGAACTCTTCCTATTAAGTTGCAATGGAGGTAAACCATAATGGTGGATTCAATGCAGCGTCAAATTAGAGCTTGCCCAAGGCCTCAGTAGTTCCTGGGGATTTCCTGGAGGTTTTCTATGAGCTGATTTCTCCTGCTTTGTGAGTATTTCTTGACATTTATTTTGTTTATTTGAGAGGCAGAACTACAGAGAGAAAGGGAGAGAACTTCTGCCCACTGGCTAATTCCACAAATGGACCAGGGGAAGCCAGGAGCTGGGAACTTTTCCCTCATCATTTTTGTGGGTGTCATAGCCAAAGCATGTGGGCCATCTTGGGCTGCTTTCCTCAAGCCCTTAGAAGGGAGCTGAATCAGAAATAGAGCAGCCTGGACAGGAACTGGTGTGTTCACATGGGACTCTGGCATTGCAGGCAGCCCCTTCACACACTGCATCATGTTGCCGATCTTCGGTGTAGGATGCTTGCTTCCGGCCTTCAGCAAATGGGGGAATGGGAAGAGTTGGCATAACCCGTGTGCATAGTAAGGAATGTTTGACCAAATGCTTGGTTTGAGATCACCAACTCCTGGAACGTATTCACCAGAAATCTACATTAGGACTGAAATGGTAGGGAAATTAAAGCGCCCCATGTCCTACCAAACGTTGGATAATTCTGGGAAGTAAAGGATGATTGTATGTCCATGAGATGAAAGTTGACCGCAGACAGGCTCCCTGGAAAGGGTCCAGCTGCAAGACCTGGCTCTGTGATTTCAAGGCAAATCAATGTGGTGTTGGTCAGCTCATCATGACAAACTCCTCCTCCTGCTGCTTCCACCTGCAGCTCCTAGGTCTCCCCTCCGGAGAAGGAAGGAGAAAGAGCACTTGCTTGTCCCTCTTTCTTAGGTTCTTAGGGCACTTGACGAAAGCCACAATGCTTTACCTTCCCTCTTATTTTTCCCTTTAAATGAAAAATAAAAACTCACCTTTCTGGAATAAGCAACTTTAAGTGGAAAGGGGCAGAAATTATCACAAGGAATGCACAAAAATCAACATGAGTAATTTATTGAAGACATTTTCTTGTTTGATAACATCCATCCCTTTTTTTTTTTGTTTCCTCGTGTTAAATCGTGATTACCAAGCCATTCTCCGCAGGCTCATTAAAACGCTTAACTTCCTTTATCATAGGAAATACCCCTAATTTTGTAGATCAGTTGCTTCCTGCCTGCCAATACCTGCTGTTACTTTTTCTTCTTTTAATTCTTGTTAGAATAATTTTGCAGTGGGGGTCTTTTAAGTTTGTGACTCCAGTGATGAGCAGACCTCTGTTTGAATTGCACATATGCTTCTGTTGTTCACATTTGAAGGAAATTCTCAAAATAACTGCAATGCATCTTTTCTGATTTGCACAAGCGTCAGTCATGACTGTGGCCTGTTGGAACGTACACTCCGCGAGTGTGTCTGCCTTCCAGAGAAGAAGGAAACAGAGCTAGGGGGAGTTGTGACACATGGGGCGGTGCTTTCTAGTTTACACCTTACCTTGCCTAAGCAGTGCATCATTCAACAGCTGATAATATTTACGAGGTGCTCCTGTATGTCAGGCACTCTGCTGTGGTGACAGTTGCTCCCGTGAGCTGACCTGCTGGCTGGACACTCCAGTATGTAAAAGTGGTCTAGAATCTTCATCATGTTCTTGGTAGTGGGGGCTTAAAAACTGGGAACCATCTGCACTGCTGCCTTATTACTGCTACTTCTATCACCACAGAGACTCTCAATGCCCTCATGTTCCTATTACTGCTGCTAGCGTTATTACTACTACTCATTAATAATAATAAAGATTTATTTATTTATGCTTTAAAAAGTAGTAGACAGGGAAAGATAATTCCATCCACTGGCTTATTCCCTGGATGGCTGCGATGGGTAGGACTGGGTCAGTTCCAGCTATGAGCTAGGAGCCTCTTTCAGGTCTGCCAAGTGGGTGCAGAGACCCAAGTACTTGCTTCATCCTCTGTTGCTTTCTCGGGGTTGCTGTCAGAGAGCTGGATTGGAAGTGGAACAGCCAGGACAAAATTCAGTGCCCATGTGGGATGCAGCCGGCACAACTTCAGTTCCTACTGTTACCCTAAATGTGACTGCCGCTGGTACCTCAGTCACTGCGCTGCTATTGTTACTATCTCTGCCACTTCGGCTGCTGGTGCTGCTAGTCCACGCTGCTACTGAGCGACCCTGTGCCCTTCAGCGAATTACTTCATCTACTCGGGACTTTATTTCCCCTGTAAATTAGGAAGTGGAGCTGGTCAACTGTCTCTGTCCTCGAGGTGGCTGTGAGTGTGTTATCAAAAGCAAAGAATCAAGACACGACACGAAATGATGTCAGCTTATTCTGGGAATGACATTTGAAACAAACCTTGCTTTGCAGAGAACTTCCCTTTAATTTGCTACTACGCGTCATGAGTCTCAGAGAGCAGATATCAAATGTGTCTGGTTGTCATTTCTACTCTGAGGTTTCTGGATTCTCAGTGTTAAGCTGCCTGGCTTCCCAAGTCCTCTCCAGCTCTCAGGTTCCGTGACTGTTGCTTGAGGACAATTGTACATCCTCATCTATGAAAGACAAATCAGCAATTATGAGAGCTCTCTTTTTCTTAAAGTATTACTGCTTTGAACAGCAAGCCACATGAGTGACCTGCTCTGTGCCTCACTGATTTTGCCTTGTGTTCGGCCCCAGTCACTGTAGAGTTTCTCAGTACACATATATCCACCAAATGCTGTGTGACTGCACCCTTCCGGCCCTTCTGCCTTTTCTCAGTTGATTTCCACCACTTTGTTCCATCTGATTCATTGTTCAAGTGGAGAGTGAGAAACAGTTACGACTCATTGGCGATGGGCACTAAGCCCTGTGACTGAGCTGTAGCACATGGAGGAAGGCCCAATAGTGATCTGTGCCTATATGGAGCTTAACATCTATTGCTGTTGGGTGATGGCTGGCGTGAGGCAGGGCCTTTATTATTTCTTCTAAAGATGTATTTGTTAATCTGAAAGTCAAAGTTAGCAAGGCAGAGGGAGAGGCAGCCCCGGATCTTCTATCTACAGGTTCACTCCCGTAATGATTATAAAGGCAATGGTTGGGTCAGCCCAAAGATGGGAGTCGGTGTCTTCCTTCAGGCCTTCCACAGGGGTACCAGGGACCCTTGAACTTGAGCCACCCTCAGCTTCCTTTTCCTGGTGCAGAAGCAGGGAGCAAGATTGGAAATGGGGTACCATATGAATGGGATGCCAGTGGTGAACGTGGTAGTTTTGCTCGCTACACCACCATGCCTGCCCCATGGCCTTTTATGATGTAGTAAATGTAGAAATTAATCAACAATACCCATTGTTGTTTTTATTTAGAAAAAAATCTGAATAAGAGCATATAAATTGGTTGATAACTAGATACCCAAAGTATTTGCTTTATGGCACTGATTCATTAATTGTTCCAAACTTTCACCTCTCCTCTTTTCCTTTATTTCAAGCAGCAGTGATGTGCACCAGTCTTAGGGGGAGAGAACAAAGGGCAATTTAATTTCTGTGTGGGTTTGTTGAACAACAGGAACAATAGCCTGAAATCCAAACTCATTTTGATATACAATAACCATAATTTATTGAGAAAATAATAAAGTTGGGATTTTTTGGGGGGGCCGGGGTAAATTGAAGCTATTAGGACTGAATAGGAAAAATTAAGTTTAAAACACTGAGTATAAAATGTATATTAACTGCTTAGGAGGGATGGCACCATCATCACTTTTTCTCCCCTACCCTCCCATGGAAATGTATATTGAGAGAAGATATGGCAGGAATGTTCCAGAAAGGCTTCCCTCTGGGGAGAAGCAGTGGACTCTCAGGTGCTTTTTTCCATTTCAGGGTTCAGCCAGGGAAGCACCAAGCCACCGGCTTCCGATGCAGGTGGTAGATGAGTAGATGCTAGACTTGCTGGTAGCCCAAAGATGTTCAACCGCACCCAGCATGGTGCAAGGAACCCAGGTGGAAGTTGTGCAAATCCCTTCTTAACAATGGGCCCAAAAGGATGCTGAAAAAACACAGAGGATGAACAGTAGCTAGGGGTCAGAACAAGGATTGAGAGTTTTGATGGAAGCCAGAGAAAAACATCCAGCTGTTGGATAAGACAGCCAAGCTTCAGCAGGTGCCATAGCTCAGCATCAACAGTTCAGGTGGGCCACTGGTGGGAGGAGATAGCAGGACAACACTCAAGTGTCCTGGACACAGAGGCATGATCAAGGGAAGGACAAGTAGGGAAGAGGAGAATTTTGAATTGGGTCTGTTGCTCAAAAATAGAAATTACAGAGGTTTGTTGAACTGGCAATTTCAAACAAAATTTTCCACCATTCCTCTGAAAGAAGAGCTGGAAAACTAGCACTCAGATGGAGTCATATTCGGCCTGGTGAGTTTGGGGTGTTCACGTTGGCTGTGTTCAAGGATGGAACAGAGCTGCAAGTCCAGAGAATTGAAGCTTGGCCTCTGCTCGTCAGAATCAACACGTCCTTCACCCTCTAGTCGGGTCAGTCGCCTGTTGGGAAATGTGGGTTGTAAGAACAGTGTGTGTGTGTGTGTATGTTTGCCTTTCTCTAGTGTTTCTATCTTAATGAGGTCTTTCCTTACAGCGTGATGAACGTACCATTTATTTGGAAACCTGTGGATCAAGTGGAATCCTCTATTGTCCTTTTTATTTCCCTCTCAACTCTTAGTTTTGATGGACACATTCCCCGTGCTGCTCTGACCATTCCCAACACACACCTGGCTTTCTTGCATTCCTGGACACCACCTTGAGTTCGGAACGAATCAAGACCATTGTGCTTCAGACAGTCATGTTGACATGAAAAGGTAATTCAAACTCTGGCACACGCACCTAGACTCGTAACTGGCTTCAAAGCCTGGGTGTTCTACTGAAAAGTAAGTGTAAACTGGATTTGCGTAGATCAAAAACCTTAAAATTTTTACCAAGTGGCCTGATGGAGGAATATTATTGTAAGTTCTTCTGAAAAATTGTCAATTACTTCATAAATCTGTAATAACTTGTTGATTCAAACAGGCACTCTTTTTGTGCTGGTTTTGGTGGTAGGTGTTTCATCGTGGCTATAAATATCATTTTGCTGCTATGGGGTTTTCTTGAGCTAAGATGTTCTTGATGCTATCTATGTATTGTGACAATAAGTTCCTTTCTAATGTTGTCCAGGAAAAAAAGCAGTCCACACATGAGCCTTAAGGAAAATGTGATTTCTACCCTGCAGTGCTTTAAAGCTCCTACCTTTTTATTTCTATATTTCACCTTTATTCCAAAGATCTTCAGTCACTGGGCGCGTTATGACTTGGCTGAATTATTTCTGGGATGTCTGTGTGTGCACTTGGGCTTCAGCCTCCGCAGGTGGACCTGCCACAGCAGTGAGGCTGCTTCCGCCTGGATTCTCCCTACAGCAAGAATTCAAAGGCTGAGAGGAAACAGTGCACCTTGGCTCCAACAATTCCAGCAGGAGGAACTATGATTGTGTTAGCTACTCTGATTCTGTTGTATCCGGCAGCAACCATTTACTAAAGACTGTGAGCCACACATTCTTAGTCCCTATAGACAGAGAGACCAGAGAGAAACCTGTCTTCAGACAATTCCTGGGCAGATACACCCCTAGATAATAATAATAATAATAATAATAATAATAATAATAATAATAAAAAGCCTAGCATCTATTCATTTGTTCCACAACTCTTATGCTTACTGGGTGCTCCAAGAGGAGGGTTTTACTAGAAGTCACTGGCAAAGCGTCTGGCAGGGAGTAATTGTGAAGCAGTTCACCAGGCCTGCAGGGCTGGAGAGCGAGGAACATGCCAGGAGTTAGCAGGTCAGATAACAGGGAAGGAAGAAACGGAGCCCAGGCATGGCATTAGTGGGGAAAGGGCTGCAAGCGTCGGCTGCGGCAAGGGGCAGGGTGGATGATGGGGACACCATCGTCAGCATCAAAGTCTACAATGAAAGAAAATTGAGATCCAGTTCACAGAAACACAGCAAGGGAGATGCACGCCTGTGCTTTTCCCTGCAAGAGCTGCCTTGAAAATAACACCGATTAGTCAGTCGTCACTGGGCATGTCCCTTCCATCAATTAAGGGAGATAGTGAGCTATCTGCACTGGCGAGTTTGGCAAGTTCTGCTAGTTGCCCAGCTAACAACAATCAGCTATATGCTGGATGCTTAAAGTAAAGACTACATTTCCCATGCTCCTTTGTCACTATGCATGTTTATCTGGCTATTTTCTGGCGAACCAATTTGGGACCTGCAGGAAGGTACATAATAAGTTGTGGGAGATATGCCCTTCTTTCATTCACTGTATTCTCTTATGATATCTGAAATACAAATGTGATTAGTGGAGCCAGGATTGACTTTTCCAAAAGGCAAAATGGGCATAGTACCTTTAATCCATAATACTTTTGGTATCCATTAAAACACTTTTAGCTATTTTGAAAATCAAAGGAAAAGAATAAGCCTTTAAGTCAAAGAAAATATTTGAATATGATATCAATACACAGGTCTTTTCACCAATGTAGCCGTTAAATATAATTCATAACTTTTAAAAAAAGATTTATTTTTGAAAGTCAGATTTACAGAGAAGAGATGATACAGACAGGAAGATCTTCCATCCACTGGTTCACTCCCTAAGTGGTCACAATGGCCAGAGCTGAGCTGACCCAATGCTAGGAGGCAGGAACTTCTGGGTCTCCCACATGGTGCAGGGTCCCAAGGCTTTGGGCCATCCTCGACTGCTTTCCCAGGCTACAAGCAGGGAGCTGGATGGGAGCTGGGTGGGAAGTGGGGGTGTTGGAATTAGAACCGGCTCCCATATGGGATCCCAGCACATGCAAGGCGAGAACTTTGGCCATTAGGCTATCGCACTTGGCCCAGTAGGTAACTTTTTCAAGGACCCACAAAGGCAAAAGTGCACAGGGAAACAGAAGCCCCAGGGCAGCTCCAGCTGGACCCATACCATGAGAAAGTTGGAGGGAGACAACATGCTCCTGGAGATTTAGTAGGGTGGCACTTTTTCAGCTGGTGTATAAGGGTTCATGCGTGGTTCCTTACTAAGGCATTGGCGGTGCCTTGATATGCCCTTGCTCAGCTCCTGGGTGACTGAGTGGACGCAGAGAAGGGGCAGCCTAGTCTTCACTTTGCACCATATGCACCAATGCCTCTCACATGGCTGGCCTAAGAGGTTTGCTTCCTGAGGCTAAGTTAGCAAGACACTGAACTCCCAGGATTTTAGGAAGTTCTTAAATGTAGCTTTCAAGTATATGGCCATACTCCCAACCTGGGCTCTGTAGCTTTGCACCTGTGTACAAAGCAACTCCAGCCAATATTTTGGAAGTTAATGATGATTTTTCTTATTGTAAAATCACTGCATCCCACCATCTGGACATGTTCTTAAGGAACAAGAAGTGCTTGTAGTTCTTCCCCCATCATTCCAAAGCCAGCCTGGACTTTCATTCTGCCCTCCCCATCACATCCCACTGGCATCCAGCTCTGGAGAAGAAGCTCCCAGCACCAACAGCATCGCTCATGGAGAGCAAACCAGAACCCAAATTGCTGCAAGTGCTAACATGGGGTGAGGAGGATTTCCAGCTCCTTTAGGGTCAGTCCTATGCGTGGATCCATGGACTGGGTGAGGGTGCTAATGCCCTCACCGCAGAGCCTCCTCTGCCTTCTTGGCTGGCAGCCAAAGACTTGGTGGGTAATAGGTGGTTGCTTCTGTACCCATTTGAATTGCTTAATAGAAATTGAAAACGACTTGGGGATGAGCCTTCTAATCAAGGGGCAGTCTTAAAGATCATTGAGAGCAGGCTGGACAGAGAGCAAAGCGCCAGGAGAAACGTTGGAGATGGAGGGCATCGTTTCTCTCCGTGTGTGGCCTGCTGTGCCCTCTCCTCCCTTTCTCTCTCCCCTCTCTCCTTGATGTAGCATCAGCAAGTGAAGACCAGGATGAGACTACCCCATGTTCACTTAAGGGGCTGTCTCCGTGCTGTGCTGATTTTCAGCATGTCAGTAAAAGCTAGTGAAAATATCACCTGGCACATTAGACATGACATCTTGGCTTTCCGTTTTGATCACAACAAATGGGAGAGAAAAGGAAGTCGGCTTGCCTAAATCAAAGAGGTACACACTTGGGGTCAAGGGAAGTCTGATGACTGTTGGGAAAATGGAAGAAAAAGATAACAAGGTAGGTCTCCAATGGAGAGGGAGAGTAGCGTAATGGGCCTTCACTTCTTTTGGAAAATGAGAACACAGTGTGAGGGTTGCTTAGCGGTGTCGGTGTGCACCACGTGGACCAGACGTTCAGGAAGAGTCGAGCGTGTGTGCTTGGATGGCAGGTGGAGTGTGTGGCACGCAGCCAGCAGGGTGTGGATGGCCTGTGCCTGTGGGCCTGTGCTCCCCTCAGACTTCAGCACGGCCCAGCTGCTGCTGGCTGTGCCTGGCATCTGCAGTAGAGCCAACGGCTTTTCCTTTTCTTCTTTTCTACCGTCTCCGCAGCCTCTTTCCCATCCCCCTCTTCCCTTCTGACGCCTGTCAGTGGCCTTATGTGTGAAAGACCTTGACACACACATCTGTTCTGTTGCTGCTTTACCAGCTTACTGATGTATACTTAAATCGTGCTTTTACTGACTCCTTGGGTGGTAGGAAACAGAAGACACTAGGTCGTGCCTGCCAAGCTTCTGCAGCTGTTGTGTAATTGTTGTATGCCCCATCATGCTTTACGGTCAGGTAGCTCTACCTGTATGGAAACATAGGAAATAATATTATTAATAGTTTGATGGAAACAGGCTCAGCTTGATTTTTAAAGTGAACTTTGTGACTTTAAGTTTTGGAAATGGAGCATGGGCCTCCATGGGTCCTGGGCAGGGGGTTAATTCTACAAAACCATGAACTTTGTAGGCAAGGTTTGCAAATGTTTTAGGGTCTTGCTCCCCTGGTGAATGCTGTCTGTTGTGTGGCAGTGAAGGTCTCAAATGGCCTGTGCAGGTGTGGTCAACACAAAGTGTAGCTGAGTGCACATGTCTGCCAGGTGGCCTTAGCCAGTGCAGGGATGGGCATGGGACTGTTGGTTTCCAAAGCAAAATTCAAGGTAAAAGGCTAATGTCTAAGCGATGCCTGGATGCTCACATCCTCTCAAAGTGAACACGCACAACTCATGTTCCCAGAGCAGTGATGTCAGGTGAGGCATGGGGGCAGAGCCTTCTTAGGAAAGAGGGTAGGGACTGTCCTTGTGCCTTCTCCCCGCAAGGTTGGAGTAATTAGAGAGCTGTCCAAGTGTGCAGGCCGAGCTATGCCTCCCCAGCCTGCAGAACGGTGAGAAACTGGATTCTGTTCATGATCTGCCCTGTCCACGCATTTAGTTTTGGCAGCCCAAGCAGGCCGAAGAACTCCCACCACCGACAAGAGTGTCTCCTCTGTAATGTGGTGACATATTTCCCAGTGCAAATCTTAGATTACTGTTAACAGCTGTGTGAATTTCAAGCATGAAATCTCTAATAAAACCACTTTGTTTATTCAGGAGATTTTTCTCTATCAGAACTCTGAGTTCTGAGGGTGCAGGGTGAGGTTCCAAAGTTACAACATTTAGGAATATGAATGGCAAAGCCTCTGGAAGAGCTGGGCAGAACTCAGCCGGGCCACACAGTGGCTGTGTGACCACAGGTGAATGAGTAGCCTGTTGGAATCTCTGTGCTTTGTCTGCTACCTTTGCTGTTGGCAGAGCAACAAGGGGATACAAACAGCGTCTCCCAGAGCCTGGATGTACGAGAATTGCCAGCTGAGGAGCTGGTGTTGTGGCGTGGTGAAGTGACTGGCTGAAGCCCAGCCATTCCGTGTGGGCACCACTTCTAGGCCCCAGATGCTGCCCTCCTCGCTCCTGGCTCCCGGTTTCAGACCAGCCCAGCTCTGAATGCTGCATTCATTTGGGGAGTGAATTAGCAGGTGAAAGATCTCTGTGTCTCTCCCCCACCTCTCTCTCTGTAACTCTGCCTTTCAGATAAACAAATCGTGGAAGAAGGAATTGTTGGCCAAAGTGAATAAACTGCATAAATTTGCTTTACTTAAACACAGGTTCTTGGCGGTTAAAGAATTGTAACAACACAAAAATCAAATATCAAAAACCAAAATTCTTCTTCCAGGAACTGATGGTTCATTCTGCATTAAAAAAAAAAAAAACTGCCTTATTTCATCCTGTAAGAAATTGCCTTGATCTCAGTTTGAAGTACTGCACTAATGTGCACAACCACTGTTTTATTTTGCACAATTATATATCTTTTAAAAATATTTATTGATTTGTCCTTGTAGCCTAAATATATCTATTTTTGCTAACTCTGGAGAATCAAGTAGAGGGTATTTTACTTTTGGAAACAGGATTTGATACAGTGAGCCATGACGATTTGACATGCTGGAAGTGTCTGTTAAGGGAAAATAGGCTGTCTAATGTGGTTCCAGGCAAAGAAAGGGGCTTGGAGGCCAAGTTCCTGTCGGCTCAGCACAGTTCCCAGGGGGCCTAAGGGGTGTTATTGTGAAAGGCATGCCAGTGGGCTGGGATGGGTGAGAACTGAATGCCTTCAGAAGCAACCAGAGGGGCCGTGTCCTTGCTTTGCCCAAGCTCAGTGGGTTACTGTTGACGGTAGGAAGCAAAGCTTTGGAACTTGCCCACTTGGCGGTTCTCAAAGCTGTTGAGTCACTTGGTGCTGACAGTAGCTGCCCTTCCTAGGAAGGAAGCATTTTTCCCACAACACATTAAGTGCAGAGCTGGAAGATGGCTAGCAAGTCCCATGGCCAAATCCGGCTCTTTTGGGTCACAGTGATGCTGCTTGGCAACCGTTTTGAAGAAACTTTGCTAAGTTCCAGATGGTGACCTCTTGCCTCATTTATCCTCCATTTGGAGGAATTTAGAAGCAGTTGCTGTTTGTATGCCAAAGCAGTAGAGCTTTCTACAGCGGCAATTCAGTGTAAGGAGTTGAGGATTTGATCTGTGGCCCTTTCCTTTGTTTGTTGGTTTCCTTTTCTGCTTTTAGGATTGAGTCCACATTAGAATCTATTGTGTTTACTAGCATAAGTTATATGCATTACAGTTGGCTCCATGTTCTAGGCTCAGCAATGTGCATTAAGTTCAGCCAGATACAATAGGACCAGATGTGGGCTTTTGGGATCAACAGTAGGCTGTATGTTATATATTACATATTAGGATCAGCCAAACGTGGTAGAATCAGCTATCTACATTAGTATCAACAATATTCCAAAGGGCGAGCTGATGCTAATGTAGAGCAGGGATAAGCATGGAGTTAGCCATGCACATTCAGGTTAGCCATATGTATTAGTGTCGCCCGCATACATTAGTTAGATACATTAGAGTCTTGGGTTAGCTATAAGTGTAAAAGTCAGCCAAGTGCATTAGAGTCAGCTACTAGGGTCAGCTACTACGTTAGGCTCAGTTACACACAGTGGGGTCAGCCTTGGAGCAGTGGGGTCAGTCACACGGTTTAGGGTCAGCATATGCTACAAGGCCAGGAATGTGCATTAGAGTCAGCTTGGGTGTTAGGGTCGAGGATCTGTGGACCCTTGCTCCTTCCTCTGGCACTTCCTCATTCCCCAGTGTCCCAGTAACACTGAAGAGTGACATTTTACAATGTCAGCATTTGAATTCCAGCCACTTTCTCTTCATTGTTGGAAACAAAACTGCACACAGGGCTCAGGTGCAAGGAGGATGTAACATATATGGCCCAATGTTGGCTATTCTTTCTCCTTGAAGGGCCCCACATTTATCATACAGCGCATGCTTTTGGGGTGTAACTGTATACTAAAATCTATGCAATGTTCAGGTTTATTCTTTTAAAGGCCTCCTGAAATGCTTTGAACACAGACAATAACCAAGACAATAAAGAGAAAAGAAAGTTTTATAATAAACTAGGGAAAAGCACAAAAAGAAAACCCCATAAAGGAAAAACTAGGTAAACAGTGCATTGAAAAGACAGGAAGTGTTTCCAGAAAAGCCAATCATTTAGAAAAAATGTCTCTTTTGGGAAAGGCTGACATATCTGAAGAAAAATAAAAAAGCAACTAAAGAATTAAATTGACAAGAAAGTCAATTAAAAAAACAAAGAAAGAAATAAAATGTTGTTTATGCACAATGCTCAACTCAAAGTTTGTGTTGCTAAAGAGGCCTCATTGAAACTGAAGGCCAACGCTACATCAAGACCATCGCTTCCTCGGCTGCACATGAGCTCCGTGTTTGCCTGGGAATGTAGTCATCAAAGTTAGTGAAGGGCTTTAGAGTGTGTCTGACTTACAAGACATATATAAACACTGGTAAATAAAATGTGAGGCTGGGGCAGAGGGCAACGAGAATATATATGTATAGCTATTACATATGTACATATAGAGAGAGAGAGAGGGAGAGAGAGAGGGCATTACATTTTTACGTTTTGGGAAAGCACTTTTCTTTCTTCCATGGCTCCACTAGGCAGAGGAACTTGGTGGGTCAATTCTTCAATGGGCTAAATCCCCAGGGCCTCTGATCTTCAGTGGCAAAACCTGGAGCCTAGAACTCCAGGCGTCTTACAGAACTGGACGGAGAGGCTACCTTCGAGCAGTCTCAGCTCTCTCTAAGCAACAGGCCATGTTACTACCAGTTACCACATAGTGGACTGTTGCTGTGGGCTTGGGAAGAACAGTCTCCTGAGCCATGTCTTAAGGTCACAGCGGGGTCCTGACGGACAGTAGAGGCACTGAGACATCCCGCAGCACCCCCTCTTCCTTCCGTCCTGCTCACAGTGTCCTTGAACAAGTATGACAAGGGAATTGGGTCAATCGTGTCTGCACACGCTGCGGTCACTCCAAGTGGCTAGCAGTAGGATGGCAGGGGCAAGGGGAGACGGAAAAGGAAATGTCCTAAGGAGGCTAAAAACTGAAGAAAACAAGGTGGCGCTTGGTGCTGCCACTCCTTCCCAGGCTTGTGTGCCCTGTTCTGACTCTAGATTTACTCCTGTTGGCAAAGGGGATTGGAGGAGCTGTTCAATGCTGATGGATTTCCCTTTATATTTATGCACGGATTTATAATCAGAATTTGATGGCTGAGTGTAAGAACAGATTTCATGTGTGCATTTGTGATGGCTGGGTAGTATTTGGTTTTCAAGATTATTCGTTTAGTCAGCCCATTTAGTGACTGCTCTACTTCATTCTTAGCTGTCGGGGTCAAAGCAGAGACTAGGACAGACAATGGCTCCGTGCTGACAGAGCTTCTGTGACAGTGGGAATATCATATGAGGAAGAAATGAATCAATGTAATATGAAGCTCAGGACAACCAAGGGACTGTGAGAGGATACCCACTGTCTTGAAGGTGACAGATTGCTATGGTGATCATGGCAATGTGCAGGGGCCAGGGAAATCTCTCAAAGTGGCTTCCAGCTAAAATGCAGACAAGGAGCACCAGGTAAGCTGGGGGAAGCTCTCCCCCTGGCCCCAAGTGCTGTTGTGTTTGGGGATGAGAGAGCACACCTGCTTGGTTGGAGTGCTGGTCCCATGGAGAGATCAAGGGAGTGAGCCTAAGAGGTACGTAGGAGCCTGCATGTAAGGATGCCCTATAAAAACACATTTACAAAGGATTGATAATTGAAGCTTTACTTCTTTACAGAGAGCTAGCATCAATGTCCTCAATAGCATTAGAAAATCCTCATTGCCCAGATGGGGACGCTAACCCTGAATTACCAGGTGGTCATTGTAAGTCACCTGGATGCAGGGTGGTAGGGGTTCCCAGAGATGCTCCCTGCCGAGTTGGTTTAAAGCTGATGCCTGCTCCTCTTTCTAGAACACAGACAACTGACTGTTTTCCAGAAACTTCCCAGGGCAACCAGAAATCAACTAAGATTAACTTGTTAGCAAGGAGTGTAATTCCGCTTATCCTCAGAGAGCTGTAAATAATCGACCAAATCAATCAAGCAAGTAGACAGATGAAAAACAGACAACTGTCCTCAGGCTGCGAGGAGCAAGAGTGGACTCTTCCTGTCCAGACTGGACACACCATTTGGCATTTTGCCCTCCCCACCTAACTCTCCCCAGGTACTAGATGCCAGTCCAGTAATTCTTACCCCTTGCCTGATGCCAGCTTGTTTTCTCTCTAGAGAATGTCCAGGCAATACAATAAGCACAGAGTAGATAGTGAAGGGATGTCAACCATTTCCTTAACGCAATACTCCCATCAAAATATATACACATGGTGCAGCTATGGTAAGATCATACATATGAGATTATCTGCATAGAAAGTCTATTTTCCCTCGAAACTATCATGCATGCTATTAGAATGGAATTTCGTAGATAATTTATACAGATGGTATGTATGTTATATACACATATGTAAAGCATGTATTTTATTAATCCTAAATATATCATTATATGTTTTATCTGAAATATTCTTGTATGTTTTATATTAAATGTATTGTTTATATTAAACATGCTTTTGAAAACCTCATAGAAAATATGTATTGTGAGAAAACAACACATGTGTTTGACCTCATTTGCATCAAATGAACTTATACCAACTTGGCACAATACATTTGAACAGGGTATCTTTAAAGCACCAAAGGGAATAAGACATCAATTATAAAAGAGCTCCGGGCCCGGCAGCGTGGCCTAGCGGCTAAAAGTCCTCGCCATGAAAGCCCCGGGATCCCACATGGGCGCCGGTTCTAATCCCGGCAGCTCCACTTCCCATCCAGCTCCCTACTTGTGGCCTGGGAAAGCAGTCGAGGACGGCCCAAGGCTTTGGGACCCTGCACCCGTGTGGGAGACCCGGAAGATTTTTCTGGTTCCCGGCATCAGATCGGCGCGCACCGGCCCGTTGCGGCTCACTTGGGGAGTGAATCATTGGATGGAAGATCTTTCTCTCTGTCTCTCCTCCTCTCTGTATATCCGGCTTTCCAATAATAATAAAATCTTTGAAAAAAAAAAAAAAGAGCTCCAACAAGTGTAACAAAAATTCTGCTTAACTTGAAGCAAGGAAAAGCAAAAAACTTATGAGAAACTCGGGTGGAAAAGTAGTAAAATCACTGACGATTTATGAAAAAACATAAGGGAAAATTTTTCCCGAAGAAATCAGTACTTCCCAAATAGAAAAATTGTTTTAAGAACTGTAGAATGGCTTTTAGAACTGACATGCATGGGGGCAGCCAGATGGCTTAACCTTGGATGCAGAGAAACCTGGATCAGGTGGCTTGGGTGCTGATGGCACTGGGTCAAGCCCTCAGGCTGCCTGGCATGGTGCTCTGGGGGAGAAAGGGGTGTTGGCTTGTTGGGGGGTGTCTGGGGATTGGCATTGGGGGTGGATGCAGGTCCTGAGTGTTCACATTCAGGCTAGGAATGACTTCTGAGGGACTTCCATCAACAAGGCCGTTGTACTTACAAGTAAATGGGGGACTGAGACTGAGCGGTTGGGGGGTAGGGGACCTTTAGAGGTCAGACTGAAGCACCAGAACACGTGGGAGATGTGAACTGGGCTAGTTAACATCTACCTCTGCTGAATATCACTCACTGTCACAACTAAAGCTGGGACTGAGGACCTACCTGGCAGGGTTAGATCACAATATCCACCAATGAGAATCAGAACAGGGAACACATAATGTTACACTGGGCCATGACACTAACCAGCATGTGAGAAAATCAGGTCTAGTGACAGATTTTGTGTGGAGGGTAGGTGGGTCCACTCTAGTGGAACTGCAATTTCCACTGGTTTACTTAAGAGCTGAGGTTGGTGATTGGCTGGACTAGGCATGACCATGGAGCCCTCCAACTCTCATGGTTACTAGGGTTGTGTATAGCCTGGACTGGTCCAGAATGCAGAACCCACTGGTGCACCCAAGAATGGGGTATGGGGTAGACTGGGCCACAGCATCCACCAGCTCACACATACACTGGGATGGAGGGAGCAGACTGTATCGGGTAAGGGCCTAGCATTTACTGATATGCATGAGATCTGGGTCAGGGAGTGAGTCCGGTGGGGGATTTTGGGAAACTTTCCTGGTGGACTATAGCTCCAGCTGGTAAGCATGTGATTCAGGCCTGGTGTTAGTCATGCTGGGCAGGGTAGCTCCACCTGTTGGCAAGTGTGTGGGCTGGTTCTAGAGCGAGGCAGACAGGGCAGGGCCAGGCCAGCCTCACTGGTAGGGCTCACTGGCAAGTGCAAGAACCAGGCTGGAGTGTGGGTCATGGGGGCTAGGCTATCACACCTACTAGTTTGCAAGAATCAAGAATGGAAGCATGTTGGGCAGGGCTAGGCTGCAGCACCCACCAGTAAGAGTTGGGACTGGGGGCAGGCTGGGACAGGTCAGGTTGCAGCATCAATGTTGAAGGCTGAGTTGGGGGAAGGGCTATGCCGAGTTGGGTCGGAGCAACCACTAGCACATGCAAGATCTGTGGCTGGGAACAGGCCTGGTTGGGATGCTAAGAGGATGCACCGGCTGGGTTGTGGTTCCCACTGGTGAACACGAGGGCCAGTATGAGGATGGTGATTTGGGCTGGACATGGCTTCAGTCTATTTTGGCATGGGTACGGACTGGGTCTGGGACATGCCAGACTGGGCTTCACTCCGGCATCGGTGCTCATGAGAACCAGAGTGAGTGCGGAAACTGGCTGAGTTAGATCTCGGCTCCCGCTGAGCTGTGTGAGAGAGAGAGCTGTGTTAAGGCATGGACCAGGTATGCCTGGTCTATAACACCCTACAGTAAGAACCAGAATGGGTGTGGGATGGTTGGGCAAGGTCACTGTTCCCTCCAGGCAGAAGGTGGACTAAGTAAGTCTGGGCCAAGGACTTGCCAGTGTGTGTGAATTCTGCCACTGGAAGGAGACCCAATAGAGGAGCCTGAGGAGCTCTTTGCTAGGATATAGTCTTGGTAAGTGAGCGCAAGAATCAAGGCTTGGGGCAGCCCAGACCAGGCCAGGTTACAGTAGCCACCAGCATATATGTGGGTCAGGTCTGGGTGTGGGCCAGGTTAGGACAGTTCATAAAACCCACTGGCAGACTGACAACCAGGATGGGGTACCAGATGGGTCAGGTTGGGCTGCAGCACTAGGCAGTTGACATTAAGGCTGGGGCTGGGGGCTGACTAGGCCAGATTTGGTGGCAGTACCCTGTAGCATGAGTTGGAACTGGGGGCAGACCAGGCGATAGCACCCACTGGCAAATGCCAACGTGAAGTGGGCCACACCAGACTGCGACTTCCCTGCTCGGCCATTGCTCCTGCTGATGAGTGTGACAGATGGGACTGGGGGTAGACAAGACTTGGGAGGGCTACAACACCTGTTGGCCTGCAGGTGAACTGGGTTGGGAGAGAGCCAGCCCGGGGAAACTTACTATATTCATTGTTGCACACATAGGCCAAAATAAGAGCGAGCTGGTTATGCTTTGCCACCACATCAACTGGCAAGTGCTGGGACTGGGGGCAAGTCCTACTGAGCTAGAGTGAAGGACCACCTTGAGAGTACAATATCTGGGACAGGGAGTGGGTCCAGTGGGGGAGGCTATGGGCACCTCTCTAAAGGGCTGTAACTCCCACTGCTGAGCATGAGAACCAGGACTGAAGGTGGGGCTGCCTAGGCAGTCAGTGGCACCTGCTGGCATGAGTGAGGGCTGGAGAGTGGAATCAGTTGAGTTCAGTTAGTATTCAACACCCAATGATGCTTACGAGAGCTGAATGGGATGTGAGACAGACTGAACCAGTCCACTGTACATACTGGCAGGCAAAGGAACCAGGGCTAGAGGCAGGCCCAGTGGGGGTTATTGGGGGTTGTTCTGACTGGGCTGCAGCTCCTGATGGTGTACATGGGGGCTGAGTGTGTGGGTGGATGGGGTTGGGTTGGGCTATAGCACCACTGGCTTGCACAAGAGATGAGGCTGGAGACAGATCTGACCCAGCAATTGCAATTATCAGTGTGTGTAGGCTTATGTGGGTGACAGAATGAACAGGCCTTGTACTTGTGGGCGCACATAGAAGTCAGGTCTGAGATCACCTCAGATGAGATTTCTTTGAGGATCCCCGCAACTGAAACATTGGACTCAGAACTTCAACTGCAGAAAAAGTGGGCAGGACCTTCGATCTGACAATGGAATGTGCCGGAGTCCAGCTCAAGGTGAGTTTGGAACTCGAAAAGGGTGCGTGGATGAGGCTCAAAGAGAGAGAGAAATGGACCATTACAATTCCATGATCATGGTGGACAATGCATGAAAACTGCTTTATTTATACAGAACCAGTCAAACTCTGGCTCAGACTTTTTATGTCATGGTCAAGTGGGTGTTTCTAAGGATAATTCTGCCATTTGTTTCACCTTAAAGCAGGATGGTATCCATCCTGACCCTGTGGTCAGGAAGTTCTCAGTGGATGGTGCATATCAATCAGTAACACATTCCTACTACAATCCTCATTCTACAACTTAGTCTTGAATTAGTTAAGGGAGGAAATGCATCACAGAAGGAAGGACCTAAAGATCAAAGAAAGAGGGAAAGAGTAGATTCCCACTACACCTGGGGACAGAACACCCTTGATTAGTATGTGGGCAGTGGGGGCAGCAATAATAAAAGGCCCTTTGGCTAAAAGGGCATCAGCAACATCAACTTCCAAGCTCACATTGGTAGTAAACATTAACTCTGCAGAGGCAGACAATGTCTAAATAGATTACAAAATTCTCAGTGGGATTGTCCAGTGTCCAGGCAAAGGGAGATGGAGCTACATTCAGGTGGTTGTAGAGACATTTGCCGGGCCCTGCCATACAGCGGGAAGTTTCTTGCAGTCCTGCCTGCAATGGAAGAGTTCTCTTCACACCTTCCTGTCTTTCACACCCATCACATGGACCCCAGCAGGAATGCAAGTGTGTTGACTCCTGGGCCTCCTCAGCTACAGAAGATGGTGCAGGGGACAATATGCATGTAAAGATATGGCAGTCCATTGGAACCTGCAGAAGACATCTGATACCATAGCAGAGGAAGCAGGGCAGAAAAAATTGGTCAAGTACCCCAGAGAAGCCCGACAACAAATTTCTGGGTGAATGGAGACTCTGGGGTGGACTGCATCAACCTATTCGAATGGTTTCCTTATCCTTGGATTACTGAGATTGACAGCATGTCAGAGCTATTGAAACCACTTGAACAGAACCCTCAGAGCATGGTCCACATTGGGGACCCTGGGAAGACAATGGGTGGCTGTTCCCCATCCCCGGGTACTGGGATGATTAGAAGGCTGGGTGTGGCATCTCCCCTTGTGTGCCCTCCCCGCCAGATATAGGAAGAAGATAAGGAAGGTATGAAAATAATGATTTCACCTGCTTTCCTTTAGTCCTGGACCCTGCCCTCCCTAATCGACTGTGTAAGCATCATCAAAAGTAAAATTGAAAAAAAGAAAACCTGAGGAACAGTAATATCCATACTGTGAGACTGCTTTGAAAAAGTTGAAGTTCTAGCAGAAGAATAGTAGCAAAGATTCACTAGAAAATGTTTCCCCACCATAATGCTCCTGTTGACTCATTACAAACACAAAGTTGGCAAAAATTTTGACATGAAATCATTAGATATCCACCTTACAGTCCTGATTTTTCTCCCTCTGGTGTCTTTTTGTGTCCTATTCTTAACAAAATCTTCAGAAAGCATCTTTTTAAAAATTATTTATTACTTAAAAATGACAGCATTAACATCAAATTCCCAGGACCCTAAGTTCTTAGGAATGGCCTAAATAATGGGAATCACTGCTTACAAGAGTACCTTGAACTTGATCCTTTGATGAGACTTTCTATTTTTTATCTTAATCTTTTTTTAAGATTTTTTTAAATGGAAAGTCAGATTTACAGCAAGAAGGAGAAATAGAGAGAAAGATCTTCTATCTGCTTGTTCACTCCAAGTGGTCGCAATGGCCAGAGCTGAGCTGATCGGAAACCAGGTTCCAGGAGCTTCTTCCAGGTCTCCGACGCAGGTGCAGGGTCCCAAGGCTTTGGGCTATTCTCTACTACTTTCCCAGACTACAAGCAGGGAATTGGATGGTAAGTGGAACAGACGGAACATGAACCGGCACTCATATGGGATCCTGTTGCATGCAAGGTGAGGACTTTAGCCATTAGGCTACCACATCAGGCCCTTATTTTTAGCAAATAATGCCACAAACCCAAGCATCAGAGACAGTGAGTCATACAGGAAAGGCAGCCACAGGGAAGGGCTTATTCCAGTGGGAGAGGCAGCCTCACAGAAATGAGAGACAGCAGGACAGAGGAAGATGGCCATGGGTAGGGAGAGAAGGCAAAGAACAGAGAGAAGAGAGAGGGTTCCTGTTACAGTGGCTCCGAGGGAGACCAGTGGGGAAGCAGAGGGCTGAGAGCCGAGGACCGCGAGTGGGAAGAGACTAGGACTGAGCAAGGGGAGAGCTGAGGACCCAGAGCCTTGATTTGCACAGAGGGAGATGGCCGCCTGGAGAAGCTGGAGCAGAGAGCTGGGAGAGCCCAGAGCTGAAGGCTGAGAGGAGGGTGAGAGCCAGGAGAACGGAGGGCTGGAACTGTGAAAGCACAGAGTTGGGAGAGAGAGCAAGAGACAGAGGAAAGAAGGGAGTGTGCTTTTGTAGCACTGGGGCGGGTGTTGGTAATTACAGCAGTGGGTGGGGACGGGGTACAGGGCGCCAGGGAGCTGGTGGAGAGAGCTGTCAGGGAACAGAACTGAGCTTGGAACTAAAGAGATCTGAAACGTAGCGGAGCTGAACCCTAAGGTAAACAGCTAATCAAAGCCGCTGTGCGGCTGCAATGGTGGGGGTTGCATCAGGCTGCGTGGCTGAAGTTCCAGTTGCGCCACATACTTACCTTGAAAGATTATATTAATATGTTATATTAGTATTTAGCCCTTGGGTTTGGAAAGAATCACATCTTTGTTGTGATCCAGCTAAAATGAGTCAGATGGAAGTCCTCTTGTTGGCAAGATTATTGTCTGAGAGGAGAAGGGAGAAGGCAGAAAGCAGTGACCGAGCAGAGCAGCGATTTACCCTGGAGTGAAGACCAGATCGGTCATAGCTCCCCCAGGAGACAGGTGGAAGCCGGATCTGGAAGGAGGACTGTCAACGGACTCTCCGCTTCCTGTCTACCCGCTCAGCACCTAGCCTTGTCCCCACCCCATGCTTCCGGTTCTCAGGTCACTCACGTGGCTCCACCCATCCTGCACCCCAGGCTGTAAACCTAGAGTCATCTTCAACTCATGTTTTTGTTTTGTACCTTTTATTTTTCAGTCTGTCAGCAAGTTGCAGCTGCTATATCTTCAAAACACATCCTGAGGATCAGATGGAAAAGTTTTCTAAATTATGCTTTAGCGGTGAAGACACGCTTTGGATTCCAACTCTCTAATTCGAGCCCTGACTTCGTCTACTGCTCCCTTAGGGGAGCTTGGAAGCACAGGTGTGGGTAGAGGCTGGTGTCAGAGGAGGAATGCTAGGAATTGGATTCGGAAGGAGGTTGGAATTGAGTTATGGAAAGGTATAAGTTCCACTTTGAAAAGATTGAATTTTATTTCATAAAGAGTGGAGATGTCTGACAGTTTGAGTAGGGAAGTGATAGAATTTACACCACTTTAGGGAGATTCATCTGGCCAGAGAGGGTGGGATGACCAGAAGAGAAGCATTTGGAGGTGCAGGCTATTCCACTGTCTGAATGAGAAGCCCCGGTACCCAGTGAGGGCTGCAGAACAGCAGTGGGAAGAAAGTCAGTCAACTGGGCATTTCAGAGTTAATTGCATATACATTGGTTTAGCAGACAGGAAAGGAAGCTGCTCCCACTTGGACGTATGGTTTACAGAGAACAAGTGTGCTAGATTGAAGTTCTGAACCTTGCTATGACAAGATACTGATGTCTTTAGTAGAACTTTATCTTGAAAGAAAAAGAAGGAATTCAATTTTGAAGTTTTTGTGGTTCCCTGTGCTGAAATGACCAAATAAGATGGAGATACAGGGTGAAGATGTTGATGCGCAAGTAACATATTTAATAGAAAGTCACTTCAACTTAATATAGAACAGGTTTCAGACTAAATAATCTAAAATTTCTCTTAGTAAATGACTAGGCAATCTTGACAGCACGTGTTATATAAACACTCTTTAATTGCATTCTCGAACCCACAAGGATGTAAGCTGAAGAAACTGACCGAGGTAGGAGTCAGGCCATGCAGGCCATGAGGAAAGCCGGGTTCTAGAAGGTTGCAGCTGGAGTAGAAGCTCTCAACTGAGCAAAATGTACCCATAGAGAAAAAGGAGCATTCTAACTTACACATCCATTTCAGTTGTACATGGGAAAAATGCTCTTCAAGGCTTGATAAACACAGCAGTAACCTCATACCACTCTTTTTTCAGTCATACCACTTTTTAAGCTGAAATCAACAGTACTTGTAGTATAGAAGCCCACAAGACAAAAAATATAAAGTGGCCAAAGGCTGGTAACATCCCTGGGGTGCCTGATAAGCATGAAGGATATGTAATTATATCCTCATTGAGCTGAGATGGGGCGCTCTCAGATAATGCTCAGCCATACATGTAACTACTTAAGGCTGTCTTATGAGTAATAGAGAGATGACATGGATGGAGGACCAGAGCAGAAGGAGAATGGATAAAAATGGAACAGAATCCAGCACTAACCCAACATGCAAAAATTCAGAAACAGCATTACCAAATCAGTGGAGAAAAAAAGTATGAATTCAGTCATGGAATAATTGGCCGTTAATATATGAAGAGTGTGATTACATTTGTACCTCCCATTATACACCCAAATCAATCAAAACAGTAAAATTTACAGAAGATAATAGAAATTATATCTGGTCTTGTGGTAAAAATGACCTTTTAAAACTGATATACAGGGCCTGGCGGCGTGGCCTAGCAGCTAAAAGTCCTCGCCTTGAACGCCCCAGGATCCCATATGGGCGCCGGTTCTAATCCCGGCAGCTCCACTTCCCATCCAGCTCCCTGCTTGTGGCCTGGGAAAGCTGTAGAGGACGGCCCAATGCCTTGGGACCCTGCACCTGCATGGGAAACCCTGAAGAGGTTCCTGGTTCCCGGCTTCGGATTGCCACAGCACCGGCTGTTGCGCTCACTTGGGGAGTGAAACAACGGATGGAAGATCTTTCTCTCTGTCTCTCCTCCTCTCTGTATATCTGACTTTGTAATAAAATAAATAAATCTTTAAAAAAAAGCTGATATACAGAGTGCAAACCTTAAGATGAAAAGACCAAATGACTTAATGCTGAGATTAAAACTTCTCTATGCTAAGAAATGACTTCCAAAAGCTGGAAGGAATGGAAGGAGTGGGAGGAGAGGGCAGAGAGGGAGGAGAGGGAGGAGAGGGAGGAGAGGGAGGAGAGGGAGGAGAGGGAGGAGAGGGAGGAGAGGGAGGAGAGGGAGGAGTGGGAGGAGAGGGAGGAGAGGGAGGAGAGGGAGAGAGGGAGGAGTGGGAGAGTGGGAGGAGAGGGAGGAGAGGGAGGAGAGGGAGGAGAGGGAGGAGTGGGAGAGTGGGAGGAGAGGGAGGAGAGGGAGGAGAGGGAGGAGTGGGAGGAGTGGGAGGAGAGGGAGGAGAGGGAGGAGTGGGAGGAGAGGGAGGAGAGGGAGGAGAGGGAGGAGTGGGAGAGTGGGAGGAGAGGGAGGAGAGGGAGGAGAGGGAGGAGAGGGAGGAGTGGGAGAGTGGGAGAGTGGGAGGAGAGGGAGGAGAGGGAGGAGAGGGAGAGAGGGAGGAGAGGGAGGAGTGGGAGGAGAGGGAGGAGTGGGAGGAGTGGGAGGAGAGGGAGGAGTGGGAGGAGAGGGAGGAGAGGGAGGAGAGGGAGGAGTGGGAGAGAGGGAGGAGAGGGAGGAGAGGGAGGAGAGGGAGGAGAGGGAGGAGAGGGAGGAGAGGGAGGAGTGGGAGGAGAGGGAGGAGAGGGAGGAGAGGGAGGAGAGGGAGGAGTGGGAGGAGAGGGAGGAGTGGGAGGAGAGGGAGGAGAGGGAGGAGAGGGAGGAGTGGGAGGAGAGGGAGGAGAGGGAGGAGAGGGAGGAGAGGGAGAGAGGGAGGAGAGGGAGGAGAGGGAGAGAGGGAGGAGAGGGAGGAGTGGGAGAGTGGGAGGAGTGGGAGGAGAGGGAGAGAGGGAGGAGAGGGAGGAGAGGGAGGAGAGGGAGGAGAGGGAGGAGTGGGAGGAGAGGGAGGAGAGGGAGGAGAGGGAGGAGTGGGAGGAGAGGGAGGAGAGTTAGGAGTGGGAGGAGAGGGAGGAGAGGGAGGAGAGGGAGGAGAGGGAGGAGAGGGAGAGAGGGAGGAGTGGGAGAGAGGGAGGAGAGGGAGGAGAGGGAGGAGAGGGAGGAGTGGGAGGAGAGGGAGGAGAGGGAGGAGAGGGAGGAGTGGGAGGAGAGGGAGGAGAGGGAGGAGAGGGAGGAGAGGGAGAGAGGGAGGAGAGGGAGGAGAGGGAGAGAGGGAGGAGAGGGAGGAGTGGGAGAGTGGGAGGAGTGGGAGGAGAGGGAGAGAGGGAGGAGAGGGAGGAGAGGGAGGAGAGGGAGGAGAGGGAGGAGTGGGAGGAGAGGGAGGAGAGGGAGGAGAGGGAGGAGTGGGAGGAGAGGGAGGAGAGGGAGGAGAGGGAGAGAGGGAGGAGAGGGAGGAGTGGGAGAGTGGGAGGAGTGGGAGGAGAGGGAGGAGAGGGAGAGAGGGAGGAGAGGGAGGAGTGGGAGAGTGGGAGGAGTGGGAGGAGAGGGAGAGAGGGAGGAGAGGGAGGAGAGGGAGGAGAGGGAGGAGAGGGAGAGAGGGAGGAGAGGGAGGAGTGGGAGAGTGGGAGGAGTGGGAGGAGAGGGAGAGAGGGAGGAGAGGGAGGAGAGGGAGGAGAGGGAGGAGAGGGAGGAGTGGGAGGAGAGGGAGGAGAGGGAGGAGAGGGAGGAGAGGGAGGAGAGGGAGGAGTGGGAGGAGAGGGAGGAGAGGGAGGAGAGGGAGGAGAGGGGAGGAGAGGGAGGAGAGGGAGGAGAGGGAGAGAGGGAGGAGAGGGAGGAGAGGGAGGAGAGGGAGGAGTGGGAGAGTGGGAGAGTGGGAGGAGAGGAGGAGAGGGAGGAGAGGGAGAGAGGGAGGAGAGGGAGGAGTGGGAGGAGAGGGAGAGAGGGAGGAGAGGGAGGAGAGGGAGGAGTGGGAGGAGAGGGAGAGAGGGAGGAGAGGGAGGAGAGGGAGGAGTGGGAGAGTGGGAGAGTGGGAGGAGAGGGAGGAGAGGGAGGAGAGGGAGAGAGGGAGGAGAGGGAGGAGTGGGAGAGTGGGAGAGTGGGAGGAGTGGGAGGAGAGGGAGAGAGGGAGGAGAGGGAGGAGTGGGAGAGTGGGAGGAGTGGGAGGAGAGGGAGAGAGGGAGGAGAGGGAGGAGTGGGAGGAGAGGGAGGAGAGGGAGAGAGGGAGGAGAGGGAGGAGAGGGAGAGTGGGAGGAGAGGGAGAGAGGGAGGAGAGGGAGGAGAGGGTGGAGAGGGAGGAGAGGGAGGAGAGGGAGGAGAGGGAGGAGAGGGAGGAGAGGGAGAGAGGGAGGAGAGGGAGGAGAGGGAGGAGAGGGAGGAGTGGGAGAGTGGGAGGAGAGGGAGGAGTGGGAGAGTGGGAGGAGAGGGAGAGAGGGAGGAGAGGGAGGAGAGGGAGGAGAGGGAGGAGAGGGAGGAGAGGGAGGAGAGGGAGGAGAGGGAGGTGAGGGAGAGAGGGAGGAGAGGGAGGAGAGGGAGGAGAGGGAGGAGTGGGAGAGTGGGAGGAGAGGGAGGAGAGGGAGGAGAGGGAGAGAGGGAGGAGAGGGAGGAGTGGGAGGAGAGGGAGGAGAGGGAGGAGTGGGAGGAGAGGGAGGAGAGGGAGGAGAGGGAGGAGGGGGAGGAGAGGGAGGAGAGGGAGGAGAGGGAGGAGAGGGAGGAGCGGGAGGAGAGGGAGGAGAGGGAGGAGGGGGAGGAGTGGGAGGAGAGGGAGGAGAGGGAGGAGTGGGAGGAGAGGGAGGAGCGGGAGGAGAGGGAGGAGAGGGAGGAGTGGGAGGAGAGGGAGAGAGGGAGAGAGGGAGGAGAGGGAGGAGTGGGAGGAGAGGGAGGAGAGGGAGGAGAGGGAGGAGAGGGAGAGAGGGAGGAGAGGGAGGAGTGGGAGAGTGGGAGGAGTGGGAGGAGGGGGAGGAGTGGGAGGAGAGGGAGGAGAGGGAGGAGAGGGAGGAGAGGGAGAGAGGGAGGAGAGGGAGGAGTGGGAGAGTGGGAGGAGTGGGAGGAGAGGGAGAGAGGGAGGAGAGGGAGGAGAGGGAGGAGAGGGAGGAGAGGGAGGAGAGGGAGGAGTGGGAGAGTGGGAGAGTGGGAGGAGAGGGAGGAGAGGGAGGAGAGGGAGAGAGGGAGGAGAGGGAGGAGTGGGAGGAGAGGGAGAGAGGGAGGAGAGGGAGGAGAGGGAGGAGTGGGAGAGTGGGAGAGTGGGAGGAGAGGGAGGAGAGGGAGGAGAGGGAGAGAGGGAGGAGAGGGAGGAGTGGGAGAGTGGGAGAGTGGGAGGAGTGGGAGGAGAGGGAGAGAGGGAGGAGAGGGAGGAGTGGGAGAGTGGGAGGAGTGGGAGGAGAGGGAGAGAGGGAGGAGAGGGAGGAGTGGGAGGAGAGGGAGGAGAGGGAGAGAGGGAGGAGAGGGAGGAGAGGGAGGAGAGGGAGGAGAGGGAGAGAGGGAGGAGAGGGAGGAGTGGGAGAGTGGGAGGAGAGGGAGAGAGGGAGGAGAGGGAGGAGAGGGAGGAGAGGGAGGAGAGGGAGGAGAGGGAGGAGAGGGAGGAGAGGGAGGAGAGGGAGGAGAGGGAGAGAGGGAGGAGAGGGAGGAGTGGGAGAGTGGGAGGAGAGGGAGAGAGGGAGGAGAGGGAGGAGAGGGAGGAGAGGGAGGAGAGGGAGGAGAGGGAGAGAGGGAGGAGTGGGAGAGTGGGAGGAGAGGGAGGAGAGGGAGGAGAGGGAGGAGGGGGAGGAGAGGGAGGAGAGGGAGGAGCGGGAGGAGAGGGAGGAGCGGGAGGAGAGGGAGGAGAGGGAGGAGGGGGAGGAGTGGGAGGAGAGGGAGGAGAGGGAGGAGTGGGAGGAGAGGGAGGAGAGGGAGGAGTGGGAGGAGAGGGAGGAGAGGGAGGAGTGGGAGGAGAGGGAGGAGCGGGAGGAGAGGGAGGAGAGGGAGGAGAGGGAGGAGCGGGAGGAGAGGGAGGAGAGGGAGGAGTGGGAGGAGAGGGAGGAGAGGGAGGAGAGGGAGGAGAGGGAGAGAGGGAGGAGAGGGAGGAGTGGGAGAGTGGGAGGAGTGGGAGGAGGGGGAGGAGTGGGAGGAGAGGGAGGAGAGGGAGGAGAGGGAGGAGAGGGAGAGAGGGAGGAGAGGGAGGAGTGGGAGAGTGGGAGGAGTGGGAGGAGGGGGAGGAGCGGGAGGAGAGGGAGGAGAGGGAGGAGTGGGAGGAGAGGGAGAGAGGGAGAGAGGGAGGAGAGGGAGGAGAGGGAGGAGTGGGAGGAGAGGGAGAGAGGGAGAGAGGGAGGAGAGGGAGGAGAGGGAGGAGGGGGAGGAGAGGGAGGAGAGGGAGGAGAGGGAGGAGTGGGAGAGTGGGAGAGTGGGAGGAGAGGGAGGAGGGGGAGGAGTGGGAGGAGAGGGAGGAGCGGGAGGAGAGGGAGGAGAGGGAGGAGTGGGAGGAGAGGGAGAGAGGGAGAGAGGGAGGAGAGGGAGGAGAGGGAGGAGTGGGAGAGTGGGAGGAGAGGGAGGAGAGGGAGGAGTGGGAGGAGAGGGAGGAGAGGGAGGAGAGGGAGGAGAGGGAGGAGAGGGAGGAGAGGGAGGAGAGGGAGAGAGGGAGAGAGGGAGGAGAGGGAGGAGTGGGAGGA
The DNA here is from genome assembly GCF_030435755.1 of Ochotona princeps. Classification (NCBI taxonomy): domain Eukaryota; kingdom Metazoa; phylum Chordata; class Mammalia; order Lagomorpha; family Ochotonidae; genus Ochotona; species Ochotona princeps. The sequence continues at coordinate 3,725,665 of NC_080832.1, read as the reverse complement.
GAGGGAGGAGAGGGAGAGTGGGAGGAATTGGAGCAGATATTTGCAAATGCAGAGAACCCAAAGGGAAGTGTGCATACAAAGCGTGCAGTAAAACTCAACAGTTCAATCAAAGGACATGGGAACCAGCTAAAAATCAAGCAGCTACCTAATTAGAAAATGCTGGAAAAACAAGAGATTCAAATAATTTTTAAAGGAAGCAAAATATACAAGCAGAAAATACTAAGAGATTTATTTTAAAAGCCAGAATAGGTAAGTTAAATATCTAATTGAAATGACAGGATGTTCAAGCTTTGAAGACAGATTTACAATGAAATGCAATTTTCCATTGGATAACCCAGCATGGTGAGCTTGGGAAGCAGTGAGGCAACCTTCTACGCTGCTCGTGAGAACATTCCCTTGCGGCATCCCTTTGGAGAACATTAGGGGAAAGCAGTGGTGCTGCGGGAGACACCTCTATCTGGGATTCATGCAGCGCTTTTCTGCCACATTCCCCTGGACTCCAGAATCTCTGTGAGTTGGGGAAGCAACAGGGTACCAAGAGATGCAAGCAAGTTGTCAAGAGGGATTCCCTGCAGAACCTCCACCAGAAGAGCAAGTGTGGGAGAAGACAGCCTGGACAGAGAGGAGAATGAGGTGAGCAGGACAGGGCTGTTGAAGACAGGGTATCAAGTAACAAGGTTGGCCAAGTCGCATCCAGGGCTGTTGGTCTGAGGAAGGTGGCTTCTAGGAAACTGTGGGTGCTGTCTAAAGAAGTTGCTTCACGCAATGCCTGATCACTGACCAACTCTGGCTCTTGCTCATGAAGGCTGGGGGGCAGGCAGAGGTGACAGTGTCTCTGCAATGCGTGGCAGAGACCAGGATTCCTAGTTCCTGGCTTGGGTATACTGTTTCTTGCGAGTACTTGGGGAACCACACGTTAGACGGAAGCTCTCTCTCTCTTCCTTTGTCTCCCCGATACCTAGATACCTAGAATGTTTAGATACCACCGGGACATGCTACTCAGTCTGTAAGATTTCATTTTGCCTGAAGATAGGACTAAAAAGGGTGGTTTTGTATGCTTTCAAATTTAATTTACATACATTGGAATGCAGCAAGCTATAGAGGACAGAAAGAGTAGCAACAGTGCAAGTACTTAATAATCATGGTTCCAGGACCAGATTACATTTGGAAATACATTTCAGTTTTCTTCAGTTTCTTGGGATTTTGCTGTCGCTGATTTCTTTTAATTAGATAAACACGGTTTCATTATAAGATGTGGGAAATTGATAGGCGGAATTCCTTCTGTCTTCATAAACTTTTTAGTGTGAATTCACATTGAACTTGTGGAATGCCTTATATGAAACTGCAGTGTATTTTGTTCTGTGCAAGGTTTTGTGTTCAAAATCGCATTTTCTTTTTAATTATTGGGAGAAAGGAAGAAAATCAGATGTCTTTTCTCGTCTAGGACATGTTTGAAAAATAAGAATATTCCCTCGCAGGCTTTTTCTTGTCCGGGATGGAGCTGGCCTGCCCGGCAGGCTTCCCATGCATGGCCTTCCTCCTCGGCCTCTCCACCCTGTGCACCCAGGGACTGTTTGGCACCACTGTGCCAGCCTTGGCTGGCCACAGGCTAGTCTGCTGACTCTCAGCTCAGCACTTCAATGGGCGAAGAACAGCTCTGCAGACCGAACTTGAAGGTCTCTCTTTGAAGTCACATTGCACAGCTGCAGGGAAGGACAAGGCAGCAGTCTGAGAAAGCCTCTTCCTTGAGCCCCACTGGGAACATCCGGGCCAGCTGGGGGCACCATGGGAACTCCCCCTGCTCCCCCTGCTCTCCAGCTGCCCACACTCCTTGGGAGGCCTCCTCTCTCAGGCACAGCCTGCAGATGCTGTGGCTGGCTCCTTGGTTGCACTCTCTCCGTCTGCCTCCTCACCTGAACTCCCAGTGAGTCCCCATCCCCCGGCAGGAGAAGAGCAGGTCTCATTCTCTTAACCCACGCCACCCTAGGAGAGATGGGTTTGCCAGTGTGGCTCTGGGCATGTTAGTGGGGGACCTGAAGAGATTGGACAGCCTTCCTGCCTCAGCGTTTCTGCCTCTTCAACTCTGTAAAATCTTACACTGCTGTAAGAAGCTGGAAAGCTAAAAAGAAAAAAAAACCAAACAAACATGGTATAGCTGTTCAGTGCACCCTTTAAATCCATTCTTCTCGTCTTAGGATTGGACCTTCCACCCAGATGCTATGCTATCCAGGCAAACCACACTTGCAGGGGTCCTTGGCAGCTTGTTTTGGTCATGGGCATGCGCAGTGTTGACGTACACTGGGCAGTGGCCTTGGAGGTGAGATACGACCCTCCTCAGCATGGACGTCTAATGGACTTGAAAGGGGAGAGGCTATAGGACACTGTCCCCCTCAGATCCCAGGGGAGGGGAGAGTGTCACTGGAAAGGAGTCATTGATTGGCAGGTGGGCAGAAAGGATTACAGAGCTGGTGCGAATGTGGCTTCCAAACCCACGACCCTCAACTCCCTTCTCACCTACAATCACACCAAATCCTGTGTTTGATGGAAGACAGCCTTGGAAGTGGCTGGGCTCAAGGCACTTGGATGATGGAGCAGAAAGACAGCAGGAGGCCTGCCTGGAATCATGCCCCCCTCAGGACAGAGGGAATATATTTCTTTCCTAGCTGCTGTCAGTTGTAGTTTCTGTGACAGCAGCTAAGCCTATCGTTCTAACAAATACATGAGGATTCTTCAAAAAGTTAATAAAAATGCTAATTATAAAAATCTAGGGCCCAGAGTGAAAGCTCAATGTCTAGATTCTTGCCTTGCAAGCACCGGGATCCCATAAGGGTGCTGGTCTGTGTGCCTCTGCTCCACTTCCCATCCAGCTCCCTGCTTGTGGCCTGGGAAAGCAGTCAAGGACGGCTCAAAGCCTTAGGACCCTGTGCCCACAAGGGAGACCCGGAGTTCCTGGCTCCTGGCTCCAGATCGGCTCAGCTCTGGCTGTTGTGGCCATTTAGGAAATGAACCTTTGTCTCTGCCTCTTCTTCCAGTAAAGATATGATTTGCCTTTCTAATAAAAATAAATAAATGTTTAAAGAAAATTTTAAAAAATTATATGTGTTTTTCAGAAAAATCTTTGCACCCAAATAAGCAATTCTTAATTTTATCTTTTTATAACCTTCTAGAGGTCCCTTCATCTACACAGATAAATGCTCAGAACACGATCCCAGTTACATGAAGGCGAAGGAATAATACTGAATTTCACAGAAGTCCTGGGGCCACATGTATCAGAGAATGAAGATTGTGAGCGAGGGGAGGTGAACACAGTGGAGACGTTATCAAAACCTTCAAGTATCCTCAAATTTAAAGTAATGGGATATATTCACCTCACTCGGTAACCTGGAAGCCAAGCTTACCAACAATCCTTTCTGTCACCTCAACCCGGTGATTCTGGCTAATTAAATGCTACAGAATTGATCTGTGAGACAAGTTGCTTTTGATCCTGAGCGGCCACCCACAAGCAGGACACAAGCTCTCCTTCGGGTGTTTGTGAATGACAGTTAACCGGCAAGGCCCCCTGCAGAAGGCCCCCTGCAGAAGGGTCCATGCAGAAGGGTCCATGCAGAAGGGTCCATGCAGAAGCGTCCATGCAGAAGGGTCCATGCAGAAGCGTCCATGCAGAAGGATCCATGCAGAAGGGTCCATGTAGAAGGGTCCATGCAGAAGGGTCCATGCAGAAGGCCCCCTGCAGAAGGCCCCCTGCAGAAGGGTCCATGCAGAACTTTGCCATCTTTGATGAACTTGTGACTGGTAGGACTGGAGGTAGGCAGACATGGGAACTGGCATTTTATTTTTAAAATCGAGTTCCTCGTGGGGGAAAAGTGACCATACCAAGCATTGTCACCGAGCTACGGGACTTCTGTTCAAGGGGCTTTGCTGAGATGGTGTTTACCAAGTTGCACGAGGCTCTTTCCCAAAGGTGCCAATTACCCGAGGTCCCAGAGGAAAGGTCATCTCAGGACCCAGGTCATCCTGTCTCACTCCGTGAAGCTGTCGCATCAGAACGTCCTTGGACTCTTCTGTTCCTCCGGCCATGTCAGTCTGGGTCTGTGCACCTCCTGTGGAGCCTGCCCTCCGCTGCTCTCTCTCAGCACACTGGCATGGTCTTCCACAGTGGCTTTTACTTGTCCACTGCTGGCATGCCACAAGATTACCTGCACTGATGGTGAAGGTGTGAAGGTTGTGTGACCCACCCAACATCCACGGTAGAAGCTCTAGGAGGCCGCCTGCACTTTGTGTCTTCTGCTGCCGCGTGGAGGACTTGGCCGGAGCACAGCCTTGCTCTCTCAGGCCAAGCAGCTCCCCCGATCTTTCCATCCTCTTCTCCAGGTGGCAAAGGGGACAACTGTGTTAGAGGTCCTTGTCTTTACATTACAAAAAAAAGGGGGTCAGGTGTGAGACAGAGATGAACAGCAGGCATGCCAGCCGAGTATAATGCCAGCCTGGAAGATTCCTTTTCGTCATTCCTTCTGAGATGCAGTTGCCATGGGTGACGTCAGCGTTTAGGTCCTTGACCCCCGCCCGTGGCCCTGCCACGAGAAAAGCCTGGAAATGAAGGAGGAAAATGGTGAATCCTTTCTTCCTCTCTACTGGGTGCCGGAGAGGCGCAGGGCATTCACTAATCACTGATTGATGGCCGCCGGTTACTGATAATGATGTTAGCGTCTTCCGGACTTTCTGACTCCGAAGTGTTCATTCATGGAAGATTCAGAAAGAAAAGCGAAGCTGAAAACGGTGCTGGAAGAAAAGGAAACAAAGCCAAAGTGCCGGAATCCAGGAAGGAGAAGGCCACTGCGTGTCCAGCTTTTGGAGAAGCAAAGCTTTCGTGAACTCTGCGTGGTCTGGTCAGCACTGCCCGCAATCCCCCCACGCCCAGGCAGGACTGCACCTCTTTAGCACCCTGGAAGCACAGATGCTGCAAGCATGGGGCGGGTGAGCGTGGCAGTGGGCGAGTTCCAAGATGATCTCAGCATTTGCGACACATCCTATTTCCCACTCGCCACAGATGGGCCTGATAGTAAGCAGCTCCCTCCCTGCCCTGTAGCCCAACACACCTTGCAGCCCTGTGAGGCGGCCACTCAGCTGCATGTACCTTGGTTATCCTAAGGTAAGTGGTGAAAGCTGACCTCTTCACCTTGCAAAAGCAAATGAGCTGTGGAACTCATAAATAAAAACGTACGGATGAGACTTGGGGTCTGAAACATTGGCCTTGGAGGGACAGACAGCACAGCGCAGGCTGGACTTAGACACACTCTGTAAGGCTTTTAAGGAGTGAAGTGGCTTTGAAAACTAGAAACTTGTGACTCTCAATAGTTTAGTGCTGATTTATGGACAGTGTTAAGAAAGATGCCTTTTCATATATATAAATATTATAAATATATAAATTCTATTTATATGTATTTAAAAAGCTGTGGCACTTGGCAAAACGATGAGAATTTATGTAGTAAAATTTAGTTTCGCACGGCATCCTCTAACAGATTCATAAATAACCCCCTCTTTGAATTCAGTAGTCAAAATGAACGAGGAAAAATGATGGAGTTAGAACAGCTAGTCCGACGGAGAAGAGAAACCTGGGGTTTACCTGGTTTGCTGCCTCGTAGGTGACCTGGCTCAGCTTGCCCTCTCTTCCCACGCGCATGCGGAGGCCACCCACACCTCCAGGGCCCACTCTGCACTGCAGCCCGTTCTCCGTCCCAGTCCCCCCACTCTGTGTGATCAGCGCATACCCCCACCCCGGATTCTGGGCATGAGACACCGCATTTCAGGCCAAGTCACGCGTGGTGCCGCTCCGAGAAGGGGCGAGCTACCCAGCCGGAGCCACTGTGGCCTCCAGGTTGCCTGGGAGACTTTTGTGCGGAGATTGGAGGCCGCCCCGGAGGCCTAGGGCCAGTCCTCCCTCCTGGCTTTCCGCCTCGGTGGCCAGCCGGGCAGGAGGCGTGGCGGAGGCCTGGCTGGCCACACAAACGCTGGACGCGGGCAGCCGGGCCGTTGCCATGGACACCGGCGCCGGGCGGAGGGGGCGGGACCCGAGTGGGGCTCTCCTTCCTGTGTCTCTCAGAGGGAAGCACACTGTCGTGTGGAGATTTCTGTGTTAATGAAAGCAAAAGCCTGCCCTCCTGCAGGTGTCCGCGGAGTGGCGGGGGACAGAGACTCCCAGGAGGGCGTTCCATCCTGTGGGTGCGGGGTCCGGTGCTGACTGTCCCTCGGTCTCCTGTCTCCGTGGTGATGGCAGGCCATTACTGGCCTTCTTGTCTGAATCCCAATGGGGCGCTGGCTGGCGTCCAGGCACCGGGGAGGTGGAATTCTGTGCCGAAGCTCCTCCACAGGGCCTGGGATGTTCGTGCTGAGTCGGCGCCCCGGTGGGCTTGCTTGGCAAGGAGCAATGCCTTGGCCAAGGCAAAAATACACTGGCGCCTCAAGGGGCCCTGTTTCTAGTCTCTCATCTCAACCGTTGGACGTCTCTAGAAAGGCTGCGGGAAGAGAGGTTTAGCACTCAGCACTGGGCAGCTCGTTTTCATCCAAAGTGGACAAAAACTCACAGGCCAGTGTTTGTGCTAGAAACAGCCCAGGAAGGGCGTCAGCAGGTGCATGGGGAGCGCATGCGGTTGAAAGAACCGTCTCTGGCCTTCCCCGCCTTTCTGCAACCCTGTAAACTTGCCTTGAAATTCCTTCTTTCCCAAACTTGTCTGAGTACCCACAGGGAGAAACCCAAAGGGAAAGTAAGTTCCCACAGTGACCCTTAAGGACCGGGATTGGTACATAAAATGCTGGGTTGGGGAAGAATGGGCCCTGTAGGATCTCCTCCCAGAGTCATTTAACTGCTGCCCACACCCACCTGCTGCCTGCATGTGTGGCTTGGTGGCCTCACTGTTGATGAACCTCTGATGGATGGGCAGAGCGTGTCATGCCGGAGCCATCAACAAAGCCCAGGGCACATGGATGGTACACACTGCTTCCTGGAAGGGGTTGTGTCCCTGCCTGGCTGTCGCAGGACCATCAGTTCTGTAGTGTTATTCCAACAAGGTTGATTAAAGTCCTGGCCTTTGGTAAGACCAAGAGCTCTCCTCTTTCTTTTTTCTGAGGTTTATATACATAAAGAGGTGGTTTTTGTGTGTTTTCTGTTTTTCTGCCATAAACCTAGAGCATTTTCAAAGTGCTCAAATGAGATTTCTTTCTCAGAGCTAGACAAGAGCACTTAGCACGAGAATCGATGCGATGCTGCAGGTGAGTTTTTATTCCATATCGGTACAGATCCTTACTTTTCCAGGTTTTGAAGAACAAGATGAAGCTCCCTGGAAACATGAGTTATTTGAGAAAGTTTTCAAAAAAGGTGACCACAAGCAAGGTCGCTTTCTTTGTATGTCTGAAGTCATCTCATTGCCCAGCCTGTGAAATTTATGGCTTAATCAAGAGGGAAAAGTTCAACCTCAGAATTTAGATCTGTAGCCTATTTAATGGAGCCACTGGGGCCCTGTATCAGCATCCATTCGCATCAGCAGCAGGTTTATGACCAGGTCTATTGTGTGCACTGAAGAGGCAGCTTCGGCACCAGAGGGTCCTTCTGCATGGCAGTTGCTGGGTGAGCCAAACCAGTCTTGCCCAGCTCTGATCGTCAGATGGCTCAGAAAGTCACTGGGAAGACTTGAAGAAGCAATCAAATGGGCCCCGGGCCAACTGAAGCTGAGCCAGCAGGAGGGGGGGAGCTGAGCTTTACACTCGCTCCTCCGTGGCTGTGTGTGGGAAGTCTATGCCCAGTCTCCCGCCCTCCTGGGCTAGTGGTTCACCTTCCGCTTGCTCCAATTGTAGAGGTTTTACTGCGCATGGGTGGATCCACTGGTTTCATATATGTGTTTTGTTCCGTTCAGGAGGTTACGATGACACATGGATAGGAGTTTGATTAAGTTGGATAAATGAGAATGAGAACGGAGGCTTCTCAGATTGCCAGCAGGATAGGAAGCACAGGCTCTTCGTTGGTTTTTGCTTTCTCTTCCTTTGAAGACTTGCCAGGGCAGTGGTGGGGGCCCTGTCTACGGGGGCTGGGTTGGGTTGTAAGGTCAAGGACATGGAGGGTCAACCAGAGACCACCAGGCACTTCTACTTTGCAAGTGCAAGAATTGGACTGGGGGCAGTGGCCTTAAGGTGCTGGGCCAAGCTGGAGTTTCTACTTTGTACCCCAACTTCTGAGTCTTGGATTGTGCAAGCCCTGGGGTCCATGCCAGGCTCATTCCACAGATTATTCGCAACTGCTCAGTGACGGCAGTTTTCCCTGGGGCTCAGTTAATGAATGTAATTTTATAGCAACAAAAGGAGCTGTGAGAACCAAAAGTTCTAGAGGGAAAACAGCACTTTCTTTCTAACCCGGGTGAGTGAATGCCTCGTTCTTTCCCCTGGGAGGCTTCGGATTACCCACCTATGGAGACATTCAGGGCCCCTTTGGCAGTAATAGCACATACAAACTTTGTGCACATCCAATTCACCACACAAGCACTGGTGATGTTTTGAAACTGTGTCAAGCTACGCAAACGAGAAACCCAGAAACAGTCCTCTGGCCTTAAACAACAGCCTTGGGGCTGGGAGTGCTGCCGCTCAGAGCGGCCTCGTTCTTCCTCCTCATTTATTGTAAATATTCCTGCACCGAATGCAGAGGCTGCCTTTCCACAGGGCACTGAGAGCCTGGGAATGCTGTGTAGACAACGCGTACGACTTTTTCCCCAGGAATTTCTGCTGCCTCCATGAAGCTGGCTGTAATGAAGACAGATAATGAGTTGGTTTGTTCTGCATGAAGAAATGAGGGAAGTGTGGAAAATGCAGACCGTGAAAAACTGTGCACCGATTCTAAAGACTTTTTTTTCCTTGATCCCAAATAAATACATCTTTATTCACTTCTGCACATTCATTTGTGAGAGGGTGATGTCTTAGAATCAGTTGATGGGAGTTCTCATTGGCTCACAGTGCGTGTAGAGTGGTCAGGAGGCAGAGCGTAGCACGTCAAAGCTCATGTTTGCAGTGCCCTGTCTGAGCAGGGCGTGCCTTCGGTAAGTCACTCCTCCCTTCCGTCAGCTGACGGCCTCACTGAGATCCCACCTGCTGTGGGGCTCCCCAGGGTCACAGCTCCCCAGAAGGCACAGGTGGCAGAAGGTCCAAAGGTGAGAAGCCTTGTGCCAGGCACAAGGTGCTGATGGTTTACTGACTCATCGGCTCCTGGGTTTACAGACACGAAACCCTGGTGACTCCTGTGCAGAGGTGAGCGAGGCAGGCTTTGGCCTGCACACTGCTCACGACCGTCTAGACTCACAAATTGGTATTAATGCGATCTAGGTGAGCAGAGTTAGCTACTGTGTTGTAGAGAAAACCTTGGGAGAATGATTGCATGTATTATAGAGGCATGGCAGAGGAAAAGAAACTTGTTGGTAGGATTTACTTGAGGGAGAAGATAAGGTGACAGCAGCCTCTGGGTGCCCTTCAGGCTGTTTCTCTGAGAGTCCCTTCTTCATAAAATGAACACATGGACAATATTTTATGTCTTCCTTAGTACGAAGGTGAATATATTGATTTTGTTTGTTAAAAGTTTGTTTGACATCAAAGTTCTTTACTTTCTTCTGATTTGTAAGCAAAATAATTTATAGGCCCCTCAAAGGCTTGTGGGTCCTTGGCACTGTGCCTGCTTTGCCTGGGGAAGGAGGGATGAAGAGGTCCAAAGAGGAGAAGTATTACATTGTAAGAGGAGACAGGAAAGAATTTCCAGAAGAAGGAAAGGCAATATGAGGAAAACCACAAAGAAAATTTAATATAAGTCCACCAAAAATAAGTAAAAAAGCCCTTAAAAATAGGAAAAAGAAGAAAAGTGAGGTAAGAAAGAGCATGGACATCGAGAACAGTGACGTAGAGATGTTCAGCTGCCAGGAGCTTCGTCCTGTTTGCTGTTACAGGGTGACATGGCTGCAGCAAGCCGGAGCTGGAGCAACCCTTGAGGGGTGGGGGGCCTGAATCGGCTGGAGGACTTTGGGAAAGGGGGAGCTGGCTAGAGTAGGTCCGAGGTCAGACGGCCGAGCTAATGCTAAGAGGCTGTGTGTGTGACCATAAACGCTGTGGTCCCCATGATTGCGAGCCTGCCCATGGTGAGAAAATGCTGGAAGCCTGTGGCAACGTGTGACACTGAAGCTGGGTTACAGACACCCCTTGCTTCACCTGCTGCTCCTCAGCTGTTCGCTTCTGAGACCTCATTACTTGTGTCTGTTGCTCATTTAAAGAAGGTTTAACAGATTTGTGTGTTCACATCAGGTTAATATTCATGGCCGGCCTGTTTTTCTGTTCGTAGATTAGGAACCAGCCTCAGAGCTTAGGACTAGTTCAAAGCCACACGATTCTGAAACCTGACATTAGGTCTAGGGGTGTGTGTGTGTGTGTGTGTGTGTGTGTGTGTCCATACTTGGAGACATGTGTTTAACTATTGCTACCTTTCTGTGCAATCGCACACTAAAAGTAGAACTGATCTCCCACAGATTAGGTTATTTCCACATATGACTCCCCATTTTTGACTCCCGTGGTCATTTTCTCATTCTAAAATCTGCCTGGCATTTCTGTCCTTTCGTTTCCCAGGAGTGTCGTCATGAAGGGTGTGACCCAGCTGACATCAGAAAGCCGGTCCCGAGCTGACGAGCCGTGCTTCGGTGCCGAGGCATGGAATTTGGCACACTGAATGTTTATATTTATAAAGTTTTTCCAACACAGCTTGGAATTTTCATGTGTCTGTTGATGTCATGCAAATTGTTTCCCTCAGCAAGCAGGAAATCCAACTGTAATTTGGGAAACATTTCTTAGAAACATTAAAATGTACTGAAGGTTGTCATACTGAATGCATAACTTGGCGAGTTTTGTTTTTATTTTTTTCTCCGCAAAATGTAATTTCCAGGGAAACCATCGCTCAGGAAAGATCTTCCTGTGTTGGAATGAAGTAGAGTTTTATGGAGGATGTTGCCTGTAAGGGGGTTATAGCTACCTGGGCATCTGTTGGTGTCACTTTCCATGTGACTGGTTCAGCCAGTGAGGGACCTTATGTTCTGATTCATTGTCCCCACATCAAACCTGTTGATCCACACCCTGCGCTGCCACCAGGGGCAGTGCCAGGAGGAACTCTTCTCACCCCTGCTCTCCCCGAAGTGTGACTGCCTAGGCCGCAAGACTGATGGTGTAATGGACTTAGAGTCACATGGGGATTCAGTAAATCTTGGCTGCTAGCTGCGGCTCCGTGGTTAATTCACCAAGAAAGGCCGGTAAATTAGTCTGGCTTTTATGTGCTAATGTTTTCACATGTAAAAAATGAGCACAATAACCATGGCTCTGCTATTAATTTTACAAATAAAAGTTTCTCTAATGCAAGTCCTGTTGATGTATTACCTGCTTACAGAAAGGAAGTTGAGTATACAGGATGTGTTAAAAAATGCATGACATCTCTGGGCCTATTGTTCAGTGGGCATGGCTACCAACTCACTGGGTGACTCTACTTAGAGTTATATATATATATATTTTTTTTTAAGTCTGCAAAATGAAAAACACCATTTGAAATAATCACATTTAGAAGCCTGTGAAACTTCATTTATTCAACCAACAAGTACTGATTGAGTACTTATGGTGTGCAAGCCACTAAGTACAGAAAGAAATAAGAAATTGTCCCCACCCCAGGAGACCCCACTGTACCTTTCCATGAACCCATAGTACCTAAATGCAACTGTAAGCTTTTCTGTGTAAGTAAATGCTGCAGACTCAGAGAGAGGAACAACTTCACTGCAGGGGGCAGATAAGGGGGCAACATCTAGGAGTCATTCATAGGAAGTAAGGTGAGAGGTACTTGACAGAGAAGGTGGAACCTTTGTGAGAGAGGGCAGCGTACAGCATGGCCCAGAACTTCCAAGACTCCATAGTGATGGAGCACAATGAGTGTGGAATTGGGAGTCTCAACCAGCTGGCAAAAACCCTTTGTGTTTATATTTACATCTGTAGGTTGAGTGTTGAAGCCATCCGAGGTGTTCAAGCAACAGCAAAGCATGGTTGGAGTTGCTGTCTCAGAGATAGGTCTCAGGTGGCAGAAAAGAAAGGACTGGAAATGGCTGATTGGGAGACTAGTCCAGTCACAAACCTATAGAGGTCAAATCAGCTTTTTGATCCAGATTGCCCTGGTCCAGCCACATGCCCTATGACATCTGCCCCTTCCCCGCTGCGTGCACCTAAAACCCAAGCTGTGGTCTTCCACCAGTACCGTGGCACTGGGCGGAGAGCCATTTTAGGCATTGTGCTGAGGTCGTACCTCAGCCTGGAATTCACAGACCCTTGTGTTTGTGCTCATTCGTCTGCTGTGAGCTGCGGCACATTAGCTCTCTGATCGGTGTTGAGCTTGTTAAATTAACGTATACTCACTCTCTGTGGCTTTATTCTGGCCACTCCGATTGAGTACTCATCCTTCAGTTCCCACTACACCACACACAGAGATACACACACACACACACACACACACACTCAAGTTGCCACTTTAAACTTTGTCCTTCATTTGACTGCTAGAGATGTGGTTGAGCTAACAGGGTTAACAGTTGAACAAAGCATCATCAGCCGTGAGTGGAGGATGTGTTTTTCCCCTTCAGAACTGTGTTTAGCAAAGCACATTTACATAACGTGATCAGGCACTCAGAAAACTTCACAGAAAAGAAAGCAGGGATGGCCAGCTTCCTGCTTATTTGACAACACATGGGCGGTGAAGCTCGCCTGGCTGAGATTGTGCGGCTCCTGAGTTGGTAAAGATGTGTTATTTTCTTGATGCACTTAAGAGAAAAAGAAGGGCACGTGGGAGGAGCTCCGGGTGCTGCGGGTGGAGCAGTCAGCCCATTTCTGCCAGAGCTGGTCTGGATCCTTCCTTTGCCTGCGAAGGTTCGTGCTTTTGGGGTCACTCTACGGTGAAGCAAACACAGCACATATTGTCTTTTTGTTTTTTGTCTTGAGATTTTTTTTTTGCAGGTTGCTAGGAAATTCTGTACCCAAGCTGGTGTGCTTTGATTGTTTTGTATCGTGTTTCCTTTGTGACAGTAGGCTGTCTGAAATGGTGTTTGTGTTTTTTTACTATTGTTTCAGAATCTGCTTATGTTAGGAAATGGTGATGGTGTTTCCCAAATACATTTGTCTCATTATCTAAGTTGAGGGCTCCTTTTCCCACTTTAAGTGCTTGTCTGGGTTTTTTAGTTCTCGATTGGTTTCTTTTGTTTCCTATGACAGTATTCTTGATATATAATTATTTTCACTAATTCCTTAGAGCTTCAGTAGTACATGCTTTTGTGTGTGTGCTTTTAAAGAGTTCATTATGTTCTTTTTATGATAGAATTCTCAGTTTCTTGAAGTCTCTGAGTATAGACCATTGATTATATAAATTCTTTTGAGGTCTTATCACACTTCTATTTTATTTCAAATGCAATTGTTAAAATTCACAAAAATTGCTCTATATCTTTACAGGAAAGTTGGAAAAAAGAATATATCATTTTGACATGTTCAGAGTTTTTGCAATCCTAGGGATTTTTTTTTTTTCAAAGCACAAAATGTGTTCAAGAGTACAGGACAGCCGCAGGGGCACAAAGATGAAATTAACTGAATTATTTCCATTCACCTCTCTGTTTGTACTAATGAGATAAACACAGAAACAACATGAATACTAAACAATGAACTGAAAACCACAATTTTATTTTTCAGATTTTGTCTTTTAAGATGCTCATTATTTGGAATCATTTGGTGACTCTTTTATAACGTCAAAGCAAGGAGTTTAATATAAAGATCTTATTGACCTAAACCAATTGTTTGATATTGTACTCTACATCAATTTTAAATGTCTTTCTCAACAAGAAATTTTTCTTCAGTCTTCACTTTAGTATTCCATGGGCCACACATTTAATTGCATAAAATCTGGAGGAAATTTAAATACTTTGAAGTTCATAGGGATATGAAGAGCCTTATAACTTTTGGAATTGAAAAGATTATTTTTAAAGCATTATTTGCTTGAAAGACAGAGTTATAGGGAGAAGGCAAAAGAGCTAGAGACTTTCCATCCACTGGTTCACTCCCCAATGGCCCACAGCTGCTGAAGTCGAGAGCCAGGAGCTTCTTCTGGGTCTCCCACATAGGTGTAAGGGCTCAAGCACTAAGATACTCCTGTGCTGCCTTATCAGGCCGTTCAGGGAGCTGGATGGGAGGTAGAAGAACTGGGACTTGAACTAGTGCCCATGTAGGATATTAGCACTGCCAGTGGTAGCTCTGAAATTTTGATTTTATGTGGCAGGAAGAGACAAGAGATGGAGCCCAGAGGTAGGGCAAGTCCAGCGTGAAGGCTATGTAGATCATGCTGCAGTATTTGGTCTGGCCTTGCTAAGGCAGCTGTAGGCTGGACTTGAGAGTCAACACATTTCTAGCAATGTACCTTTTTACCTTGATAACTGTGGGACCAGCATAGCAGGTAAAGCCACTGCTCGCAGCATGGGCATTGTATTTGGGGGCTGGTTTGTGCCTCTCCTGTGCTCCTTCTGATCAAGTTCCCTGAAATGGCCTGGGAAAAGCAGCAGAAGATGGCTCAAGTGTTTGAGTCCCTGCACCCACATGGGAAACACAAATGAAGCCCGTGGCTCCTCTCTTCAGCCTGGCCCGGCGTCGGCTGCTGTGTGCATTTGGGATGTGAGTTACTAGGGGACAGCACTCTCTTTGTGTGTATGTGTCCCAGCAGCACTCTGTAGCTCTTTAAATAAATAAATACATAAATAAACCTCTTTCTTCTTTTTTTTTCTCAACAAGAAGTTGATAATTTCGCAGGACCCAGGCTGTGATGTCATACGTATCCAATGATTGTTGACAGTTAAAGGTCCCCAGCCTTGCAGGGTGTTGTGTTGGGCCCAACAGTGGGCTGAGACCTGGGTCATCTCCAGGGCTCTGTGGCTGCTCACCTCGCCTTCCCCCTTCTCTGTCTGTTCTCTGCGGGTGCATCCTGTGTTCCTTCATGGCTGGAAGGTTCTGGTGATGGCACACGGGGGGAGAGAAGGTGAAATAGCCATAGGGTCAGGCAGACCTGAGCCGTGGCTGTGCACACATCGCTGGCATGGAGCTGAAACACAGCTCAGTGCTCATCTCTGGTGGCTCTCACCAGCACCCTAAGCGCTGCTCTCAGAAAGCCCTTACAGCAGTAGCCAAACGAGACCTGGTGGTTGGTTGCAGAAAGCTGCTCTCAGGAAAACTTATTTATTTATTTCTAACTATTAGATTGTTTGCTCACACTGAGCTTGACAGATATCATAAGGCGTTTCAGATCTGTTCTCAGCAAATCCTCATTCAAGATAGAGAGAGGCGGCTCGGCATGAAGCAAAGTCTTCCTGCATCAAATCATCTTGTTCCCTGAGTTTGGAGTCTGGAAGCAGCTTGTAATGCTCCGTGAGCCTCAGTTGCCTCTGGGTGTCGGGGAGCCTCTAATTTGGGCCCAATGCTGTTGATGCACCTGCTCCTAGGGGCGCGTCCTGATTCCCCTTGCTCACTGTGCCTGGTGACCTCACCTCGCTGGCTTGCAGTTAGGTGCCTGTGGTGGGAGCATGTACACGGGGGACACTGGCAAATTCCACACCGGAGGGCTTCATTTCCTGGAAGAGAGCACTGTTAGGTACTTGCCAGGGCGCCTCTTTCTGGCTGACATCCAGTGCTTGTTCTATTTGGAAATCCTGGTCTGATTCTATGGCACAGGCATTTGGTTGAGTCTTCTGAGTCCCCTGACATGGTGTTGTAAACCCCAGGCATTTGTGGCTGGTCTCCAAGTCCTCTGGTGGGGGCTATGAGATCAGCTTGGCCATGGGGGTGCAGGCACTGTCCAGGGGCTCTCAGGGTCATGTTGTGCCACTCTGAGCCTCATTCCAGGCTGCTAGAAATAGCCACCATGTGGCCTGCAGAGCCTTGTTCCGAAGAGATGTACCCATCAGTGTGGACATTCCTCCGCTCTGCTCCTGAAATCACATGTCCCAGCAAAAGGACAGAACTGCAAATGACTTGAGCGAAAGTTCTGTATGTTGAAAAACGCTTGGCAATCCTGTGTCCTTCGATTCATTCTATTTCCTCCAGATTTGCCCACTGGACAGTTTTCAGTATACACCTTGCCTACATTGCCAGTGTCACTTTCTTGGAGAGAAACAAAAGTAAGACAAAAACACCAACTATGTGAAAATAACAACCTTACATAAAACAGATTTTTAAACATGATCAAAACATGTGTGAAAATAATCATGTTCCCCAAATCATCTACACAGGGTTATGTGAAAACTAGAGTGCAGTCTGTTTTATTTGTACAGAGAGTTGTGGTAAGAATGCCAGACCTTTGGCTGTCTTACTCATGAGATGTTTTGCATGTGTGTCTATGCGTGTACGTCACGTTTAAACTCTCCTAAGACTTGGGAGGGGGTAAATTGTTCCGCTGTTCTGCAAACGCCATAATTCATTAGCTGCGTGCACCGGCCATGCTGTTTATTTCTTTGCTACTGGAAGTATGTGCCGCTTCCAGAAGCTACCACCTCTGTTCCCCAAGTGAGATCAGAAAGATGTGCATTTGTGTCAAGCCTGTTTTGTATCTGATTTCATGGCCTGGCCATTTTAGCATCATTCCAACTATTCTTATCAAAGTACGGATTGACAGACTTTGAACCAAATATTTTTATTTCCTTGCAATTCAACATGCAAGTACTCAGAAACACTTTTTAAACTTTGGTTAGGTTCCTTGTGTCAGAAGTGGTGGTGGTGGAGGCAGGGTTGGGATAATCAAGGGAGGGATTGAAGAAGAGCTAGCCCTAGCTAGGGGTGTGAATTTACCCAAGCCCACAGCTTCCTCAGGATCATGTCCTTCCCTCATTTATAGAGAGCTTTTTTATAAGCATTGAGTTTCATCTCCTTCTTCTCAGTTGAAGCGACGTATTCTCATTTATTTTCAACTTTCACACTTTCATTTTCTTCTGCACTACTTTCAAATTGCTGTGTTTGTGTTGCCAGTCAGTTTGCAAACCTTCTAAATCCTTTTAATTTTTCAATGTGAGCCTTGCTACTAGACAATGATTTTACAAAGCTGCTCTTTGGTTTCTGATACAGTCTCCTCCACCTTTGAGCTCTCAGCTATATTTGGTAGCCTAATAATAAAATTCTGAGCACGGATTTTTCTCATGGCAACTTTCTTGGATCATGACTACAGTTTTATAATGTTATGTCCTAGTGGGACTGATGACATTTCTGGCTTTTTATTTGTTGAGCCATCTTAACCTTGAGCTGTCTTTAAGTCCTTCACAATCAAGGCTGGGGGACAGAGCCCTCTGCTGGAAGACCTGGGGACCCAGCTTCCCTCTGGGAACTCAAGGTCACTCCCAAAGGCTGTGACGCAAGGACTACATCAAGGAAAAAAACAGATAGGATGCTTCTGACTGACAGTGTGAGTTAATATAGCTCTTCCTTTCCTTTTTGAGCATTTGGGCAAGAAACACAAGCACAATATGCGTTCAAATCCCCTAGTGTTTCTCAAGCTGGCAATTCCTGGGACAATATACTTTAGATTGGTAGTAGCTATGGTGAAAGGGAGCTACATCATGAAGTCAGTCTTGGACATGGTCAATTGACTAGGATGAAACAGGATTGATTGTTTCAGAACTTAGCAAAACATTTAATATGTAAATAACATATCCAACAGCAAGCTTTCCCCAATTTTTTTGACCTTTGTTTTATGACACATTGGTTAACATTTTGGGGGAGAATGTCCTACAGATTATCAGTGTAGGAAATCAGTGATGTTATTCACTTTTTAAACTTTTATTTTCATTTTATTTGAGAGGCGGAGATTTTTCCTTCTAGATTTCTGCAGCTTTCATGGCTGCGCTGTGCTGACAGCAGGAGCTGACCCACTGGGCCTGCACATGGCTGGCAGCAAGCACTTCCATCCTCTGCTGCCCTCCAGGGTGTGTGTTAGCAGGAAGCTGGATGCAAAGCCGGGGAACTGGGGACTTGGAGCAGGAATTCTGGAATGGGAGTCTGGCAGAGCAAGTGCTGATTAACAACAGTGCCAAACGCCTGAGCCTTCATTTGTTCTCTCTAAAGGTTCTGTTTCCAAGAACATTTTACTTCAATTTTGTTGTATACAACAATTCACGTTGGTTTCTTCTTTATGGGTTTTTAAAAATCGTTTTCATGCTGAGGGGTACACAGCCTTGCACCTGTACACCCGAGGAGTTTTTGGTTGTTAATTTAAATATGGCAATTCGTGTGTGCGTAAGTGCTGGATTTGTCCAGATTCTTGCTTATGCCTACTTCTCTTCTTGATGATTCTTTCCTAGTTTTCTTTTACTAATTTGTAGATTCTGAAAGTGAGATGGAAAAATTTCTGGTATTTTAGATTTACAGGCAAATGAACTTTTGAATCTAGAGAGGAAAATGTAGACTTGTCTCATATAGATACTATGGGACCAAGACGATCCCAAGCATTCAAAAGGAAAGGTGTGGTATGAGTGTTGCGACTGTAATAGTTTTTCTACTTTAAAAGTGGTTCTCTAGGATCATATGCAGATGTGAAACCACACTGCGTGCATAGCTGAGCAATGAGGCTATTTCCTGGAAAATACATGGGATCTCACAAAAAAACTTGACTTTTGCAGGATTTCCAGCTTGAAGTACCCTCAGGGCTCGTATTTCTTATTGATTGTATTTTAATAAACAAGTGTTGCTGTCCAGGTTCTGCCCCTGATTTTCACTTACTGTATTGATTAAAGCACTTCATTGCAAAAAAAAAGTTTTTTGTGAAGTTTTCACAATTCAAGTATTGTGCTACTCCTCATGAGAGCGAGAGGAGAGGAAGCGTCATGCTGCTCCGGGTCAGAGCGTTCCAGTGGTGTGACATCAGCTTTGTTCTTGGGGCACCATGTCACATGCAATTCCTGTTGCTCAGTTTAGGCCATTGCTAAATGTGGTTCCAAATAGACAGAGCTGCAAGGGTCAGGCGGTGCTTACCAATCCGTGTGACTTGACTCAGGAGGCAGATAAGCTCATGTCTCCAATCCCAAGCCTTCCATCCCAGCACTGCATCCTAAGGTTGTTTGTGATTCCTCCTCCCCCTGCTCACCCCGAGTCAGGAGATATTCAGCTGCAGCTCGTCCCTGGAGGAACAGGACAGTCAAACACAGAGACCGGCTGCCAGTCATTCTGTGGCCTGGTGGGTTCTCCCCTGAGCTTCTAAACTGGTGCCAGCAGGATTCCCCAGTGCCTTCTGGGAACCGACATCACGGCCTGACTCTTCTTTCTGTCGATGGTCCCTTCAAGAAGATGCTGTGCATGCATTTCTGACTTGTGAAGCACTTGACTCAATTGCTATTTTTCCCATTACAGAAATATTTGCTCCTCTACCAATGCATTTGATTCCGTCTTGTGAGAAGCTTCTGGAAGCTGCAAGTGTGACATGTCAGAAAGGATGGAAAACCGGCCTTAGGCTTAGAGGTTCTCCTTTAAGTGCAGCAAATCCCACCAAAATTCCAGAATTATCTGGGTGCCCAACATTTCCTTGCTACTTCTTAGTGAGGTTTCCGGATAAGGTGTGGAAGTCTGCCAAGGTGGGATTGGGGACCCACTTCCACGGAAATACCATTCACTGCTTCTCTGAAGCTAAAAGCCAGTAGCTACCCTCTGGCCACCCTAACTCCAAGTGATATGGGCTCTGAGAAGAACAGGGCCTGGAACAAGCGAATAAAAGGACTTTTATTCTAGTGCGAAGATGTGTAAGGCTAATGCAATTCCTGTTGTAGTCAACACACCGAATTCTTCAGACTGGAACTCTGCGGCAGCTTCATGCGTCTTCCACGCAGGTACCGGGGACTGGCTCTGGAAAGGCAGAGAAGGCATCCCAGAAAGCTGGTGGGAAGTAAAACTAAAGAATTAACTTGGGAGAGGCTCTGTTGTTAAGCTGCTGCCCCGAACAAGTGCATCCTGTATCAGAGTGTATGCACTCATGCTCCGGCCTGGCTGTGCATCCCAGTGTTCTGGCGTTGCACACTCGGCGAGGCAGTGCTGATGGCACAGGGCTCAGCTCTGGTCCCTCCCAGCCCACACCCTGCCCTTACCCCTCACTGCCTCACCCAACACTGGGCCATGCTCCTTACTTCCAAGTTCTCTTTGCTCCCTTGTCATGGTGTATGGTTCTCTGCAGGTGCTTAGTCCATGGTGGCAAAGATTTAGACATTGATTCCAGCACACACCTGGCCCTCTGATCTGACACCTGCACTCAGATCCTCGTTGGTGCAAGGCAGTGCCTTGCTGCTGGCTCTTGGAGGAATTCTCATGATGGATCTTGCAGTCCAGGCCTCATCACAACAGTGACCACTCTTGGTCCTCTGCTTTGGATTTGCTTTACCTGAACTCAGCAATTGAACAGGTGTTGTGTGTGTGTATCAGTGTTCTGTCTCCATGCCTCTCTCTGTCCTGGCTTCAGGTGTTGTGTGTGTCGGTGTTCTGTCTCCATGCCTCTCTCTGTCCTGGCTTCAGGTGTTGTGTGTGTCGGTGTTCTGTCTCCATGCCTCTCTCTGTCCTGACTTCCAGACATGCTCTTGATACAGCGACTGTTTTGACACTTCGTTGCTTTGCATTTCTTTCTCTTTCTGCCAGCTCGGAGGAGCAGGAATTCCCAGTCCAGCATCAGAAAGGCCAAACCCTGCCCCAGTGCCTTTGTTGGTGGGAATGTAGTCTGCATGGGAGTCTGTGGCAGGCTCAGGCCTGAGGGAGGCCTCACACCTTGCCTGGCCCGTGAGGTTGAGCCAGGGCTTGGGAGGCCTCAGGCTTAGGGTGGTTCAGTGCAGCGATGGGAGGGTGCAGAGTCTGTGCAAGTGTGGTTTCTTTTTCAGAAAGCAACCACTTTTACAGACTGAACGTTTTTCAGGCTAGTTGGGGCAGAGGAAAGCGTGGTAGCCCAAAACAAACAGCCACAACCTTCTCTTCCTGGGTCTTTGAGGGACATGAATTTGGCAAACTCCCATGCATTTCCCTGCAGTGTCTGCCACTCATTGCCCAGCCAAGGGTGTTTGCTGTTGGTCACTCCTCCACCATGGCAGAGCTGGTTCTAATAGCTCCTGTCAGAGTGAATGTGTGGGTTCCTGATGGCATGTGGGTAATGCCGAGCCCCTGGTACAGGCTCCTGGGGCTGTGCAGGAAATGCGAAGGTACCCCAGGAGAGCTGGCCCACCCACAGGTCAGGTCACACCCCCGCAGCCAGCTCTGTGGGCTCTCAGCGTGCTGGCCTCAAACGCTGTAGCTGTCGCTGTATAAGAGCGGTGCCATCACCTCCCCCCGCGGTCGTTTTTATTTGCTTCCCCACATTATTGTTTACGCAGAGGCTTCTATTTCTCATGTGTCAAGCGGCTGCTTTAGGAATTTAGAGAAAGTGTCAGTGACACTGTTACCGCGACAATGATAGCTGCAGTGTGTTGTGTTGGTAATGCCTGGTGGTGTCTGACAGTGTGCCTGGTAGGACCATGACGTATCACCTCCAGCTGTCCTCCTAGATGATGACTCAGGGAAGTGGTTGCCTTGGTCCTGGGTTGGTAGTGAGAGAAGAGAGGCTAGGGGAAATCTGCTATTGGCTGCTCCACGACCACCTCCCTGTGCTCCCGTTGCTTCACAGAGGAATCTTGGACTTAGTCCGGGACTCTGTGGTCAGGCTGTGGTCCAGCTGGGAGCCTCTGGTGAGGCTGATGGGATCCACACCTTTCAGTCCCACTAGGATGGCCTCATGTTGTGCGCAGTGCATGACATTTGACCAGGGCGACTGGGCCTGGTCCCCTATCTTCCAGTTTGTTCACGTCTTAGCCAGGAGGTCTACCGACAGCAAGCAAGGGCACACCCCGGCAAGTTTCTCGACCCCAGCTCAAGCTGTACTTGCAAAGTCAACCTGCGGCAGGGCCTTGGGGCCATGGGAGAGGGAGGTGGAAGAAGGCGTATGACCATCGGGAACCATGACCCCGGTAGCTTAGCCCAGGAATGCTGAGGAGCTGACTGAAGTTACACAGCTCAGTTGAGGAGGAAGTGGGCTGGGAACCCCAGTGTCTCCTGTGACAGGCAGAGCTCAAGGCTCTGCTGCTTGGCTGAGCGTCCCTATGCAGTTCCTCTTCTTCCTGCTGCAAGGTGAAGGTTGGATGTTCAAAGTTCTTTCCTGGCAAGGAAGGCTGAAGAACAGAGTAGCCTCATTCATCACAGCTCCTGGGCAGAGCCAGCACCGGGACCACCTGCTCAGTTGATTTGGCTGTGACATCAACAAACTCACTCTTGTTTCCCTAGCGACACACTCCTCTCATGGCTGCCCTCCCTGAGGGCAGCACTGGGTGGCTCACAAGCATGTAACCCAAGCTCCCTGCCCGTTTCCCTAGCATTCTCCAGATTTGCACTGTGAGGTGTGTGAACTAGGGGCCGCTCTGGCAGAGGCCTTGGGGGTTCTTGCCCTCGCAGGAGGGGCATGGGAGGATGTGCTGCTGCCTTCTCAGGAGTGTGGCTGGGCATCTGACAGGTTACCTGGATGGGTAGCCAAAGCATGTGACACCCGTGGCCGGCCAAAGCCAGGTCATGGGGGGGCACTCTGCACCTAGCAGACCTGGGTCTGCAGGATGTGGTAGGGGGTTATGGGCACCAGTGAGCACCAAAGGCTGACAGGTGCATCACCCATGGGAGGTGGGGAAAATGGGGGCTTGGGAGACCCTTTCCTACCCACCCTGCAGTTTCCCTCCTAAGGCCCTGTACCTATCCTGAGGAGTCTGCCCTTTTGTTACAGGTTTCTTCTTATTTTTAATATTGTTTACATTGAGAAAGATGTATTCCCATGTCGGCCTGATTAGCATGTGGAGGGTTGAGGTATGAAAGAAGGCGGGTGGGATGAATGCTTTTATTTTTTCTTCTTTTTCTTCCTGTATCTGCAGTGAAGGAAAGAGGAGGAAGCCACTCCTTGGTGCCAAACTACATCAGCACTTGGGGTTGGGTGACAGTCGTTTGATGTCATCTTGGAGACCTCAGAGTGGGGAAGAATGTTCTGAGGGTATTATTCAATGCTTTTGATAGCTCTGAGATGTCATCAGTTTTGTTGCTCCAGGGAGAGAAAATCTCGGGCCCTCCTGAGTTGCTGCCTGTATACTGGAAAGCATGCTCAGATGCACACAGGGAACAGTACAGCCAGCTCTTTTAGGCCAGCAAAGGGTTTCAGATGTGTCATCAGAGGATGGAAAGCAGAACAGGTTGGACAACTGTCTTGGTCAAGCTTTGCAGCAAGTGCCTGGGTGTGTGGATGCACTAAGGTGGACTTGGCCAGCGTAAGCTTATTAAAGAAGTGGGGACAGTGCCAGAAGCCCTGATCCACACTGGGAAGTGCTTGCTGAACTGGGACTGCTATTTGTAGCTGGAAAAGGCCTGCTAGTAGGGACATATTGTGGACTTCAAAATGGCTGAGAGTAAGTTTCAAACATTTCACTGCAAATAGTGACAAATGAGGGGATAGGTGTGTTAATCTGCTTAATTTAGTCACATTGCACCATATACCATCTGGAGTGTTTACGCTATATATACAATTATTTGTCAATTGACCATAATAACAGGGGCAGGTGTTTATTGCAGCCTTAAGTTAAAGTGTTGCTTTGAGCAGTCACAACTCGTATCTGAGTATATGGGTTCAAACCTGGTTCCACTCTGGTTCTAGTTTGCTGCTAGTGCACACCCTAGGAGGCAATAGTGATGACCTGCCCATGCAGAGATCTGAATGGAGCTTCTGGCTCCTGGTTCTGGCCTGACCCAGTCCTGGTTGCCTTAAGCATCTGAGGACTGTACTAGCAGACGACAGATCCCTGTCTGCCTCTCTGTGCCTTTCAAATAAATCAAATACAGTTTAAGCCACCTTCATCTGCCATGGCTAGCTTGAAACCTTCACAATGATAGCAATGCATAGCAGCTCTACAGGAAACCAGATTGGAAGTGGAGCAGCAGGATGTGGAATTGGTGCTTGTAGACAGGATGCCAGCATCCCAAGAGGTGGCTTCCCATGCTGTGCCACAGTGCCACTCCTGAAAATGAGGTCTCTCAAGAACCAAGTCCTACTAGTTTTCTGTCACTGTCACGGGCAGTAGTCTGTGTGAGTGAATGACAAAAGCCAAGCTCAGGGACTGTTTGTTGGCCAGGGTTGGGACTGAAGGGTCGATAGCATCACCATGGCAGGAAGTTTATTCCCAGTGACAGAGTCAGAATCAGGGAGCACACAGCTTGGTTTCTAGGTTCCAGGTTGAGCCTGCCAGGCTGGCAGGAGATGCTGTCGCTTTGTCAACGAAACAAATTCAATTCTAAAGTCACCAAGAGAGAGAAAAGGCCCAGCTCTTTCTTGTGTCACTTTTAATTTAATAGAACTTTAATAACTGACATTTCTGTATATCCCTTCCCATATTTTTAAGGCTTTCTTTCAGTCTGGGGCAACAAAACATTTGGTCCTTTTGAATTTTTTTAAAATAAACTGAAGCCTCTAGAGCTCATGCTGTGTACACGTATGTTCATGTACGTATGTTCATGTACACGTATGTTCATGTACACATATGTTCATGTACATATGTTCATGTACGTATGTTCATGTACATATGTTCATGTACATATGCGTGTGTGTGCTGGCACTTGTGTGTATGGACTCTCTGAACAGTCAAAACAGGGCAATGACCTCTAGAGCTCATGCTGTGTACACGTATGTTCATGTACGTATGTTCATGTACGTATGTTCATGTACATATGTTCATGTACATATGCGTGTGTGTGCTGGCACTTGTGTGTATGGACTCTCTGAACAGTCAAAACAGGGCAATGACCTCTAGAGCTCATGCTGTGTACACGTATGTTCATGTACATATGCGTGTGTGTGCTGGCACTTGTGTGTATGGACTCTCTGAACAGTCAAAACAGGGCAATGACCTGCAGGCTTGTACTACCAGTGGCTAATGTGTTTCTTCCCCAAACCAAGGCTTCTTTTCTTGGGTTTTGATAACTAACATAAATCCAACCATATCATTTTCAGCTGCCAGGCATCCAGAAGTTTATGCTGCAAGTCTGGACAGGCTCAGAGCAGAGATGGGAAGGGTGCAGTGTCCAGCACCGCTCGGCAGCCAGCATCCTCAGAAGCAGGGGCATCTCCAGACGGGGTGTGATTAGACATGAAGGTCAGGTGCTAAGGAATCAAGGTCATGCCACATTGCATTTTTCTCAAGAAGCCAGGCCTAGATAACTCTAGCAGTGGGTGATAGCAACAAACAGATAAGGTGGCAATTTCTAGCCATCTTAAAATATTGTTACTGCAAGGAAGGTCATGATAAGATCGAAGCGCTGGGAATGATTTAATGGATGCTGAGATTTCCTTTGTTTTTTCATCCCTGTTCAGCACACACACACACACACTCACACACACACACACACACATGGCTACTGACAGTTCCGGACAGGAACAAGCAACTGTACAGATCGGCTTTTGAATACGAATTCAGGAAGTGCTCGATTTTGTTCCCCTCTCCTCAGAGCCGCTTGATTTATGGCCTGGATTACTGGAAGCAGTAATTCTTTGCTCTTTATGATGTTTTGGTGGAAGGTGCTGTAGCCTGCAGTCAGAACAGCATGATTTCAACGAGGTTTTTACAAAAAGGTCTCTGCGGAGAGTGTGGCTGTGAATTGGACGGCTTCTGTAACAGAGCAGTTAATAAGACACCAGCACATTAATCATGTGACAGCTGTTGGGTTTAGCAGGGGAAGGTACTGGCTTTTAAAAACAGCAATTTAGGTGACTACTGTGTTGAAAGAGGTTGGCTGAACACGCTGTTTTTAACCCAGATTTAACAGTCAAATTGTACTGCTGTTTTTTTGGAGATGTGTTTTCATGTTTCTGGAATTTCCAATAAACCTAACAAAGTCATGAATCTTTTGTCTCTTATCCTAATGTCAACTTCCAGAGTGAGAAGTGTTCTTGGGGAATAAGTTGGCTATCCAGTCATGCCGGGACAACTGTCCCGCACTGATTCAGAAATGATCTGTGTCAGGTGTAATCCCTGCTCCAGCGTGTGGCAAGGTGAGCTCTGCGGCCTGCTTGCTGGAGGAGCTGACTCCCAGCCCCGAACAGCGTCTGGAGAGAGATCAGCCTTCTGATTCTCAGGACCAATAAAGGCTCCTGGGATAGGGTGGGGAGAATCCAAGTACCTATGAAACTGTGTCACATAATACAATGTAATTAATGAATTAATAATAATAAAAAAAACAAACAAAAAAAATCCTTAAAAAAAAAAAACTCAAGAAAATAACACAAAAGTGACTTTGAGAATTTTTACACAGCAAAAAACAGTCATCAGGGTAAATTTTGTAAGAAGCCATGGCTCTGCACTTATCAAAATAAACACGGATTTTTCTCTTGTGTCCACTCATTTGTTGTGTTTTCTTAGTGAAAGTTCGTATAAATGGGCCTGTGTTTACTGGGTAATCATGCTCTGTGGGGGTGAACTGCCTGTTCTGACTAAAGGAGAGGGAAGCGTGGAAAGGGCTTTAGAACCAGGCCTGCTTAAATGAAGTCAGGGCCGCTTCTAAAGTCCCTTGGCTACCCATGTTTAAGCAGGTTGCTAAATACTTTTCTGTGTTCCGATTTCTTTCTTGTTCCAACAGGTGTCATGATGTAGCCCAACTCATAGGGCTGTTATGACACAGCAAATTCTTTGAAAAAATAACCTTAAAACAACAAGTGCTTGAATAGGGGGTTCTTCGTAAGCAAATTTTGGCATGAACAAATGATAGAGTATGATGCGTTGTTAGACTGCTGGTTAGCTGTGAAATTAGAAAGAAGAATATGATAATGATAGAGAGGAATGGGTACAAAACAGTTCTGTAAATTCTTAACTGGATACAGATTCTTCATCGATGTTGGTTTGAAAGGAATTCAGTGGCAGAAATCGGCACTGCGGCGAAGAGATGACCTGGGGAAGATGCCTGCAGCTGTATCAGAGGGTCTGGGGTGGAGTTCTGACCCCATGTCTCACCAGCTTATTGCTAATACAAACCTTCTGGGGCAGCAGGCTGTGCTTGCAGTACCTGGGTTCCCATCACCCACTGAGGAAAGCCAGGTTAAGTGATGGGTCCCTAGCCTTAACTAAAGGCCAGCACTGGCTGTTGTGGGCTTCTTCCCTCCCAAGGCAACGTGCCTTCCTGACTCCCACTGTAGGCTGTGGGTGGAATTTAGATGTATCTGGGTGGGGAGCTAAATTAATGTTTTTCTGAAAAGCAACTGGAGATTTCCAACAAATACTCTGCTATTTGGCTTTTGGCCAATCAGTGTCAATCTTCAAGAAAACCACCACCATCTGAAGCGACCCTCACCTTTACTGCTATGCGACAATACTCATCTTCCGCCAGAATCCATACTGCAGCCCAACATGCACCTAGCTCCACGCACTAACAGATGGAAATCACCAAAAACAGCCACAAACTTTGTCAAGAGTCAAGGCCAAAGTATGATAAAAATCATTGGCTGACTTGGTGGGAAGCAGTCAAAACTAACACAAGGATGCGAAGCCAGGACGGCCCCTCTCTCTGACGAGGTGGGTACTGGGCTTGTGCCCAGGATCCAAGGGAGGGGCTGGCGATGGCTGTCTTGAGTAAGGTTCCTCAAGCAGCTGCTGACTCAGGGAGAGTTCTTGGCACTGTCTGTGTAGCAGGTGTGCATATTCTGCATTCTCTGAACAGAGCTGCCCTCTCCATCCAAAGCAAACAACTGCTCACTAAGCACTGTGTCTGCCTGCAGGAATTCAGACTCATATTCCTATGCATTAATTACATGATTAAGCTTAACATTATGACTTCGCGATTTAGTGCTTTTGTTCTTTCTGAATGTAAATACACTCATGATACAGTGAACAGAAAACCTATACTACAACCAGTTTTGTCCTCCACCATTTGAAGTTTGTAGACAGGACCCTGACATTCTGGGAAGCTAGAGAAAAACGCATGAATAGAGATGATCTTCAGATAATGGGATCCTAGGGGGCCTCTTTTCCTTTTCTTTCCAGCATTTACTGAATGCTTGGCAATAATCTCACACTGTCACCTGTGGACCACTGTGTCTGCCTTCTGTCTGCCCCTGTGCCACTGCAGTGCCCAGCTCCTGTTGATGTTGATGTATAAGCAATCATCCAAGTCCGACCCAGGGGGCCCCTCTCCTGAGTGAACCACTGTGGGGCATCCCACTGCCCTTGGAATAAGACCCCAATCTCTCTGTAGGCGTCTGAGCCTGTGCCTCCCTCTGCTTTCCCCCGGCAAGGCAGGAGGCCTGGGAGTGCTCTCCTCCCCACATGCGCTCAATGGCTTTCTGCAGGCCTCCTAGCAAACATACTCCATCTGCTTTTACTACCTGCTTTTCCAGTCTCTAAGATGCTTTCTATCCACACTCATAATGTCGCCTTCATTCCAATATTAACTTCTTAAAAGTCTACTTCTGGTACTCTCTGCTTCACTGGGGTGGGACGTGCCTATTGGGTTCATCCTTGAGTCCCCAAAGCCTGTGCTGTGCAGTTACCCATCAAATGCCTGGACCAGACAGGCCCAACAGGAAAAAGAGACCGGACTGAAAACCTGTGATAGGATAAGAATGAAAGGAACTAAGCCACCATAAAGAGCAGCACAACATAGTAGTATTCTCACTGTATTCTAGGAGGGTGTTTATGGTATGGAATTTGATTTAAATATAACCTCCTGATTAAATGAAAAAGAGAGTCACCAAAAATTTAACTGTCTGAGCCACTTTAAAAAAAAGGATAAATTTACAAAGACAGAGAGAGAAAGATGTGAAAACCAATGGCCGCAAAGCATCCACGGAGGGTGTGTCTGTGTAGTGAGAGAATGGAGACTTTATTTTTTTCAATTTTCTTATCTGTATTTCATCAAACACATGTTGCTACAGTAAGGAAAATACAATTGTGATTTTTAATTAAAAATACTAAAGAAAACTGGCCAATTTTATGTGGTATAATGACATAGATCTGTAATCCATTTAGCAGGGTGTTGCCCTCCCAGTCCAGCGTGCCCAAGGTGTGGAAGGCGAGAGATGTGGCAGGCAAGTTGGAGTCAGTTTCCAGAGAAGTCCTGTCCATCTGCAAACAGCACCACAGCCCACCTAGTTCCAGGCTCCAAATGAGACAGATGCTTGACTCCATAGGGCTTTTGCCATTTTGGTTCAGTTTGGGGAGCTGCCACGGGGAAATCCTGTTTGTGGGTGTTCTGCTGTAGGGTTGTGCATGCTGCAGGGCTGCCAAGATCAAGACAGCATGGATACTAACCATGACCCGACGAGGAACAGGGCTGCAGCCTGCATGGGCATGCCAGACGGATGCACTTGCCAGGTGTGCCTGGTTGTCCACAGGGTCCCTGGGGAGCAAGGCCGAGGGGGACAATAATGTCCAGTGGTCTGAAGGAAGGACACGAGACTCCTGCATGCTGCCCCCCCAGGAAGAAAAGTGGAGTGTGGGAGTTCTCCAAGTTGCAGTAAGGAGGGGGAGTTTTTGTTGGAGGTTCACTGTGCACCTCTGGGGTCCCCAGGGCTGCTGACTTCTTCATCCAACAGTTCTAACTTTGAAAGAGGTTCTATAGTGTCAGAACCACCAACTTCCAAAGACTGGCTTTTTAAAATATGGACCACTTTAGTCACCTTCAGCCCCTTGTAATTTTCAGAAACTGAACTGTCCTAAGTAATTTTCTTAGAGTTTGGAAACAAAGACACCTGAACAAAACAGGCTTATCAGGCGCTGCTCCCTTTACAGTCCTGAAGGCGCTGTTTCCAGTCTCCCTTCCACATGATCTTAGAACTCTTGGAATCTAGGGCAGCGTGTTTCCATAGTTCCCCCTTCTAGGAGTCCTTCTCTCTGAGACAAGGAGCTGTGTTTGTCTCCCACATTCCTGTGCTGCGGTGGCATCTGCTCAGCTGGACAGAGGCCTGGCGTGTTTGCATTGATGCAGCAACTCCCCGCTGCCTCGGTGAGCAAATAGGGCGCATGGGAAAGTGTCAAGGCTGGACAGAGGTGACGTCATGAGAGCCTCGGAGAGGTCAACGGGCGCCAGATCTCCTCAGGGCAGGAGTTGTGCTCACTGCACAGTGGATGGCTGCTTCCAGCAGGGACTAGATTCGTGGATGGGCTGAGGAAGAACTCAACAGTGCCAGCCTGACTGGGTGTCTGAGGCTCCCTCAGGAGGCCCCCCACCCTCTCTCAACAATAGTGGGACAGTGAGGCCCGAGTACCCTAAAGTGCACTGTTCCTCTTTCTCTTCCCAGAATTGAGAGATTGCTTCCTGGCAGTCCCTGGAATCCATTCAGAAGGCCAGGCAGTGGGCACAAGTCCAGAATTCTCTGCTGCTCTGGGTGTGTGGTTAACATTGGAAGCCACTGTATCCCTAACACGTAGGTGACTGTGGTGTCGCCTGAGCACAGCAACGCCCAGTTGGGTTGCATCGGGCAGGGCTATGGGTGTTTGCCCAGGAAGGCTGGTCTAGCAGCACCAGGACTGGGTAGCCAAGAGGAAAAGTCGCTCCCCTGTCTTGGGAGAGAAGGATGGAGTGAAAGCCAGAGGCCCGCCCAGCAGTTCATTCAGTGAGCTGTGTGGTCAAGGAGTCGCAAAGACAGCACCCAAAGTCACGGCCGTCGGATCCTGGCGGCTGCACCTGGACATGCAAAAAGCCTGGATTGGAAATTTGCACCTAACTTCTACTCATGTGGCCTTCAGGTCACGTGTTCATTCATCCACAGTTTAGGATACGTTAGCTGATTTCTGCAGCAGGATATCTGTTAGATTGATTCATCATAGCAAGCCATTGAAGGAGGAGAAAAAATAGGAGCAGATAGACAAAGTCTGGAAGGACATTTGATGAAGTTGGCACATCTTCCAAAGTCTGGGGGGACATTTGATGAAGTTACACATCTCCCAAGGTCTGGAGGACATTTGGTGAAGTTGGCACATCTCCTGAGGTCTGGAGGACATTTGGTGAAGTTAGCACATCTCCCGAGGTCTGGAGGACATTTGGTGAAGTTAGCACATCTCCCGAGGTCTGGAGGACATTTGGTGAAGTTAGCACATCTCCCAAGGTCTGGGAGGTTGGTGAAGTTGGCACATCTCCTGAGGTCTGGGAGGTTGGTGAAGTTAGCACATCTCCCAAGGTCTGGGAGGTTGGTGAAGTTGGCACATCTCCTGAGGTCTGGGAGGTTGGTGAAGTTAGCACATCTCCCGAGGTCTGGGGGGACATTTGGTGAAGTTGGCACATCTCCTGAGGTCTGGAGGACATTTGGTGAAGTTAGCACATCTCCCGAGGTCTGGAGGACATTTGGTGAAGTTTGCACATCTCCCAAGGTCTGGGAGGTTGGTGAAGTTGGCACATCTCCTGAGGTCTGGGAGGTTGGTGAAGTTAGCACATCTCCCGAGGTCTGGGAGGTTGGTGAAGTTGGCATATCTCCTGAGGTCTGGGGGGACATTTGGTGAAGTTGGCACATCTCCTGAGGTCTGGGAGGTTGGTGAAGTTGGCACATCTCCCGAGAACACATTATGAGGATCAGAGTTAGCAGAAAATACATTCACATGTTAGTTTAAAAGAAACCAAAAAGAAATTTAAATTTGAGGTTATTTTTTTCAGTGCAGACATTATTCTAAATGTCACAATGTGAAACCCTTTCTGCTAAAATGAGGAACAGCTCAAGATTATTTACTACAGAGCTTGCTTGATATTTCTGAAGATTAAAAAAAGGAAATAGTGACTTTAATACTTTGAAAGAAGACATAAAATTCCTTTTGCTGCTAATGCTGTTCATATCTATGAAATTCAAACTACTCTAATAAAATAAATTATTACAATTAATAAGGGAATGTGTTAAAGAAGTTAATATGATACATGTGAAAATCAATAGCTTTTTTGCTACTAATAGCTAGTTAGACATGAAAGCAGAAATATTGTGTTAAAAGCTAACAGCAATTCAAAGTATGAATTATAATTCATATAAAGGTTGCATGTAAAAGCTTCATTCAATCATAAAGGTATGGAAATTTTCTGAAGAAATTTTCAAAATTTTGTAGAACATAAAGCAGGATCCACACAAATGGGAATATATTTTATTTTTACATGAATCGAAATGTTAAAATACTGGTGCTCTCAAAATAAACACGCATGCTGATGCAATTCCATTTGAGTGTGTTTTCTCCGTGAAGTCATACTCAAAGTGTAGCAAGAAATCTGTGAGCAAGGCACCTGGGCACAGGTCCTGGTCTTGCTGGACACCAAAACAGGGTAAGTCAGTGAAGACCGTGTGGGCCTGGTGTCGAAAGCACGAGAATCCAAGGAACAGGTTGTTGTGTGCCAGGGGATCTAAAGAGGCACACTCTTAGGTACAAACACCTGGAACAAGCTCGGCTAGGCACAGAGTGACTGGGACTATCCCACACAACACACATAATACTAAGTGCAGTAAGGTTAAAGACCACAGAGAAAAGTTGTAGAGCAAAACTTGGTAGGACTAAGCTGATGGGGTTGTTACAAGCAAGGTAGAGCATGCCAAAGAGACAAAATAAATGATGAACATAGTTGGCTATTTAAGAACGAAATCCCATTTGTAAGGCAGAAAGTTCCCATGCAGTGTCAACTGACAAATGAAAGACTAGGGTAAATCATGTTGCTGCAAGTGAGTTAGAATGTTACCATGTTAAAAAGGAGAGAAAGAATTAACAGTAACAAATATTGGAAGAGCATTTACAAATTGACAATAGCAGGGTAATTGAATCAAACAAACAGACCTGTTGACAAACAAAGGAACAGATACCAAGGATGAAAGGTTAGCGAGTCCAGCAAATCCACACAGTCTCCAAACACATGAATACATGCCAACCTCCATCTTAGGTCAGTTCCAAGCAATAGACTTTACAACCTACTAGCCCTTTTGGTAAGTTGAGAAACGCCACCTGCGATGAGGCGTAACTGCATCCACGTGATATTTTAGTGAAAATGTGAAATCTTTCTTTTTGGAAAGCAATTCAGAACTTTCATTAGCATTTAAGTTACTCCCAAGTATCCTTGACATAACAATGCCATCTATAGGAACTTATCCCACAGAATTAAAACGTCAGGCTCTATGGACTACAGTGCTCACTGCACCACTGATCATCCTCAGAAAAATAAAGCATCAGGAGTCAAGGAACCCGAAAATGGTTAAATAAAACACTGCATACTTATACAATGGAATATTATGTACTTATTAAAAACAACATTGATCTTCACTCAACAACTTGGATGATATCTCAAAATTGACTATTGTATGAAAAAAGAAGGCTGGCAGAATTGAAACTACATATTGGACCTATTTAAATTTTTTCTTTTAATATTTATTTACTTGAAAGGCAGAGTGAGAGTGTGTGGGTAAGAAACAGACTGATAGAGAGAGAAAGAGAGAGAGAGAGAGAGAGAGAGAGAGAGAGAGAGAGAAAGAGAGAGAGAGAGATTGCCCATGTATTGATTCATTCTTCCAATGCAGCAATGTCTGGCACTGGGGCAGGCCAAAGCCAGAAGCCAGGCAATGCCTTCTGATCTCCCACATGGATTTACAGACCCAAAGACTTGTTGCATTTTCTGCTCATGTCTAGGGTGCACTAGCAGGGAGCTGAATGAGAAATGCAGTAGCCAGGACTCAAACCAAGACCATGGAATGCCAACATGGCAGGAAGTGACTTTACATGCTGTGCCACAATGCTGGGTATCCAAGTCATACTTTTGAAAGGTTGAGCTACGGTCTCCAAGAGGCACCCAGGCAGCTGTGCATGTGATCTTATTCATAAACACAAAGGATCTTAAAATGAGATTGTCCTGGGTTTAGAATAAGATCTGAATCCAGTTAATGATGCCTTTATAAGAAACAGGAGACATTTAGGACATAAAGACGTAAATCTATATGAATCAGTTTTATGTGACTGTAACAAAGTGAGTGAGGCAACCTACTTTGCAAAAAAGAGGTTCATTTTGGTTTGTGATTCTAGTAATGACAAGGACTCTGGTAATCGCCTTTTAGTTGATGGAGTCCTGAAGTGGTACGGGGCCTCCTGTGACACAAGAAAAAAGAAAGTCCATTGCTATAGGTTCCACACTATGTGATCATTTATTATAGCATTCTGAATCTAAGACAGGGACCTTATTTGTGTGCACTGCTGTTCATAAATAAAGTTGTGTTACATCAAGACGCAAGACACCCAGCAGGTTCCTAATGCTGAACATCGGAGGCCTGGAGGAGCACTAGATGGACTCATCCAAAGAAGAGGGCTGAGCGCTGAGAGGAGCAGTGCTTGGCTGGGGCAGCCTGTGATGTGCTAATGGGAGCTGAGCCCTGGGGACAACAGAGGGGTGCCAGAGATCTAGACCTGAGCCGAGCCCCGTTCTCTGGAACATAGAGCTTCGAAGGGATGTGGCCCATCCTTCAGAGTAAAAGATGTAGAGGTTGATTGATGCAGGAATCTCTGCACAGTTTTTCTTCTGTGGGGATATAGAGCCAAATGCACAAAGTAGTTTAAAAACCAGCATAAGCATGGTGAAATGTTGCATAATGATGTGTTGTTGGACCCTTCTGTACATAAAATATTCTCCTGACTTCCAGGGACCCAGACACCCAAGCCTGCTGGCCGTGGACCCAGCCTCTCAGTTCTTGAAGTGGGAGGAGTAGGTTGGATGCAGGAAGGACAAACGAATCACTCAGCTGTAGGAAACCTTAGGAATCCGGCCCTTCTTTCTTGCTCCTGGAGACAGCTGTGCTTGCTGGGGCTGTGGGCTGTGTTGTGCTTAGAACAAGCAGTCTATAGGATGTGGGTCAGGACTGGAGGGCAGGACTGGCCTGGCTGGCAGGGCGTCTTCTCTCTTAGCTCCCTCACCCCAGGCCAGGGCTGTGTGCTCTCTGCCCTGTGAGTAACAGAATCCCATATTCTCTAGACCTGGGCTCTCAAAGATGGGCCTCTCTAGGCTCCTGGCAGGGATGTTGGTGGGAGTAGGGAGAGAGGCGCTGCAGATGTGAAAAGCAAAGTCTGTGCTCCCAGCCTCTGACGGGCCTAAGAGGCTGCCAGGCAGTGCTGACGGGCTCTCCAAGGCAATGGGGGCCCCACTGCTTTATTTTGCAGGACATTGTGGCTTAGGGTGCTGCGTCTGCTGTTCTTTCGCCTCCGAAAGCTATTTCCTTGTTTTCAGAGTTCTGAATGGCTTCTAGTCAAAGGAGGTCTGAGCCCAGGATGTCTTACAAGGTCAGCAGTTTGTCACCTCTTATTTCCCAGCAGGTTTTTGCTCAGTGATTGCTAAATGGTTCATAATTGCTTAGAATAAGACTTCTTCCAGGCTCCTCACATCTTGGTGATTAATCCTCATGGTTATGTCTCCTGCTCTGTTCAGAGTGAGGAAGCTGCACTTATTTAAAAAAATTATCTTAAAACCTTAAAGCACTTTAAGCTCCAAGAAAATATTTCAGAATCTCAAAAGATGATAGTTACTCTCCAAGTTGCACTTGAGTGAGAATATATATATATATATATATATATATATATATATATATATATAACATCAAACATCTACCAAAATTCAGTAATCTCTTTAAAAACATATTTATTTACATTTTGATAATTATAACATTATGCTTTTAAAGTATAGTCAAATTTTAGCTTCTAATTCTGATGAGGTAATAGGAATTGGATGTACCCTCTTACCTGCAACAATCACTAGAACCAGAAAAATTGTAACAACATTTTAAAAAATATTGGACGTCAACCTGGAAAGGACATTGATTATTACACATAAAGACAGGTGCGTCGAGTCCGTCAGTTGTCTTCAAAAGACACCACAAAATGAAGAGATAAGTTAAACACTAATGGAAATGATTTGCAAGTTTTCCTACACAGAAAAGATAAGGAACTCTTAGAATTCTATAATAAGGAAACAACTCAATTTTAAAAGTGGACAAGACATTTGACTTTATTAGAGAAAATACAGATTGCAAGTAAGCAAATGACAGCTTAATATCATTACTGATAGGAAAAAGAACTTACAGTCACAATGTTCTATAGATTCTCATTGAACTTTACTAGAAAGGCTGACATCATCAAGTGTTGACAAGAACATGAAGAACCTGGAGCTCTCCAGTCAGCGGCAGAGACATCAAACCAGGCCCCTCTTTAGAAAGGACTTTGTAGCTCCTTGCAAGGTGGAAGAGGCATTCGCCACATGGCACAGACATTTCATCTCCAGGTATTTATTTAGGAGAAACACATCTCACATTCATGCAAAGGCGCACACATCAACACTCTTGGCAGACTGATTTGCCGTAGCACAAAACCATGATAAATTGTGATAGAACTGTATGGCAGAATATGGCAGAATTCTACTCAGCAGTAAGAAGCAGTGACCTATTGATACAGTTTACAAAAATCATTCCACTGAGCAAAAGAAGTCAACTAACAACATTTGATTCTATGTTTTGTGGGATTTGTTTATTTTTATTTGACAGGCAGAGTTACTGAGAGGGTAGGATTGAGAGAGAGAGAGATCTCCCACCTACTAGTTCACTCCCTAAATCATCACATTGGCCGGAGCTGGGCCCATCAAAAACCAGGAGCTAGGAGCTTCTTCCAGGTCTTCCATTTGGGTACAGGTTCCCAAGGACTTGGGCCATCCTTCCCTGCCTTCCCAGCCAGTGACAGGGAGCTGGATATGACGGGAACTCGAAATGACATTAGTACGGGATGCCAGCATCGCAGGAGGAGGCTTAGCCTGATACAGTGCAGGGCTGTCTCCTGATGCCATCTTTAAAATAACATTCTGGGGAATGTAGACTCGTTTATTGTGGAAACAAGTAATTCAGTTGCTGGAGGCAGGAGAGGTAAGAAATAGAGAAGAAAGGGAATAAGAGGAGTGACTACGAAAGACCAGAAGAAATCCACTTGTGAACGAAGAATCAAAATACAGCGTGCTCACACAGCGAATGCCATCCAGCCTTATAAGAGGAAGGGGATTCCCATGCAAACGACACCGTGTGTGAATCAGGAAGATCCTAGCCAAGTCAAAAAGGCTGTAATAACAACAACAAAGTAGAAGTAACATGCATATTTGAATCTGCTCGGGCTGCTGTGGCAAAATAACTTAGTAGCTTGCAAATAGCAATAACTTGGGGGCTCACAGTTCTGCAGGCTGAGGGACCCTAGATGCAGTCACCTGCCTATTGCATGGCTTGAGAAGGGCTTCTTCTCTGCTTCAAAGACTATGCCTTTTGCTGGGTCCTCACATGGCAAAAGGGACAAGGACACTAGGCCCATCCTGAGACCTCCACCTGCCGACGCCGCTGCCCTGGATGGTAGGTTTTTACGTGTGGATTTGGTACATTCAGGCCATGGCAACACAGTTCTGCACACATGAGGTTAGAACATAGAATGGCAGAGGCCTCAGATTGCAGCCAGGAGCCACTGTTTCACAGGGATGGGGTGTCTGCCGCCAAGAGTAAAGCCTTAACTTCCTCATCTGTCCCACAGTCACGCTGTGATATTCTACTTGCCTTGGTTGTGAGAATGAAAGGAAACGATTCATGCAGAATGCAGAGGGTGGAGATGGTCATAATAAAACACGAGGACCAGGCGACACCCATTCTCTATGGGTGAATCACGTTTCCCTCTGCACGCACTTCCCCAAATAATCAGCTAACCGCTCTGCAAATGTAGCCAGTGGGGCTCCATTTTCTCTCAACTTGTCCCAGTTTTGAAAAAAAACCAAAAAACAAACGAACAAACGCTCCACTTGTTTGAATCCCAGCTGAAACCATGGGGACTTGAAAACAAGTGACTCAACATTCCATGTCTGATGTTTAGTCAGTAGCGAAGTACTCCTGGAGGTGGCCAGACAACTGCAGCAGGCTTGAATGGCCATGCCAGGAAGTTCATACTTTTCCACTTTTTGGATGCTTTGCTTGGTAGCATGTCTATAATTCTGATAGAAATTCTTTTAAAAGCTCATTGAAATTTCTCTTTAACACTGCGGGAGTTGCAAAGATTCTAATTTTTTTTTACCACTTTCATATTTAAAAATAATATGCCCTTTAAACATTTACATTCAAGATTTGCTTTTCCTCAGATGTGTAAATAACACATAGCAATTTGCATCTCATGTATAAACCTCACTGCACTGAACATGAGCATTTGCAAAAGTTTCTTGTCTTTCCCCTCCGCTTTCTCTGCTGGTGGTAGCTGAGTTGAGAAAGAATTCCCGAGGGGCGAGCAGGGGCGGCATAGGTGTGAAGAACCTCCTGTCTGCTCTCTGCTCTCTTGGCAGTCAGTGGTCGGGGCTGAGACTGGAATAAGCAGTTTATTGTTTACATCTCACAGTTGCTTACTTTTTCAGAGCAGTGTCACGAGAATGTCTTCTGGTGGTGAGACGCTCAGGGAGTGTTCCAGAAGGAAGCTCGTGTTTCCTGGCGCTGTGAAGAGAATGCACTCAGTGGTAGCTCCTCACTGTGGCTTTCCCGGCTGACACCGGGACACTGGGGTACAGCAGCTCTGTTCCAGTTCTGCGTGCTGTCTGGTTAAGCCCTGAAGCTTGTTTTATGCTGTTAAGTTTCTGCACCACTGCTTCTTGGCTTTCTGATCACTTGCTGGGTCTCAGCCTGGTGAGGAGCAGAGCCTTCCCCCAGCACAGAATGTGACCAACATACCTCATTGAGTCATCAGCCTTAGGTACAACTCACTCTGCACTAAATGTCTGGTGAATCTTTGACTAGAAGACACTGCCTGAGATAAATGGGAGTGTTTCCTGCTCACAGCGCTGCTCTGTTCGT
Organism: Ochotona princeps; assembly: GCF_030435755.1. NCBI lineage: Eukaryota > Metazoa > Chordata > Mammalia > Lagomorpha > Ochotonidae > Ochotona > Ochotona princeps. The sequence continues at coordinate 3,686,709 of NC_080832.1, read as the reverse complement.
GTACACTTGCTTTTACCACTAGGAATTTATCTTCTTTACCTTTTAGCAAAGCCTCGTTTCCAAGCTGTATTTATTCACTCATTCGCTCTACACAGCTTAGTAGGTGTCCCTGGAGCACCAGTTCTGACTGGCACATGCTGGCAAGTGAGAAGCACAGTGCAGGTCCCACCCCTCCAGGGAACAAGGTTTTCCAGAAGCACGATGCACAGGTATGACACAGTTCAGGAAGCTCCTGTGGAATCAAGGACAGACCATGCTTCGAGGCACTGGGGAGTGGAGAGATGTGTGGGAAATGCGGTAGTGAGAGATTAATACCAGGAGCTGTCATCAGGTTATAGTAAGAGCAATGCTGATGACTGTGGGCTTGTGATTTGCGTATCACTGAGCGGCAGGCCCTGTGTTATGCATTTCACACTTATGATCTTGGAGTAGCCTGTGGCCTGTAAGAATGTAGTAGGTGGGGCTGGCACTGTGGCTTAGTGTGTTAGGCTGCCACCTGCAGTACTGACATCTGGTATGGGGTTAGACACCTGCACCTATGTAGGATAGTGAGAGTTCCAGGCTCCCAGTTTTGGCCTGGCATAGCCCTGGTCTTGTTGTAGTCATTTGGAGAATAAACCAACAGATGGAAAGTCTCTCCTTTTCTCTCTCAGCTTTCAAATAAATAAATACCTTTTCTTAAACTAGCCATTGTGTTGGTACTCCATCCACACAAGGAATCTTTGTAATGGGAGGGGCTGAGCAGAATGCTGAAGAGGTAGAATTGGAACAGGTGATGAAAAGGAATAAATTATTTCCTGGGAATGGAGGGAGGGAACAACACCAACCAAGGTTTGGCACTTCACAAGCGTTGGATCCGTAAGACCTCTGGACCGAGGAACCCGACCTGGGAGTCAGGGGAGACAGTGAGAGAGGTGGGAGTAGGGGCAGGTCCAGTCGGGTCTTACAGAGCAGCCTGAGGAGTTTGGGCTTCATCCCAGCATCGTGGAAAGCCTTTGGCCACATTCAAGATTACGGGCAGCTGTCACATGGCCCATTAGGGCAATGGCTGAGCTGAACTGGTGTGTTCACGGAAGCACTCAGTGTCCAGGGGTTTGGCTGTTAGGAAGCTGGATTTCCTCCAGTTGTCATTTCTAACAAGTCCTCGTTTTTTTGTGAATCCAGACTGAAGTGAGTCCCTGTTACTTTGCTACCAGATGGTCCTGAAGTGAGTCTCGTTAAAACCTTTGACAATAAAGTTTACCATGAAATAGGACAGGACACGGTGATGTTGTCAGTGTACCTTCAAGGCCATTAGAGGGAGGTGCACAGCTCCTGTGTCTCCGATAAGCATGCTGAGCTTTTGTTGAGAAAATGCTGGGAAAACTAACCACACCCTTTCTCTGCCCTGTTCTGTCCCCTAACATTCCCCCAAGGTTAAGGGAAAGTGAACCTCACCCTAGTTCAGAGACCTCCTGCACCCTTCAGCTGACCCTGCCCAGCGCCTCAGAGCCCACTCAGCTGCACAGTGCTGCCTTTCTGTGAGATATGGCCTCTCTACTGAGCCGTCTGCTCCGCACACAGCCTGAATTTGCATATTGAAACATCCAGTCTTTCTGTCTACATCTTGGAGCTATGCCCTGTGGTTGTTTTGATAATAGAATTGCTATCTTTCTGGATAACATAGACACCCACCTCACATACTCCGAGGTACGAATGACTAATGATGATTGATTTCAGGCACGGCCTTCATTCAAGTTCAGTAGAAGAAATATTTAGGTGTTGCAGATGTCTTTAGTATCAAATTTTAAAGGCCAGTGTCCACTTTCTCAACTACCTCAAAGATCTGTGACTGTTTAGTCATGACTATGAATTAATGCAACATGCATTTCAAGCTGTAGTGGTCCCTGCCAATCCTTTCTTCCATCCTGGTACTGTCCCTTGTTTCTTAGCACTGGGACGATCCTATTCAGAGTAATAAAGGCATGGGTATGTTTTGGAAGGAGTACAGACTCTAACTTGAAGCAGTATTAGAAGTCTTATTGAAGCAGAGATAATGCAAAGAAATGATGTGACTCAATTTAACTGGAGTTGTGAAACCAATGCCCATGCACCCACCTAAGAAGATCCAAAGGAATGCTTATGGTCAATAGAACAAGAGACAGTGTATCAGGTAAAAGGTTGAGCAAGGCACAGCCAAGATGAGGACAGGTGGCTGTGATCATGAGAGGTCTGTTGGAAAAAAGACTCAGTGGGCCTCCATTCAGGGTTCACTGCAAGGACCTCTTGCTGTGTTTTCAACAGGAGTGACATGTTCATGTGAGGAAACGTGGCTGACGGGTTAGACAAACAAGCACAAAGTGCTCTCCTTGGGCATTGCGCCCTGGGCTGCACTGCATATAGGCAATGTGCCCATTACTGGGCACCCCGTCCACAGGCAGACAACACCCCACCTGCATGGAATTAGCCAAGGGCTGTTGAGTTGGTCAGCTAGCTTTTCCCACACCCCAGCTTCTCTCCCTTGTCCAACTGCAGCTCCACCCCACAGTTTGAGCATCCAGGATCTTCTGGGTTGGCTGTAAGACTCCTGGGCTCTAGCTAAGAACAGGCAGGCATGTCCAGCACCCCAGGCCTCCCTGACTCCCAGAAGACTCCATAGCAAAGCATGTGAACCCCCGTTTTGAACAGGGACAGTTCCCTGCTGTCTTCCTGCCTGCTCCAAGGCTTGGGGATGTCTTCTTGCCTGGCCTTATTCAGCCTGATCCAGGTTCGGGCTCTCGGTTGCGGCCTGCTGCCTCCCAGCCTGTGTGTGTCACAAAGCGTTGTCTCCGTCTGATAACATGGCACGGGATTCTTTCTTCTGGGTTTGCCCTTCCTGGACTCGTGATCGAATCTGCCCAAGCCCTGCTGGAGCTGCCCTTTTGTCCTCTCTTTCTGTGCTCTGGTGGGGAGCTCATCCTTGTCCTTCGCCTTGTACCCCACATGGAAGGCTTTCTCCAGTGCCTGGGGAAGTTGATCCGAAAACAAGCCTTCCATGGCTTGCCATCGCTTCATGGCCTGTATACAACTCCTCAAGCAAGTCATGGACAGGGCAGAGCGTCAGTGAGGAGGACAAGTTATTATTATTTTTATTTTGAATCAGAACAATCTTCTCTTAAGCCTTGGAAATGGGGTTGCCCCCAGGGACTGGTAACATTTCCTGGGGTGGAAGCTCTGGGGTCATACACTTATTCTTTTCATTAATGCCTACCAAGAGAAAAAGGCAAACGAACATTAACATCATTAGCATTCAGTTTCTTGCTTAACTTAAAACCTGTTTTGGAATTGGTGCTTGACACAGTAGCTGAAATGCCTCTCATGACACTAGCACCTGTTCCGGAGGGCCCGGGCAGGAGTTCAGCCTCGCTTGCCGTGACTGTGCAGCCTGGAGGCAGCAGGCGATGCTCCGCTGCTTGACTCACTGATACTCACAGGGGAGACCTGGGCGGAGCTCCAGAGCCCAGGGCCCAATTTGACTGCCGTGACCCACGGACAGTGATGCCAAGGGTGGAAGATATGTCCCTGTCTGTTTCTTTGCCTTTTAGATAAATAGGAAACATGTACAAACCAAACTGCCAGGGAAGGGGGAATGGTACATCATTACACTCTTAAAATTGTACCTACAAATGATATTGAATTTGTTAAAAACGGATTAAAAACTTCAGAATAAATAAAAGAAGAAAATATACAAGGTAAAAACACAGAAACACAGACAAATATGTAACAGAAAGCCTTGTTTTGTTAAAACAGGGTGCAGGCAGTGTTAGGGATAGGAAAGACTTCATTTAGAATTTATTTATTTTGTTGTTTCAGGGACTTTTTTTTAAGTGGGATAACCTCTCACAGAAATATCCTTATTTCTAAATTAGAACATGTTGTCATAATGTTTCAATTTTTCTAGAGTTTCTAGAGTTTTATTCTTATAAATCTTGTTCTTCTGTGGTGTAAGTAAAGAACTTTCAGATCTAAGGAGACACAGCCTTTATTGCTAAATTAAGAAGTAAGCGTCCAGCCCCAAAGTGGTAGGCTTATGGCCAAAGTCTTTGTCTTGCGTGTGCTGGGATCCAATATAGGTGCTGGTTTTGTATCCCGGCCACTCCACTTCCCTTCCAACTCCCTGCCTGTGGCCTGGGAAAGCAGTAGGGATGGCCCAAAGCCTTGGTACGCTGCACTTATGTGGGAGACCTCTAAGAAACTCCTGGCTTAGAATCAGTTCAGCTGCAGTCTTGGCCATTTGCAGAGTGAACCAATGGATAACAGATCTTTCTCTCTGTATCTCCTCTCTGTAAATCTGGTTTTCAATAAAAATAAACAAATCTTTTTTTCTAAAGTAAGCTTCCACCAAGAATTCTGTCCATCTTGAGGACTGACCAGCAGTTTCCATATTATTATGGGCAGTTGCAATGTAGAACTTTCCTTCCTAGGAGTAGATTTGTGTTTGATTTGCCTGACCAATCCCAGCTGTGAGTGTATAGGTGCACTGCTTGAATGTGAAATATGCAAAGGGTATTTTGTTTAGAGATGTTATCTTTTAGATTGGTATAGTCCATGTGAATTCTGCACAAACGAGAGCTTTATAAGAGCACAGTATTCAGAGTGCAACACACATTCTCGGTGAAAAATGTTGCGAGATGTGGTCTGACCAGTCGGGATTCAAGTGGGGATTGGGTGTGTGTTTGCTTTAATGGTTTAGACACTTATCAGAATGCTTAGCCTCCACCTGGGAGCACTTGAATTCAGTTTCCATCTGTGAGTCATGATTCCAGCTTCTTCTAGCGTGGACCGTCAGAGTTAGCAGGGAGGGCTCAGGTGGTAGCATTCCTGGGAGACTCAGGGGGATCTGGCTTGAGTTCCCAGGCCCAGATTTCTTCCCCTGGCCATTGTGGGTACTCTAGGAGAATGCCACTGGGTAGCAGTGCTCTTTCTCTCTCTCTCCTTATCAAATAAATAAATAAAAATTAAAGAAAGGTAAAGTTAAGGTGCAGGATTTCTCTGCAGATATATTCACATTAGCAGTATCTGCAATTATAAGCAGCAATGGGAGGCTTGATGTTGTAAGAAGCCAATTCCATCAAGAGTTAGCTCTTGATTTTCCAAAAAAGCAACGTTCCAGGGAATTCATTTAGCATCAGTTCATTTCTCTGTCAACCACTGCACCATATCTCACTGATAACAACACCATAGGATACTTCCAATGAGTATATAGTCCATTTTCTATAATTTACGAGAACTCAGGCTTGCGAAATCCTGCCTGCTCTCTTCTGAGTTAGAGCTCCATTTTAAAAGTGGATTTGGATAGGATTCTTTTTCTCTGCAGCAGAAGCTTTTTGGAGCTCGATATGGCAGAGAGTCTTGAGTTGGTTCTTCTTGCTCTATCTGGTATTGCTTTTGAAGCTAACAGCTTACTTAGCTTGGTAGTCAGTGCCCTGGTGTACAAGTTGTCAGCCTGGTATACGCAACAGAGTTAAGTATCTTTCCCAACCCAGAGGCAACTAGATCCTTTCCTTAGGTGTCTGACCTCCGTGGCCTCTGCACTCAAGTCCCCTCCTGCACCCCTCGGGTGCAACCATCTCACATTGGAGGGAGAACTTGTGAGCGCTCAATTTGATGGTTTTCCTCCTGTTCTCTGTTCTACCACAGCACCTGTGTCTTTGTAGCAGCAAGCTTTCTCTGTGAGAGGCACTTTGAAAGTTGGCAACACTGGAACCTGGCCTAAACGCAATGGCATGTATGAGAACTGAGTCTGGGAGTGGATTAAGTGGAGGAATTTGGGAAACTCCCTTGGCGAGTCATAGCTCCTGCTGGTGAACATGTGGTCCAGACCTGGGGGTCGGACAAGCTGGGCAAAGTAGCTCCAACAGCTGGGTAATGTGTCAATTGGTAATGGAACAGGGTGGACCGGGCAGGACTGAGCAAACCCTAGTCCACAAGCGAAACTAGAGACCAGGATGGAGCACAGGTCATGTTGAACTAGGCTCTTGCACTTACTGGTCTGCATGAGCCAGGAACACTAAGCCACAGTGTCTAAGGCAGAGGTCGGGACAGGTGAGGGACTGAGCCAAGCTGAGTCAGAGCAACCACTGGCAGGCACGTGATCTACGGCTGGCAACAGGCCCAGTTGGGGAGCTAAGGGGACAACCCTAGCTGAGTTGAGGTTCCCACCAAGGGGCGCATGGCCTGGAATGGGGGCTGCATTCTGATCAGGAAATGGTTGTAGTCTCCCTTGGCACAAGTGTGGACTGGGATTGGATGCACTGAGCTGGGTCAGACTCCAACACCCTCTGCTGTCCTGGAGGACCAGGGTAGATGTGGGATGGACTAGGCTAGGTCTCAACTCCTACTGAGCCATGTGTGGGCCATATGTGGGTATGGACGAGCCATGGCTGGGCTGAAATATCCAACAGGAAGGACAGTTTGGGTTGAAGGCCAGTCAGGTAAAGCCTGTTCCTGCTAGGACAGGAGGTGAACTGAGTAGGGCTGGCTCATGGACCCACTGGTATGCGCAAAATCTGGCATTGGGAGAGGTTCTGATGGAGGAGCCTAGGCAACTTCTCTGGCAGGACACAGAACCTGCAGATAAGCGCAAGAAACATGATAGGAAGCATTCCACAACAGGCCATGGAAAGTTACCCACTGGCATACATTTGGCATGGGTTGGGGGCAGACCAGGCTGCATCAGTTCTTGTCATCCACTGGCAAATCCAAACACCAGAACAGTGCAGGTCGAGCCGGGTTTGGTTGCAACAAAAACTAGTGCACAATATGGAATGCCAAGGTGAGGTTGCCTGTACCGGATGTGACCGCAGTGCCCAACCAGCACGCCTGAGAACCAGGAAGGGAGGGGTGGAGCCGGCAGGGGAATAAAGGGTGGTTCCCTTGCTGGACAGTTACTCCCACTGGAGAGCATGGGTTGGGTTGGGGGCAGACCAGACTGGGCAGGGCTACAACACCTGTGTGCCTCATGTGGACTAGATCAGGGAAAAGTTAGGCTGGGCTGATTATTCCTACTGGTGAAAGCAAAATTAGAGTGGGTGAGGACTGTTGGGGCTTAGTCATAGCATCAGCTTGCAGAAGCTGGCACTGGGGTCTAATTCAGTCAAGTCAAACCACAGAACTACCTGGAGAGTGCATAATCCAGGAGTAGAAGAGACCTGGGAGGGAAATAGTGGGCTCCTCCTTCTTGGGTCACCACTTCCACAGGAGGGCACGTAAAGTAGGACAGGGGCTGGGGTGGCTAGACAGACACCCAACAGCATCTGTGAGGGCTGGATAGTGGAGTTGGTTTGAGGGAACAAAGCTTTAATACCCATTGACATGTACGAGAGCCGAATGGGGTGTGGGAAAGACTGGACTACTGCTACACATACTGGCAAACCAGGGTAGGGGGGTGGGCCTGGCAGGGGTTATTGTGGGTCGCTCTGACTAGGCTGCAGCTCCCACTGGTTTATGTGAGGGCCAAGTATGTGCTGGGCAGAACCAGGCTGGACTGCAACACCCATTGGTTCCAGTGGAAGTCGGGGCTGAAAACAGAACCAACCTAGCCATCGCAACCACCAGCTGATCAGGGCGAAGGACTGTGTGGGCCCCGTACGTGCTAGTACATACAAGAATCTGGTCTGAGAACACCTCAGACAAAGTCTCTTTGGAGATCTCCCCAATCGAAATGCTGGACTCAGGAACCCTAACCAAGAAAAGACAGAAGACAGAACAGGTCAATCAACCATCTCAGCTATATGTTGGCAGTGAAATATGGGACAAATGGAGATTATATGATGGACTATGTCAACCAGTGGATTCTTCAACGACCTCATCATGCTTGGAGTGGCAAAATTGGCAGCGATTCATAACTGGTGAACTATCAAAACCACTTGAGCAAGAACCTTGGAGCATGCCCTACATCCAGGACCTGGGAAGGGTGGGAAATTGGGGGGTGCCTTCTCCCTTAATACCCCCCTTTAAACAGGAAGGAAACAATATGGGAGTAATAGTCTTACCCACTTTCCTATAGCCCTTGGGAAAAAAACAGAAAAATAAAAAAAGAAACTTGGCAACAGCAATATAGCCTGTCTTCCATTCAGCAATAACTGCTCAGCAATTGTGCAGTAGCAGGTACAGTGAGGAGGGCTGGATGTCACAACAACCCTTCCAACGCCTCCACTTTGGGCCTTGGCGCTGTGAAGGACAGATCTGCTTTTTGTTCCTCTTCCTTCTCATCACGTGGAAATTCTATGTGAGTAAAACCAAGCCTAACGGATTGGCAAGAAGACACCCGGGACATTTTCCCCCACTATTATCGTTTGTTTTCAGGAGGCATATTTTTCAATTATTTGCATGAATAATGCTGTGATGCATTCATGCCAATACAGTTCTGATAATGAATTTACATGATGGAAATTTCATAATGATTTTGATGTCAGTGTTAATAGCAACATCTGATATTTGTTCTGTGGATGTTGACATCAATTTGACTTTTAATATTCTGTTGCCAACACCATGAGCAGTATGAAATTGCTTTACAGGGAAAGGCAAAATAACTATCGGGAAAGAAGGTGAACTTTATTGGAAGTTTATGGATCTGGGACAAGGCTATGCACTCTGACGTGACGCATGACTCACCTGGACACAGACTGGTGAGAACGAGCCGTCAGAAGAACGTGTGAAAATACCATTCATGCCAGGAGAAGGGGCTCCTGCAACGACCTTTGTCTTGTTCTCATAACTTTAATTTCCAAAAATCTTTCTAAAACGTTTTGAAGCCTTTCATGTGCCACTTCTGTTTTTTTTTCCCTTTGGTTGCTAATTTAAATGTTTCTCGAAACATTTAACAGGGAAAATGACATGCCACTGTCAATTTGTCTTAAAGCACAAAAGTGCTCGTGTGCTGAGCGCTCCGTCCAGTTTCACTCGTTTCAGTCAGTTAGGCAGTGGAGATGCTAAACTCCATTAAGAGAATGGGTCCTTTTAATTGCATTATTTTCTCCCCAGGAAACTTACACAATGCTCTGTGGAAAACCACTGTTCAGTTACAGGTGACTTCATTATTTGGTCTCACCATCTGAGAGCCAAGAGTTGGAAACAGGAAGCGAGGTCCCTTCCTTTCAGATCCATACACTCCTACACACACCTTCCTGTAGGAGTGTATGTGCACACGCAGTCAATAGATGGGAGCATACTTAAAGTACAAATAAAATTAGAAGATAAGTTTGTTTTGATGCAGAAAGCTTTGAGATCTATGAAGCATCCTTACTCATTTCCCAAATTTTTTGACATGAACACTCAAAAACATGCTTACACATATATGCATACATCTATATGCACTTATATGTGTATACACACACATATATATGCTTTAAAATTGTGATTTTTTTAGATATGCTTTTTAAAAAAGATTTATTTCGTTTTATTTGAAAGACTTGCAGAGAGAAGACAGACAGAGAGAAAGGAGATTTTTCATCTTTTGGTTTACTCCCCAAATGGCCATGATAGCTGGAGCTAGGCTGATCTGGGGCTTCCTCTGGGTCTCCCAAGTGGGGGCAGGGGTCCAAGGATTTAGGTCATTGTCCACTGCTTTCCCAAGCTCAACAGCAGGGAGCTGGATCAGAAATGTAACAGCTGGGATTTGAACCAGCACCCTTATGTGATGCCAGTGCTGCAGGTTGAAGTTTAACTTGCTATGCTGTGGTGGCAGACCCCAAATGTGTTGTTTTTAAAGATAAACATTGTCAAATTCTGATTGTACAGGTCCTGGGTACTTTCCTGATACTGCTTTTTTTACTCCTTTTTCCTGTAGGTGCACTCTTCGCGTACAAAGGTGGATCCTGTGGGACGTTGTGGTGGACTGCATCCCACTGATTCTTAGAGTCACTGGATATTTTATAAAAATCACTTTTCATGATGCTTATGCCCTGGAATAAAGTGAACACTTGGAAATAACAAGGAACATGAAATAAGTAGAAACATGCAGGCCAATTTCAGTACGGATTTGGGTTTTTTAAGGGTTGTGTTGTGGGTGCCCAAACAGACGGACAGAGCTAGGGTGCAACATTCTGCAGGGAGTAGGATTATTCAAAATTGTCTTGAATCAGCAAGGAGGGAGGTCATCTATGCTGTCACAAATATATCTGACCAGATGCGCTTTGCGTCCCTGCCAGCTGCAGCACTTACGGGGCTGCCTGCTGGCTGTGTGTTAACTCGTGGTAGCTATTTGTGAGTTAAAAAGTGGCTTTCCTAGGGCGGTAATTAACACAGAGCAAGCACAAAACAGAGTTTATGCTGTGCCTGTGCTTGTTGGATACAGTCTGAGTGCTTATCGAAAGCAGACAGCATCCACCCTCACTGTCTTTTCCTCTCACATTTTTCCATTTTCCTTCTAGAAAAAAGCTAGAAAGAGAAAGAAGAGTGTGGCCTGGTTGGATTAGCTACAAAGGAGAAGTTAATGCAGTTTAGGGTCCACTACTGAGCTACTCCTACAAATTGGATGTTGAAAATATTTTTGAGAGTGCTTATTTTGATTGATTTAAGATAACTTCACGGGTATTGAGAATTAAAATATAGTCTTGAAGTTCTTACACAAAAGTCTTACATTACCTGATGTCTCATCATTTACTAAACACATGATCACTTCCTAGGGGAATTGATCTTGATGGGTCTAAAGTATGTTCCTCTGGGTGTTACGCATTATGTAGTTGAAGGAAACATTTTTTTATATTTGACACTTACTAATTTTTTAACACTATGAAGGAATATTTCATCTCTTTTACCTTACTGATTTCTAATTACTTTGAAAATGTGTTATGCTGAAGTGTAGAATGTGGTCTTACTGCATAGAAACTTAAAAAATGTGCTTTGGTTAAATCATGAATCACATGTTAGGACTAACAGTGTATATGTTTTTCTTTAGATTTTCACACACATGCTATTTTCAATTGTTTACATATGTTAGAATGTCTTGTATTTAAATAGCCCATTATGCAAATACTTAAGAAATGGTAGGTCATTTATTTTCATGGAAACTTCCACTCAAAAATTGAATTGAAATGATACCTTAACGCTGACTATAATATTTTACATTCAGTAATAACACATAAATATTAAAATCTAAATCAAATCACATTGAGGCTTTGAAAGAAAAAGATAACTGCTCATGTTTTGGAGAGATCTCATCAGCATACTCTACTGAGCCCTCAGAATCAAGGTGCTAGCTGTGAAGAGAGCAGGACTTGGCCATGCTTGTCTGCTGCTTAGGACAGTCTGATTGGACAGCGGATCCTCAGCAGCAGAGAATCCACTGGTCGGGAAGATGGAGATGATGTGGTGTGTTTTGTGCCATTTTTAATCTGGCCCTGGCTTTTGATTGGCTCTGGGACCGTCCAGCACATTGCTAGAGGCATGGACAGTGCATGTGGTATGATCACAGAGACTTCCAACACCAACAGAAGTCAAATGAATTCTAACATTTGACTGAAGTTTTGGTTTCTTGAAAAAGCAGCCAAGTCTGCAATTCCTATTTGGTTCAGTGTAAATGAGGCCTATGATGGTACTGCATGTGTGATAAGGGGTTCAGCAGGATACGAGGTGTGACAGGCTGCCCAGCGCCTCTGCTGCTCTCCATGTGCTATCACTTAACTCGAGAATGAAGCGTCCTCCAAATGTACCCTCCTTTGGAGAATTATGGAGTTATTTTTAACTGAGCAGGAACCTGACACCTGCCCTGGGTTGGCCTCTGCCTTTCAATTCTGCCGTTCTCTCTTTGGTCCCTGCTTGCTGTACTGCCAGGCTTGCACAGCCCACCCCAAATCTCCCCGTTAATCCCCTGTTGTTTGGCATTCCTCTGCATGATTTACAGTGTCACTTTTTCGGTTTGTGCCCCTTATGGTAGATGGGCTCACTGCTCAGACAACGCTCACACTCTCTTGTCCTCTTCCAACAGGGAGGTGGACATCCCCCCGTCGATGCTAAACGTGAGCAGGTGGTTGGTTAAGCCAGGGCTCGGGCAGACACTCAGCTGCATTCACACACTCCAGCTTCCATCCTGGCCAGGAGAAGACCGTGCCAGCACTTGCCCCCTGGTACTGAGAGGACATGTAAGTCAGATCTCAAGGTTTGTGGGCTTACACTGGTCCTTGTAAAATTAGGAATGATCTCAAATCATGTTCTGTTCCTTAGGAAATTGCTTCATTCATTCAATTAACCATACTTCATGGTTTGCCACTTGCTACTCTTAGTTTATAAGTAATTACACATTGTAATTTTAGTCCAAATACTCTTAGCTAGCAAAATTCCCATGGGAATTGTAAGTTTCTGATGGATTTTAGCAAGAAAACATGCCATGCTTCACAATGTTCTGTGGGATTTCTGGGAACCCAGGACAGGGAGTCATGTACCCCACTAGTAGTAGTGGCTAGAGTATCCTAAATTCAATCCACCACCCTAGAATAATTCAACTGTCAATCCACTTCTTCTGTGGCCCGAAGACTACTGCATGCGCTGGTGAGCCACTAAGGCTGCTGGAAAAGGCAAGGAAATGTTTTCCAGATGAGTCACGCTGGTCTGTTGGTGCCTTTGTTTTACCAATGCTTCACCAAACACCACTGGACACATTATTTAACTATAGTGGGACTAAGCATTTTCACTCTGCTTTAGGAGTTGTCTGAGTCTTACAAAACTGGAGAGAATGACTCACTTCCTAACAGAGAATTTGAAGGTCAAGCTGGCATGAGGGTGAGGGAAGCCATTGCCTGGAAGGCATCCCTGCTCCCACAGCTTACAAGGGGCCATCCTGTGCCAGGCTGCATCTGTCCTGCGGCTTTGGCACGTGTAGTGCCTGATTCGGATAAGACATTGTGAAAGACGGAGTGGGATATAACCAAGTCACTGTGGTTCATTCTTACAAGCCATGGGAAAAGACAGGTTTATAAATGAATAGCTTCGTGACTGCTCACCAAGCGTTCCTCCCATCATGTCAGTTTTGATTATTGTGCAAAACTAAAAATGCCTGCTTCTGTGCTGTGGACTCTACAGCCTTGCTCAGCGGCAGGAAGCTGTCACGTGTTAGGATATGTGTGTTTCCATCCAGAAATGTTTGGTGTGGCTTATAAAATTGTGTCTTTTTGGGACCTGCAGTAGTTTTAAGTGATTCTAACTAGCACACATGCACACACACAACCACACACACACACACACATCCACACATACATGCATGGGGATGTATAAATCTGTAACACTATTTTTGTCACTATTATTTGTAAATAGGAAATGAAGTTACAATCCTTGAAATTATAATGGCAAGTGTACAAAGACACAGTTGCTGGCACAGAATTCAATTAACAGATAACAATCACCCTTGGATGACTGTGTGAGGTAGAAATATACAGGCATGCTAATAAGAAATATTTTAAAGCTACCGCCTTTATCAGCCAGCAGCCAGACACAGGCGCAAGTGTGGGCAGCCAGCATTGCTCCGGGATATTTAATACAATCCAACTCTCTCCATTTAAGGATTTGTGTTTAATCATTCAGTAGCATTTTAAAATATCCCAACTGGCAAGCTTTTCACATCGAGCTGTTTCCGGCAGAACACTGCACAAGTAGTTTTGATCCACCTGGTTGGGAGGATGGGAGGAGCAGGGACTACGAGAAGCTGAGGAATAATGACCCTGCATTTGTATTTTTAAATGTTTTTCCTTGTCATTTTCTGACCTTGAGCCAATCTCGTGTGCATCTGCTGGGTGAATCATGGCTTTGTTTCAGGAAACGCACAGAAGGCATTCATTAGCACGGGATGGCCGGATGAGTGACTCGCAGCAAATGCCCCCTTCTCCGGGCCGGGCTGAGCAATGCTCATAGCGACATTGTTCTGGGCTGGAATTCTATTAACGATGAACACAGGGGGTGTTTGGAAACTAAAGGCTGTTTTCCTTCCACGATTTTCAGATGGGTGAGGACATTTCTGCATTTGGTTGAAGAGATGCCTCAAGTGTGTTTCAAGATATTTGTACTGATGAGAAGCAAAGAGTAAAGGAAGTTTGTCATGCAGTGTGATTTGGTGTGAGCTTTGCAGGGAGTAGGGGATTGATAAAAAAGGAAAGTGTCTTCTATGGAAGAAAATAGGAAACCTTGTTCACAGGTGCCAAGATGAAAAATCCTCATCACACAGAATGGTTCAAGAACAGCTCGTCTGCTGCCGTCTAGGTCGAGCAGTTTGCCTGAAGGTGTTGTGTCATGTTTGCTGCAAACAAATGCCTAGGGGACTCTGACTGCCTGGCAGATGGCTGTGCTGGGAAAGCGGCTTCTCCATTCCGTGCCTTACTCAATCAAACACTATAGAGATGCCTTAGTGTCCTACAAAACATGGAAGGGAGGTAGGAGATGAAAGATGACAGCCAAGACAAGACCTGCACTTCGGTGCCGCTAAGCAAGCCCGAACAGACAGTGCTTGAGTTCTGAGGAACTTGGAGGGAAGCATGCAGGAGAAAGGTGAAGACACAACGGAGGCCTTCACGGTGGCTGCAGCTGAGGGAAGTATGAAAACATGCCACCAACCGTCATTTTCAACTGCTTAGATCCTGTTGACTCTTTTTCCGTCAAGTTCAAGCTTCGATTTTTTTCCCAAGTAGGAAGAGGGACTGAATCAAGAGTACAATAGGAGCTGTTGTCAAGTCTAGATGTTTAATGCTTCTTAAGCTACTAGAATTTTAAGCATGTATATTTTGGGGGGTATAAAAATGGCACTGGTAGTCTGGGAAAGAACGATCATTTACAGTTTCCAGTTCTAACTGCCCAAGGTTAGCTTTCAGAATCAAGGCAGTGGACTCTACTGGGCTGTTCGGTGGTTATGTCCTTATGGTGAAGTCTGAACTGTTTTCTTAGATGGCTGCCTGCTCCACAACATGCCACACACTAATCCTTAGAGGAGAACCTTCTCTGTGGGAAAGGGAGCATTGGTTTCCAAAGGGAGGCTGGGAAGAGAGTGTCCAGCTTCTGTGGTTTTTCCTCCATAGGCTAACTGAGGGTACACCCAAGATTCATCTCACTCACATCAGGGAGGATCACTCACATGACCCATACTTTGATTTACCATCTCACGGGGAATGATGTGGACGGCAGAGTGGACACACTCTGAGATTCAACTGCAAAGCTGGATGCTTGGGCACAAGATGCATGTTCAGGTGCTTTGCAGAAAATGGGCAGGAATTCCTATGAACTTTTTCCCTTTTACTAATGTTTATGAATCTTAGTTATAGCAAAACCGTGCATTTCTTCAAATGACTGAAATAGATCCTTTACTAAATTATCTTCCTTGAAAGAATTAACAATTGTTGGTGAAGTCATAGAAATTGCACCATACAGGAAAATAACCAAATGAATATATGTGCTTGCTAAAGCATTAGTCTGGGTGGCCAGGGTTGTGGTGCAGAAGGGTAGTTGATCACCCTTGAAGCCAGGCTCCCGTAGAAGCAGGAGTTCAAGGTCTGGATGCTCTGCTTCTTTTATTAATTGATTTGTTTGTTTTTTGTTGTTTTGTTTTTTAAAAGATTTATTTATTTTTATTGCAAAGTTAGATATGCAGAGAGGAAGAGAAACAGAAAGATCTTCTGTCCATTGATTCACTTCCCAAGTAGCTGCAACGGCTGGAGCTGAGACAATTGAAGCCAGGAGCCAGGAACTTCTTCCAGGTCTTCCACGCAGGTTCAGGGTCCCAAGGCTGTGGTCTGTTCTCAACTGCTTTCCCAGACCACAAGCAGGGAGCTGGATGGGAAGCCCATATGAGATCCCAGGCGTTCAAGGGGAGGGCTTTAGCTGCTAGGCTATCTCGCTGGGCCTGGATGTTTTGCTTCTAATCTAGTTCTCTACTAATGCTCCTGGGAAAGTAGCAGACGATGGCCCACATGCTTGGGTTCCTGCTGTCCACTAGAGTCCCAGACTGAGATTCTATCTCCTGGTCTTGCTTGGCCTAGTCTTGGTTGTTGCAACCATTTGAGGAATGAACCATTGCATAAAAGGTCTCTCTCTCCTCTGTGTGTGTGTGTTCTCTCTCTCTTTGTAACTGCCTTTCACATAAATGCAATAAATTTTTAAAAATATAGCTGTGCTTTAGGGGACAAAATATTTTCAGATTTTTTGTGCCTCATAGTTGTAGAGCCTTCATATTAATAGTCACTATCAAAACTTTTCCAAATAGCCAAATATAGGTGCTCAAAATTCACCTCCTCCTTCACAAGAAAGAGAAATAAAACAAGAAAGTAGATGCATTTCAAGATGTAGAACAAGAACATGTGATTAAGGCAATTAAGGCAAGAGCTGTAAGACTTGGAGAGAAATGAACAAAGCTAGTCAGTTACTGTGGCTCCCATCCTGGCCTCGTTGCTGGTGCAATCTTCACTGCTTGGGGAGGGATGAAGAGGAGAGCCTGCATGGAGTTCAGCTGGCCATCACAGTCACAAGAAGAGCTCCCAGTCGTGTCAGACAGGAATCCCGGCAAGGGAATACCGAGTGCATGGTGCTGGGTGGCTCAGCTTCAGAGAAGGCGCTTGTGTCATCTTCCCACAACGACTGAGGCTGAGGCTGCAAACATGAGCTGACTTTCAAAAAAATAGTTATCTATTTAACTTGAAAGTCAGAAGTATACATAAATGTGTGTGTCTATATATGTACACACAATACTGAGAGAGAGAGAAAGAGAGAGAGAGAGAGGAGAGAGGGCTTTTCCATATGCTGGTTCATCCCCCAAATGGATGTAACAGCCAGAGCCGGGCTAGTCCAAAGCCAGGAGCCAGGAGTTTCGTCCAGATCTCCCATGTGGATGTAGTGGACCAATGTCTTGGAACACCTACTGCTGGTTTCCCAGGCCATCAGCAGGGAGCTGGATTGGGAAGTGGGGAAGCTGGTACTGGAACTGGATCCCATATGGGATGCTAGCACCATCAAAAGATGAGGATTACCTTGTAGAGTCACAGCACTGGCCTTACTGCTATCTTTTTAAAAATAATTTTTATATAGTTTTGGAAGCTTTAGCCAGAGGTATAATGCAAGAAAAAGAAATCAATGGTATTCAAATTTTAAAGGAGGGAGTAAAATTATCCATGTTTGCGGATTACATGATCCCGTATGTAGGGAAGCCAAAAGTCTTCACCAAGAGCAAACTGGAACTTAGAGCTTGGTGAAGTTGCAGGCTGCATATGGTCAACAGACAAAAGTCAATATCCCTGTATACACAGACAGTGCTGTGGCTGAGAAAGAATGTGCAACATCAGCTCCATCTATAATAGCTACAAAAATATTTAAATGCCTTGGAATGAACCTAACCAAAAATATGAAAAACTTAAGACACAAAAATATGGAAGAATTTGCCATCTTCATGGATTGGAAGAGTTAATATCAAATCTTTATACTCAAGGCAATTTACAAATTCAAATGCAATTCTAATTAAAATGGTAACATCATAACATAATGCTTCCAGTCATAGGAAAATGAGGCTTCAAACAACTAAAGCAATTTTAAACAACAAAATCAAAGCTGGAGGCATCACAGGTCCAGATTTGAAGAATACTACAAGCCAGCAATAATTAAAACAGCCTGACACTGGCATCAAAATAAGCACGTAGACCAATGGAGTCGAATAAGAATCCCAGAAATCAATCCATGTATTACACCAGCAACTAATCTTTGACAAACAAGATCAAATCAGTCCCTGGAAAGAGGACAGCCTCTTCAACCAACAGTGCTTGGAGAACTGGATCTCCACTTGCAGAAGTATGAAACAAGCTATGGATTCTTGAGAAGACTGAAAAGAAAATTAAAAATATTTTCCAAGCACATGAGATGAAACTGCAAAAAAAAAAAAAAAAAAATTAAACCTGGAAGATACAGCAAAAGCAGCCCAAAGGAAAAATCTCATAACAGTGTCTATATGCAAACATTTAAAAGATTTCACAAACAACCCAATGAAAAAAAATCTCAAAAATTAGAAAAACAAGATCAAATCAGACCTTAAATTAGTGGAAGAATAAATTGTAATCATCAGAGCAGAAATAAGTAAAATGGACATTAGGAAAATAATACAAAGGTTTATAATATGATTCTTTTTGAAAATGTAAACAAAATTGACAAACCTTTATCTGGACTAAATAAAAAATTAGAGAACAGTCATCATCAGTAAAATGGAAGATTGCAACATAAGGATTATTGTCAGCAATTCTATGCCAACACATTAGAAGAAATGAGAACGTTTCTGGACACATATAACAGGTCATAATTGAATTACACCAAAAGGAAGCAATGAGATTGAGTTAGTAATAAAAAGTCTTCCAGAGCAGAAAAGTCCAGGAGCTTATGACATCTCTGCTGAGTCTTACCACACTTTCAAGGATGAATCAATACCAATTCTCAAACTATTCCAAAACTTAGAAAGGGAGAGTACTCTTAAAAACTAATTAAATTAATTGTGGATTTGTGAATTTTTTTTGACTTAAAATCAGCATTTCAAATCTTAGACCCAAGTTTGCAAAAACAATGTTTAATTTGACCTAAATTTGTTCTAAAGTGTTTTTAAGTGTTTCTTAATTCTCTTGCAGTAAAGTGAAGACTACAGAACATATGAATGACTTGCTTCACTTGTATATTTCATGGCTTTCTAGATGTTTCTTCACACTTTTGAAAAGCCTGGATGGAATACAGAGTACTGTGCCCATGAGTGAGTAAGAAGTGTTGGAGCTGGCAGCTTTGGATAGCAAGATTTTGTCCTGGACCCTGTCTAGTATTGAGATGGACAGAGAAGGAAGGTGCTCAAATTCAAGCCTTCATCTGAAAGCCTTAAGAGAATGGGGTCATTGGGCATCTGGAAGGCAGAGGGGCATTATAAAGGTCTAAACAGAAAAGTCATCTTATGCATGTTGGAATTTCTAAAAGACATGCATAAGGGGAAAAACTGTTGCTACCTCTCGGGGGAGGATAAGAATCTCTAACAAAGTGGAATTCTGGGAAGGAAATACTGAGATAAACGCAAGAAACATTATGGGAGGAAACTTGAAGGAACTTAGTAACTGGTTTGGAGGATGAAGGGAGAATCTAGAGTGTTGAAGCAATATAGCCATGAACAAGAAACAAGGAAGAAAAAGAAGCAGAAGAACCAAGTATAGCATCTGGCAATTGAGGAAACAAGCAGTTGGTAACAGGGACAGGAGGCTTCCACTAATTTTCAAAGATGTTTGGCCTTGGACTAAAGCAGACAAGGGGAGGTGTAAGACCCCTAACCCCTTAAAGATAGTCAGGAAAGTGGTGTTGAGAAGCAAAAGCTTAAAGATGAAATGACACATGCAATTAGAAGAGCAAGGTCATGCAGAAAACAGTGTTAACTTGTAGTTGATCCATGGAATAAAAGTCCTTCCACCTCAGAGCTCAAATTATCCCACTGAAAATGAGGTGGAGTTGTTGCTTGGCCCTGCTTCCTGTTCCGCAAATTAGCATAAACATGCTCATTAGTAATGTCATGATTAAAATGAAGTACACACGTGCATGCAATGTGGTTAGCCCAGGACCTGAACAGCAGGCATAGTGAGAAAGACGAGGACTGGCGGTGAAAACATTCATGTTAGTAGACCCAGGATAGTGCACACCCAAGACACTGAATGTATACAACACCATGTACTGATCTCTGTGGAAGCAGATTGGGGGAGTACTGGACAGGGCAGGATTAAGCTCAGTGAGGTGTCCTCTGGCATCATTGTCACCTTCTAATATGGTACACTAACATCTGAGGTTCTGGATTCCATGAAAGGAGCAGAATATGGAGTTTGAAGTTGAAAGTAGAAAATGTGACCCAGGCTGAGGCTGAGTTAAGGTGCACTGAGCTATCCACCAGAGGTTGAAAAGTTGGGGACCAAACTCGTGGTCTGAACAAAATATCAAACCCAATAGTCTGGGCCAAGGAAAGAGAGATATGAAGGACCCTATGCAGGTCAAGGAAAGTACAGCCACGCTTTTATAGGGCTCCTGAAGTTTGATTGTAGGTGGGGAGGGAGCTGTTCCAGGTGCTGAACAAATAGAATCTGGGGTATCAGGGTGGTACAAAAACTCTGGTCCACTGATGTCCAGCTTTGCTGAACTTCGCATGGACATCAGACCTAGGGAAAGTTGAAATAAGCGCATGCTAGAGAGATCTTGCAAGAACTTAGTGAAACAAAGCACATTTTCCCTAGGATCAGTTGATATACAATGCAGGAACAAGGACAGAAGCAGGAAGAAGGAAGAGGAAAAGCCTGATGATCAGAGGGAAATTGCACAAGCGCTTGGCCAAACGCAGCTGTTGCTGCAGATTCTCGCTGTTCCCAGGAATATGGGTTTCTCTCAAAAGGTGTTTTCAGGAATAACACGCGTGGGACCACTGTCCTTCAAGGTCAGTTGTTTCATGCATTGCTGACGTATGGTGTATGACACTCCATGAATGTATGTTTACAATACATCGCAGTATGCATCCATACTCCCAAATAAAAGGAGGACTCCCACTGAAACTTGAAAACATATCTGAACATTAGGATTCTAGACTTCCTACCATTGCCTACACCTACAATGCCATGGCTCGTGTAAACAGCAGAATGTTGGACTTGGGACTGTTGCTAAAGGACCGCAGTGTTGTGATCATATGGAGGAAACAGTGCAGGGAAGTATCAGAAAGGAAGAAGGAAAGGTGGAGTGGGTAATCCTGATGCCTACTAAACTGAATCTTGGGAAATACTATGAAAAATAGAAAAATTAACAACCAGAACATACAATATTACATACATGTCAACTGCTATCTATTATTTAATTAGAGATGAATTTCAAAAAATTAAAAAAATACAGTTATGAACAATGGAAACTTTTATCATTAGAAGATTCAGCTTTTTCCAGTGTGTCCAGAAGGTCAGATACTGCTCAAGAAAATCGAAGGCTGTTTGCTCCTCTGTTGGCATAGCTGTGCAGCCCCTGGCTCTAGAACATGCATGCCATGTCTGGAAAATTTCCCCTTCATGTTTCTCTAAGAAAATCTCTCGTGTTTCAAGGTGGAAGAGTTGTTTACCAGCTGCAACAATCTTATTTTTTCTCTCCTTCTCCTGAAGGAAAGATCAGGTTTAATTTATAGCCTCTCTTCAAGATAAATGCTTGCCCACAGCTTTTGGTCAGGGTTTGGAGTGGGGCAAATGTTAACTCTCTGCTGACGGTCAAAGAGCTTCCAGTCAATGGAGTGTCAAAAGAACCCAATCTCAATAAAAGAGGATGACTCGCTCAGATTTTGCTCCTATGGTCTGCATTTGCAGGGAGCTAGAACCAGGAGCAGAGAAGGGCAACAAACCCAGACAATCTGCTGTTTGGGATGTGTGTATCTTAACTGGCTTCCTAGCCACTAGGCCAAATGCCTCTGCTGCGCCTTTGTTTCCTTCTCAGCTTCTTCCCTGCAGAGCACTTCAGATGGGCCTGACTTGCCATATTGAGCTCTGTGCTTCAGCTGGATCCACACCCAGTGGACAAGGCAGGCTTGGTGAGTGCCAGTGTGGCTGACCTTCCTTGAACCTCATTCTAGGAGACTTTGCAGTACCTCATAGATGGCAGACTCCATCCTGCCCTCCAGCCTTCATCTCTACCCCAACAATCTCACTGCTGATGTTCCAGCCTCGTCTAGGGTCCTCTCAGGTGCACCAGAAAGTGCTCGGATGACCTCTTCTCTAATGCTCACCCTGCCTGAACATGTGAGCCTTGTGCTGTGTATTCAGCATACACTCATGCCCAACCCAGAATACACTGGTTGTGAGTCCTCCCCTCCCCTGGCTTCCTTCTCATCCCATGGCAGCTGGATGCTGCCTGTCTACTCCTGGCTGTTGATCTGCGCCACTGCTGTCCCTCTTGAACTGAGAGTGTGTAGAGGGCAAGGAATGACTTCATTGTGACTGCTACACAACCTCCAGACTTTTCATCACTTCTGGCCACTCATCCACTGCTGGGCCACCTGCTTCTTCATGGAAAACTATGCCCGGAACATCTACCTGGAGCCCAGTGGCATGAGTAGGTTGTCTTTCTCCTCAATCATCAGTTTGATGCCAGTATCTAGGGTTTCACTAGTTATTGGCACACGGCCTTGTTCCAAATGGGTTGCAGGCTCCATCATGGAACAGTTTTTTACAGAGCACAATGACTCATCGATGACAGATCGTCCTGTAATTGCAAGTTTTCATCCAATCTGGTCTTTAATTCACCTATTGTTTTACTTGTTTGTTATATCGCGCTTTCTCTCTCAAGTCTTTTGGGTCTTCAAATGATAATCAGTCTGTCAGCTTTCCTGGACAACCTGGACCTTGAGTGAAGGGCAGTGGATTCTGCAAATCTCCACTGCAAAAACAGGTGCTGCAAATCAGAGCCTGATGCGTTTTCTTGAGGGTACACGGAGAGAGTCCAGGGAGAGGGCCTCCTTTGGATGCGTTTTGCCTCGCTGTAGATTATGTTGTCAGGGCTCATGAATCCAACGCTGGCGACATTATAAGGGAGGTGGCACAAATGCCTGATATCGGTCAGAATAACTGACAACCATCTCAGGCAGAAGTATCAAGATGCTCTTGTTAACTATTGTCACTGAACTGCAATAAATTAATGGGTTCCCCTGGTAGCAGAAACATCATCCCCCCGGGCCTTGATGGAGTCAGTGGGACAAGCAGCTGCCCAACTCAGTCTTAGGAATGGCCACAACCACAACGCCCAGGCACATTCAAGAGGCCTAAAGTCAGCTGCTTTTATGAAACCTTTTCCCTGCAAAGATGTGCAGAGAACCATGAAGATCATCTCTGCTCATCAGGTCTCTAGCATGTGCCTAGAAAAGCCCATAGGCTGAGTAACAGGAGTGCAGGGCAAGTCACCTGGTTGCTTACCTGGAGTGAGTTTTAAATGAGTCAAATAAATGGGTATTTGGCTCTTGGATTAAGATGCAGCTTGCCACCTCCCCCAGTCCCAGTTCAGTGTTCCTAGGTTTGAGCTTTATTCCACTTTTGCTTTCGGTTTCCTACTAATGCATACTTTGGGAGGCAGCAGATAATATACCAAGTGCCTGGGACTCTCCCTATGTGGAAGACTCAGATTAAATGTTGGACTCCTGGCTTCAGCCTGTCCCAGATCTGGCTGTTGTGGACATCATGGGAGTGAGCTAATGGATGGAAGATTTCTGTCTCTCTCTCTGCCTTTCAGGTAAAATGAAAATAAAGTTAAATGAGCAAATGGAATTAGAATGAATATTAGAATTTTAATGCAAATTTTCTAAATTTTGCTCATATTGTTCATAAGCCAAATACTGTACCACGGTTATTGAGTTTAAATGAGGTTCCAAAATGCTCATACTTTTCAATGACCGTAATTAAATTGCTCTCAGAAGAAACGGTCTTTTGTTGAGCATTAGTGTTAGAGAAAGGAAGGTTTTGCAGTTTTTGATCGTCGGTTCTGATCATGTTAGGAGGCTGCAAACAATTCTTTACTGTTGACTAAGCATACTTGAATATCCTCTGTGTTTGGTACTGCAATCATGTTATACCACGGTGCTGGGAATCTTTGGGAACAATGTACACTGTATCATAATGATCAGGAGACACCAGAAAGCATTGGTCTTCTGAATATCTTGCTTCTTGATATTGGGGAGGCAGATTTTTTATCATCTTCTTGGTCTGTGGTTTAACTAATATGCTAATCATAGTGATCATTATAAAATAGTGAATAGCTTATTGATCATTGAGGCCTTCTGGGCTCTTTTGTCTGTGATATGAAAGACTTTTTTAAAAAGCCCTTGTTACTCTTTGATTCTAGCCCTCAGTTCCCTTTCTCTGTATTTTCTTTTCGGAGGGACGTGGCGGGCAAACCCCTAAATCCGACAGTGACAATTCAAGCAGCAGAGCATCTCAAGAGCTTCCGTGAATGCCACCGGGAAATTAAACTCAGTTTTTCTTCAGATTCACTGGGTTTCTTTGCCAATAAAAGTAGCAACTGTGGTGGATAACCCCACAAGAGACGTGCCACATTCCCATTAAATTACCTTTCTGCACAGAATTCCTGCAACGTGCAGTCACTCCAGTTCCTTGGGAGAGCCGACAGGCAGAGCGAGCTGAGATTAAGGCTTTTCATCCTCTGTGGAAGCTGTATCTGCCCTACCCGGACCCTTTGTGTGCAGTGGCCTGGTGCTGCTTCTGTTCAGCAAGCCCAGAAGCCCTGACTTGGGAACTTGCTGGAGCTCCACAGCTCAGCCCTGCGCACAATGGCACCATTGTTTGTGCCTACGAGATCTTCACAAGGAATTCACATTAGCCAAGAATTTCTTTAAAGAGAAAAATTACAGGATCAATAAAGCAACAGTCTTCTGAAGTTCCCTCTGTATCGCATAAGGAGTAGTGATCATGTGTTTGGGTCTGAATCCTCCAGGTCTCAGGGAAGTCGCCAACCTCTTGCTCCCTCTCCGGCCCTTCCCAGCACCCAGCCTGGAATTTAAGCCCAAGTGAATGACTCTGCTTCTCAGAGGAGGCAGGAACAGGTCAGCCACAGCCCTGAGCCTCAGCTCAATGGGGATTCTCACAGGATGAAGTCTGACATTATTTGATTTGGGAATAGGATAAAAAATTGATCATATCTGATTTGTAGTTTAGCCCTGGAGGGGGGAAACACTAATTTCAAATATCATTCATCTCCCTTTTTATCTATTCACTTCAAGCTGTAATGAAATTAACTGAGGAGTGAGTCCAACTTGTAGAAGGCTCAAAGGAGTTTGCACATTGAACTGGCAAATTAATCTGTGCACAGTCCACAGTTGAGCGTTTATTTAGTCAATAGTCACAGAATAATAAAACTTGAAAGCATATCTTTTATTTCTCCACTTATTCAATGAAGTATTTTCAATCAAGATGACATTTCAAGATTTATTTCCCATTTCCAAAATCAGGAATTTTGAACCATTTGCATTTGTTTTCTCTGACTAAATCCTGAACTGTTGGAGTAAATATGTTTACAAGCTAGACTTAGCACGTTGATTTGGAAGACAAATTAGAGCAGGGCGCAGGGGAAGAGGAATCCATTGAGTTTGATGGAGAACTTTATCAGGGATTGCTCCCAAAGAGTGACAGAATTAATTTGAGACAGAGATACTGTTTTAAAATAATGTATAAAACAGGATTTCAGAGTATAGAGATCATTATACCATGTGTACTTTCTGGGCATATTTTATATGGGAACCAATTTTTGCGTAATGGTCATTCCAATATTTCAGTGAGGCCAATGAGTGTTATCAGTTCATGGATTCATTGGTTGGAACCCGGAACCAATGTATTGGCTCGATCACTTATCATGTCTGAGAGCTGCAGAAGTCACCTGAGCTCTCTGCACCTACGTTTCTTATCAGTGTATAGAAGATAATGACATGGAAACGACAGAGCAAAAGCCAGGTTCACTGTCTGCGAACAGACTAGACAGAGCCTGTACTTTAGTGTGTGCCTCCCAAGGCACAGAGGTGGGGGTGGTTAATGAGACTGCATCACACACCACACTCTATACTAAATGTTAAAAATGAGTAAAACCAACTCACCAACTCCGAGGGATTCAGTGAGAGAAAAAGGCATGGGATCTATTAAGTGGAACATAGAACTATAAAATTCATAATCAAAGTCTAACCCATACACAAACCTTGCCTAGGAAGGGAAATGCGGATGTTGCAGAGCACAGAATGTCTGTCTTGTGTGTGCCAGGAAGCAGCAGTGGCTTTCCCAGCCACGCAAGTTGAGAAATTTGGAATTACTTACTAAATATTTCATGGCTAAAGGTGATCGAATCAATGAAAGCAGGTGAGTGAAGACTGGCTGGATTTCTGGGAGACTTCCTATGATGATGGTTACACAAGTTTGTCTCTGATGTATCTGTGATCACCTGCTTAGAGCAGGAAAGGCTTGTAGAGATCAGCTGGTTCCAGGGGATGAAGGCGTCACAGAGCCCAAATCAAAGGCTTTTGGTGAAGACTGGGATCCTCACCCAGCTCTAAGTCCCAGAGCGTTGTCCTCCCTCTTGTCTCGTGGTCTTGCATTGAGCTTCTTCGCAGTTAGTGATTTCATCTGGGGAAATGAGGGACGTGCTTCAGGAGGCTTAAAAAACAAAAGTAAGATCAAATGGCTTTCCTGAGGGAAAGGTAAGAGGTCTTGCAAGACTGACCAGAAACCCTCTGAAGAGAGCTTTCTGGAGGGCCTGACCACCCTGCATTATGAGCAGAGTGCATATCCTGTATCCTCTTGGTGTTGTGGCTTGGGAGGGCTTGCACTCAGGGAAGGATGATGGGCTGGGACGTGAAGCTTCTAGTTAGGAACCTGGTGATCTGCACCCGTGGCAAGGCTTGATGGGTGCCCTGTGGTGTGTTTGGAGAGGATCCATGGTTGTTCCTGGTTCAGAAAATGGTCTACGGTGGGAGGTGAGGGAGAGGGCTCCATAGCAGGTTTGGCAGAGCTGTGTTCCAGGCACCTGAGTGTCTCCTTGGGTTGTACTCACCGCTGCCATGGTTTACAATGAAAGCAATGACTGCCTTCCAGGGGGTGGTTCCCTAGAGCAGTAAGATCCTCCAAAGGAAGCAGAGCAATTCTGTTGATCTCACCTTTAGCCAACAATACTGTAGATAGGAAACCAAACAGATACCAGCTACCATCTCTTACAGGTATAATTACTTAGGGAAAAAGACACATTAACATTTTAAAACAGAAAGTTAACTTTGAAGAAAAAAAAAAAGAAAAAAACACCTGCATTTGGCTTTGCAGAGAGCTCTAGACATTCTCATGGCTTTTTCTCATTTCACCATAAACCAGTAGCAGTCTTGGCAAGGAGCAGCTTTTCTGACTGATGCTAGGACCCCGAGTTTAAAAGAAAATAAAGAAATTTCCCGTTTTGGCAATCTGACTGTGATCCTCAACACCGCGCTCACCACAGACGGACAGCATTGTTCCTGCAGGCAGGCGAGGCCCTCTGCGTGCCCTTGCTACTTCCTCAGAAACACTTCTGTGTGAGCCAGTATTACTGACTCTTGGGAACACACAGGCCTGCTGTGGGTCTTGGGTCGCCCACGAGGGCAGGATGAGTCCTGCAGGTGGTCTGAGCTGCAGTGGATCCCCAACTGTACATGCGTAGTATTCCCCACATTCTTGGCTCCCAGATGTTGGCTGGCAGGAGAACCCCATCGGCTGGGACCCGCAACTTCCTCAGCAGCTTCCAGGCTGTGATATGGCTTGGAGTGGGAGCCTGCACAGAAATCTTTCTGACCTCTGTCATTGCCTCATCACAGCAACGGAAGGATGCAAGATGAAATGGAGTGCCTGGGTTTGTCTTCATTAGATGTCAGCAATTGTTAGCCACTTAGGGCTACTTAATTTATATACTAAGCTTCTTTATAACTTTCTTATCTTGGGAAACGCTGGAGTTGGAATAGTAATACCTTTCTTTGACAATCGATTTGAGCCTTTGAAACCCAGGTTCTAGATGTCTGCCTCTACCTGCAGGCTTGTTGGGTTCCACACACACGGCTTTGATTGGCTTTGGCTGGGGTTATGCTCTTGTTCGTACAGCCTACGGTGAGAGTGATGGGAAAGAAAGGCGTGTGTGAGAGGTAATTATAGCAAAGCCATGGCTTTGATCAGACCTGCTATTTCTGAGCTCATCACATAATGGTGCAATTAGCTGCTCTTTAGTTTTCAAGAACCTATTCAAGAACATACTTGAAACACGGGAATAAGTGGATTTGCTGAAATGTACTCATTGTTCAGTCTTTGAGTGTCTGAAAGAAGTGTGATGTGGAGGGCACAGTGTACATAATGCATCAACAAAGGCTTCTGCCATCTGGATTATGTCAGCACCTCTTCGTGGGGTGGGTAGGGTCCGCTGGTCATGCCCGCCATGGTCAAGGACAGACTAGTACTCTTGTCACTGTCACAACTGTGCATCCCACTTCCAGGAGCTCCCTGGGCAGTAGGCTGCTATGCGTGGCCAAAACAATAACCAATGTTGTAAGCCCCTTGGGAACGAGGGGAAGCCCCACATCTCTAGGCTGTCTGTGTTCGTGAGAATAAAGTGGAGTCTCCTACTTATGCAACTCAGGACCTTGATATGGCCTTTGTCTCTTACATCCAGTCAGTATATGTTAAGAACTTTCTGTTTGCTGAGTGCTGGGGATACAAGGAAAGCAGTTTCTATCTTCAATTCTAGTGAGAACACAAGAACACAGACAAGATACAAACTTTTGTGAGGTTCTGGAAGTGATGCTAGGGGCAGAGAGCGTGGAGCAAAGGCTGTGAGGACTTGGGTGATTACTGGAGATGAGAGAGGGGGGGAAGCCAGGGTCGTTCACGTGTCCGAGTTTGTATTTATGTGTGTTTTAATGTGTTTGTCTGTATGTTTGTATACAAGTGTCCTGTGTGTATGTTTACTTGTGTTTTATGTGTACCTTTCATTTCAAAGATTTTATGTGAAGGGCAGAGTTTTGGAGAGATGGTCTCCAGCTGCTGCTTTGCTTATCTGATTGTCGCAGTGGCCATGTTTGCATCAGGTTAAAGCCAGAATCAAGAGCTCCTGAGTGTCCCGTAGGGGACAGGAGTCCAGGCACTTGGCCTATCTTCTGTTGCTTTACAAGCAGCATTATTTGGGAACTGGAATGGAAGAGAAGCAACTGAGACTTGCACCAGTGTCCATATGGGAAGTGGATGCTTCAGGCGGGGCCTTAATGTGCTATGCCACAGTGAGTTTTGTCTCTGTATATTTCTCTCTCTCTCTCTCTCTCTCTGTGTGTGTGTGTCTGTGTATGTGTGTGTGCAAGGTGGCAGCCCAGGGAAGCTCTTACCAGTATTTGTGGGTCTTAGACTTCTCTTCTACAAGTTCAGTTTTGTGTTTTGATGCCTTTGAATCTTAGAAAAAAAAAACCTGTAACATTTGTGCTCAACGATTTGAAGCTCTAAGTCTCCAGACATTTCTGTAACAAATACAACAGTATGCTGCAGAACAACATTGGACATTGGCCCAGATTCCAGGACAGGTGAGGCTAGGGCAAAACTGAGATGGGGAATTCTGAAAAGAGTTGCAGACCAGCGGGGTCTCAGTCTCCTGCGGTTCACGGACAATGCTCCGTTCAGTCCCACTCTCCAAACCAGTGGTACTTTGTATACACTCAGGGCTGAAGAGTGTGAAGAACCTGTTGCTTGCATCATGTTGTTCAGAATGACAGAACCACTCAGACATACAAGAAGAGATTCATGAGGGGGGACTTGTTTGGGGGTTGGCTCACTCACTCAGAGACTTTAAGTCCCCAAACATGTTGACTACGAGCTGCAGAGCCACGGAGCTCTGCCAAGTCTGAGGCCTCAGCACCAGAGAACATGGTGATTTGAGTCTCAGCTGGAGGCCAAAGATCTGCCAGTATGATAGGCTCTAGGAAGGGGACCACAGAACCTAGAGTCCTGACATCCCAGGGTGGGGGATGAAGGAGGGCTTGGCTGTGGACAAGAAAGCCAGGAGTTTTCTTTTCTCTGCCTTTTGGTTCAGCTGGGACTGCAGCTGACATGTTGTTGCCCACCCACGTTGGGATGGACGTTCCCATTCAGTCTACCCACGCACGTGCCAGTCTCCTCAAAGTCACACATGGGCTAGTTCAATCCTAACCCAGTGCCAAGCTCCCTGCCTTTCTGTTGAGTGGAAGAGTGGTGGGCTCAGCACCCCCAGAATGATATAGGCTGTATCAATGATGATGAACACAAACATGGAGAGTGAGCATGCTGTTAACAGAGTGCCTCTCCAATCACAGGGTTGAGCACCCAAGACCAAACATCACACATGCACTTTTAGCTCACTTGTTTATTTTTTGTTACCTTGGTTTTGTTTGGGTGCAGCCTTCTTCCCTTCCAGCTGTGACACTGATAGATTTGCTTGCAAAGCCATGGCTTCCCTGTTGTGTCTCTAGCAAGGGCTCGTTCTTGGTGATGTGCTGCACAGGTATAGGAGGTGGGCCAGTGCCCTCCTTGCTCTTTCCAGATCACTGCCTTCCTTAGGAATAGGCAAAGCAAGCAGGTAGTTCCTATAGCTCCAAGTTTATGCTGTCAGGTCACTGAAGTCACCTGCCACCTCCCAGGTGGTAACAGAGCCTAGCGCCACTTCAGTTTGTGTCTCTAGCAGGGTACTGCCATCGCTGGTGATGCTCTCACCCAGGCAAGGAGCTGTCAAACACCCGCTCTGTTCCTTCATTTCCTCACCTCCTGTGTGATGTTGCTCCTCACACTCTTGCCATTACTCTCACAGCTATGTCTAGCTAGTTTCTGCCAATGGTTTCACTCTCTACAAAATCTTCATTAAAGCACTGTGCTCTCTGCCCAACCTCATCTTTCTACTTACTCTTGTTTTTCTGAGCCAACAGCTTCACTTAGACAGGGTTCATCACTCATTGATCTGATGCCCTTTCACTGTCCCTAACTTCTTTCATTTTAGACTCCTTTAGTCTCACACCTTTAGTTTTGTGCTTACTAATTTTGGGAATTTGGATCATCGTCCAAAGAGTCTGGTTAAATCCAGCCTTATAAACCATGTGCTAATTCCTGACCAGGTGATATTAGCCTGATAACAATGACTTAATGGTGTTGTTGGTGATAGAAAGAGGCTTTTGTTGGGCTCGCTGCAGTGGTCTAGTGGCTAAAGTCCTTGCCTTGAATGCTCCGGGATCCCACGTGGGCACCGGTTCTGGTCCCGGCAGCCCTGTTTCCCATCCAGCTCCCTATTTGCGGCCTGAGAAAACAGTTGAGGATGGCCCAAAGCCTTGGGACCCTGCACCCACGTGGGAGACCCAGAAGAGTTCCTGGCTTTGGATCGATGCAGCTCACTTGGGGAGTGAACCATCGGATGGAAGATATTTCTCTCTGTCTCTCCTCCTCTCTCTCTATGTAAATATATGACTTTGCAATAAAAATAAATAAATCTTAAAAAAAGAGGCTCTTGCTCTACACTTTCCTCAGATGTGGGGCAAGTTGTCAGCCTGGAAACACTAACAATCTCTCAGTTCAACTTGCTCACCTTTTCATACAACATCCACACCTCACCTTCTTTTCTGTGTCCAGCAGCCCCTGTACAGCCTCAGTCCCCAGATGATGACGTTGTTTCTTTTCTCTGAAAACATGAGTGATCTGAAGGGAAGTTTCTTCTTGTTTGGTCATAAACCTGCCTACCTACAAGTAATGCTAAGAGTTTGTCTACACCCCACGCTTACCATCCCAACTGTCACGTGCACCCCACTTCAGTTACTCACCCTTGATTCCTCTTTCTCCCTCATGGAGCACATATATCCAGAAGATTCTGACCTCTATTCGTTCAGCTCACTGCAAAGACACCAAGATAAGCAAGAGAGTGATTTATCCTCATGGAGACTGGCCATCCGGGGTGGCTGGGATGGTCTTAGGATCATCCTTCTGCCTTCCTGCTCTCCCATCGCAGTCAGCCTGTGCCCTGTCATGTCTGGCCATTACACCTCCTGACACAGTGGGGACAGGAAAGGAGACTGCAGCTCATGCTGGACCTATTTCCCTCTCTTGCAGGGTTCTCAGAACTCCTCAGCAGCCTGAGATTCCACCTCACCTACACTCCTGCAGCATCAGTGCAAGCAAATCATGCTGTTAGGCAGTCACGTGACCTCTTACTATGAAAATGAGAAGAGATTTGGGTAGTTAGTCAGCAGTGGTCGCTAGATTTTGGCATTGGCCTTATTGCATCCGTTTACACCTCTTCCCTAAGCAGCAGCCAGCACAGTATTCTAAGTAGTAAATCTGAACATGTTTTTCCTTTATTTAAATGATTAAGTAGCTTCTATCACTCTTAAAATAAACCCGCCACTGTGTCCTCTATGGTCTGGATCCCAGCAATTTTTTCTCAGCTCCCAGTCTCCCCAAGTTCCTCCCTGGCAGCCTTGCCCCTCAGGCAAACCAGGCTTCTGTACACACCCCATGTTTGAGTCTGTCATCTTTTTGCCTAAACTCCTTTCTCACACACGTCTCGATGTTTCCACTCTCTCCTGTACTGGCAGCACCCCTTTCTCTCCTCCACCCCTCCACAGCCTCACCTTGCATTGTGTTCCACAGCTCCTCAGCATCTGGGCTCTCTGCTCACTGCCACCACTGGCTGCTCTCAGCACCAGCTCCTCACTCGGTGGGGGCAAGGCACCTGTTTGTCTTGTTACCCTCCTACTCTAATTCCTAGGTTTGGGTCAGAATGGAACCAGGCCTCAAAAATGTTGGTGAATGAAAGATAGATCGATTCTAACCTTGAGGTTTTAGTTTACTTTATTTGTAAAATCTAAAAAGTCTATTAAAAGAACTACACTGTGATGTAAGTAAAGCTTCAATGGTATCGTTGTTAATGACCTTGTAATTTATGAAAATACAGTGTCATGCACATGGCAATGGAGGACTGGAAAAGCAGCTCAGTTAGTGCTTTTCTGTGCAAAAGTGAGGCTTTCTGTTATTAACAGGTGGGAGGTTCTCTGTGGGCTTATTTTATATAATGCAGGTCTAGATGACATTGGCAATAATGTAACTAAGATTTTAGATTATGCTGTCAATGGAATACCCATGAAACCTATATTTTTCATCTTAAATATAAATTGTGCATTTCATCTTAGTTGGAAAGATATAGTTTCCCTATGTGATATGTAACTAGCTATTTTATATTTGTGTGAAAGATTTGTTAAAATTTAAAAACAATTGAAATAAAATTCTGTCATTTAATGCAGAATTTTAAAACAAAAGTAACTCAATTGAGTATGTGGCCAGGGAGATTAAACAAAATGCCTTCTAGTCAAGAAACATAAATAACCTTTATTCACCACCAAGAGGCAAGCTCGCCGATTCCTTGGGTTGCTGGACTCTAACAGATTAGATCGCCTACACAAATCTGGAAACAAACACCCAGCCCGAGTTCCTGGTGAGTTTATGTAGTCATTGACCCGATCCAAAGTAGACCTCTTTAACACAATCAATGCAGGTGCAATCAGATAAGAACATTCTACTGTTTTATTAAAGTGCACCTAATTCAAAACTCAATAACCCTCACACATCCTTAATCAGGGACGACATCCTAGGCGGTGTGTACAGGAGCCGTCTTCACACGCTGTCGTTTGGCTTCTGAGAGCCTTCAGGCCTGCGAATTCCTGCCATCCACCCTGCTATGTCTGCTTTCCTGGCTTTCATGGCTATGACTATGTGGATGTTGTCTTTTTTTCTCCTACTAATGTGAAAAAAATTCTCGTTGGCATTCTTGGTGGTGGCCCGGGGAGCTGGTGACCCCATAGAACATGCAGGACTCTGTCTAATGCCGTGAATGCCATCTTCACCACTACCCCATTCCAGCTCTCCTAACAGCAATGATCACTGAGCAATCGGAGAATTATGTAGCCAGGGTGCAACGACTATGTTTCTGGAAATAATTCCAATCAAAACAGGGTGTACGATGTTATGGCTGACTGTACAGGTGACTTTTGCTGGGTGGTGTCTCCAGGGTTTCAAGGGGAACCTCAGGAAATGTGGGAGCAACTGTAATATGGAATAGCTTTAATTTGGATTTAATGCAAGGTCACGTTAAATATTTGAAAGTATTTTTAAAAACTGAACATTTCCCTTAGTTGGACCAATCATTAGCTAATTCCTAATAGTGGCCATGTGCCCTGGAGAGGGGGCAGATAACAGGTTGGGATGCATTACCCACAACAAAAATGGCTCCAGGCCCTTGTCCTTAAAATGTTGGGCAGCAGCACTGCCTCACTCTCCCTGCTGGCACACACAGGACAAAGGGCAGCAGGGCAACATCCAGTCCCAGAGCAGGCGTGCTGTCTGTTCTCAGAGTCTGTCCATCTGTCTGCATTATCCTGGCCTCTTCGACTCTGTTATCCACAGAGGAGGCTGAGCCCCTGGGACCCTCGTAATTCATCAGCATCCCATGCATGTGTACATAACACATGTAACATGGACTTGCACACATGCACGACTCACTCTTACAGCACAGGTATACCCATGGACATTCACACAAAGCAGGTACATAGGTACACCTATGAAATTGTACCCACATTAAACATGTACGTGCACTCATCCTTGTGCACATGCAACAGGCACACATACAAGCCTACGAGCTGCACCAGGAAAAGGGTTGTTGTGGAGAGGATTGTGGGACAGAGGATCATAAAGATTTATTAATTTTACTTGAAAGTCACAGTTACAGAGAAGGAGAGGGAAAGACAGGGATGTCTTTCATCCACTGGTTTACTCCCCAGTGGCTGTTAACAGCCAGAGCTGAGTCGGTCTGAAGCTGGGAGCCAGGAGCTTCTTCCAGATCTTCTACGTGGTGCAGGGGCCCAAGCATTTGGACCATCACCCTCCGTCACTTTGCCAAGGAGCTGGATTGGAAGCAGAGCAGTTGGAACTGGAATCAGTACCCATACGGGATGACAGTATCATAGGAGGAGAGTTGGCCTGCTATGCCACTGTGCCAACCCCAAGGACAGAGGATTTCTTTCTTTTTCTTTTTTTTATTAATTATTTTGCATTATGTGACAGTTTCATAGGCTCTGGGAATCCCCCCCACCGCTCCCCACGCCCCTCCCCCCTGGTGGATTCCTCCACCTTGATGCAGTATTACAGTTCAAATTCAATCAAGATTCTTTCCTTGCAAACGTATACCAAGCATAGAGTCCAGCTACTTATTGTCCAGATGGGTTGAACAGTTTCTTGGGGAGACCATTTCTGGTCCGAAGTTAGAGCTGGTAGAATATCATCCCAGTCAATTAAGAGTCCCAATATAACACCAACAGCAATTTGCAACATTATGGAATTGACATGGTTTTGAGTAACCAGTATGTTAAAAAAAAAAAAAAAAAAAACAAGCAAGTTCTTAACCACAACCTCTGATTAGCTCATTGACATTTCAATTTTAGTTTATATACAGGACCGGCTGCTATATACCTTAAAATGGCTATAAGGTACCATTCAGCTGTCTCGTGTGTATTTCATTTTAGTATTTAGCCGTTTGTTGTGTTGAAGTATAATTTTGCTGATCTTGGCAGATTTTAGGATAATCTAGACTGGCTTGTAACTCTAACAAGACATTTGTCGACAATTAAGGTGCAGAACATTTTTTTGGGGGTGTGTGTGCAGGAAAATCCTCAACACCATGGTGAGGAGTGACTAATCTTTGTGTCCCACCCAGTGAGGCATGAGCCAATCCACGCCAGCTCTTTCCTGTCAGATTCCAAGCTCTACTTTTTGTTGTTTGTCTATTTATTTTAGGTTTTTTTAGTTTGTATGATTGTTTGTTTGCTATGAGGGGTTTTCGGAGCAATCCCGATGGTCATTGTGAGGGAGGGTGGGGGTCCAGAGGTGGAGCCAGGCTCGGACCAGAGAAAGCTCTCCTCCCTGGTCCCGAAGGACGTTTATTGTTCTTCTGTTTCTGCGGACCGCTCAGGGCTTCTGGTTGTCTTTCCGATGACGTTGGTTTCTGCACGGTAGTGTTTGGACTTCTTACATCCTCTGCAGAAGCTCCGGTTGGGGGTGGGTGACCTCAGAATACTCTGCCTCCGAGGGCATCCAATTCCCTGTGGCCTCCTAGGCAGTTGGGATATAGTCCTTGTTGCTCGAATTAATAGTTTGTGGT
This sequence comes from Ochotona princeps, assembly GCF_030435755.1. Lineage (NCBI taxonomy): Eukaryota > Metazoa > Chordata > Mammalia > Lagomorpha > Ochotonidae > Ochotona > Ochotona princeps. Next base: position 3,651,006 of record NC_080832.1, on the reverse strand, counting down.
GAAGGTCTGGGAGTCTTCGTGGTTGGGATCCAAGCTTCCTCCTTACCACCTGCTCCACTCTGGAGTGCCCCCCTGCTCCACGCACATGACCTCCTGTTAAGAGGTTGTCAGGATCGCACCCGATTTCCCCCTCATGCATAACTTCAAGGACAGAGGATTTCAAAGGTGACTTCTGTGGGATCAGGTATCTGCTTCTCACTCTTCCACATGTAACTCTTTAATGAACAGGCTGCTTGCTAGTGTTTTCTAGGGTGGGTGTGAATAGTTCACACTCCAGGAATGTGGACATCACTGACTTTAATAGGGCACTGATGTGCAGGAGAAATGGGAGCAGGGAAAATCAGGCTCCTCCCTGAGCCATGCTGACTGTGGGGCTGTGAGGCAGCTCCTCCCTTCCCCACTCCCACTTCCACCCTCACAGTGCGAGGTTCAGTGTAGGATCTGATCTCTCTGAGGCTCTAAAGAGCACATTTGGAGGAGTCAAGGCAGCGGGTTACTGCCAACGTGCGATAGAGAGTGTGCCCAGGACAGCAGGGGGATATTTGAGTCATGTTGGGGAAGTTTAGGAATCATACTTACTCTGTTCCTGTAACGACTGCGACGAGCTGAGGTTTTGAAACCTTTGCTTATTTTAAAATACAAGAAATGTAAACATCACAGAGGACATATAATGTGTGCACATGATTTAATTCCGAGTAGTAAGACAGAAAGCCTGGGTACATGCCACGCAGCTCCAGACATGCCAGAGATTTCAGGCTCACTGGTGTCTGCCAGCAGAGAGAGCATCACTTTCCCGAGCTGATCTCTGACAAACAGGACAACTTAGGGCTTCAGGGCTCAGAGCTGCTTCTGGAGGCATCAAGGATCTGGGGAGGGCGGTCACAGAATGAGAAAGATGACATCCCATGGCACTGATCACACCAGCAGCTGGTCTGGTCAAAGACTTTGGAGAAGAGGAACACAGATAAAGGAATGCTCCCGGTTGTTCCAGTTACTTGGGGTGCTGGGGCATCAGGAGAGAAGAGCTTGTTCGTGTGTCTGGTAAATGAGTCAATGAGCAGGTCATACCTGTGATAGAGCAGGCTTGAGTCAGAGTGTCACGTGTACAAAATAGTAGGCTTGGATGACAGACATGAGTCATGTCCAACAAGTGGTTTTGAGTGAGAGTGCCATGTGTGAAACAGAGTAGGCCTAGGAAAGGCCAATACTGGAGTGCAGATTGACATTTTAAACTTGGAGGTGAATGTGAGATTTGCTACACTGGATAAGTATTTGAGAGTCACCTGCTTTCAGAAAACGCCAGAGCAATGATTTTCTAAATAGCTTATACTTCCACAAGCAATAGCTCCAGGACTGTGCATGTATCAGTCCATTTAGTCCCCACAATAGCTGCAAGGTTTCTATTATTAATCCTGCTTTTAGGATGAGGAATGAAGCTGAGCTTCTGAGTGACTGGCCAACAGTGGTAGAGACATCTTCCCTAAAATTAGGCTGCCAATCAGCATGCTACACTGGGAGCCAAATACTTGGAAGAGAGGGATTTCTGGGAGAAAGAAAAAGAAGAACCAGGAGACTGGAAGCGTGGAGACAATCCAGATTTGGGGTGTGTTACAAGCTGAGAAGTGTTCACACCTGGTGAACCAGATGCAGGCTGTGAGCAAGCTTTGCGGTGGTCGAACCCAGGCTGCACTGTGCTTCCATCAGTTCCCAGGCCCACCCGGGACACCTGGGACAGCTTGACTGGGTATATGGACAATCCACTGAGGTTGTGGTCAGTGGAGGGGTAGTGAACTCCCTTGCAGCCCATGTCAAGATCTCTTTCTGATTCCTGATGCAGGAGGGGGTGTTCTAGGAGCCAGGACATGCACGTCCCATGTTTATGCCTTCACTCCACTCTGCATGTGCAGGTGCTGAGCACCTTTCTGTGGGGCAGCCTAGAGTCCATCTCAGGGAAATTGGAATCTGGGTAGAGAGTATGGAATGTCTGACTCCTGCTGCGCCACAGAAATATTGCGGGAGTATTCCTCCGCAGGGCTGATCTGAGGCGAAGGTGGATGACAAAACTGTTACACATTAAGATTTTTAAATTGTCTTTGCCAACTAACTAGAAGAAACATGCCTGGAATTCATAGGAGGGCAGCATAACACAGGACACACCGTGCCCTGAAATACCAAGAACACTAGTTTTAGAATAAAGGACATGGTGCTCTCACACAGGTGGGACCAGGGTGCTGTTCTGGTGAGGCAATGCCACCCCCTTCCCCACCCTGCCTACAGCCATGAGGCATTAATTGGGTAACACTTTGGTGCCACCAAACCTTCCTTCTAAGTCTCCAAAAACTATTTTTGGAGACTATTTTTGTAAAAAAAACTATTTTTGTAATTTGATGGAATGTTTTTATTACAGTTTAATAAAATTTATTTTAAAAAAACTATTTTTAAAAAACTCCAATTGCTTCCTTAGGTTCAATAAGGCAGGTTCGTGGTAAGAGAGAATTCCTAGCTCTTATCAACGAACAAAGTCCTTCCTCAGGATTCCAGGGCGCGGGGTACTCAGAGTCTTTGGCTGTTGAGGTCTCAGTGAGCAGTACAGGGACCCACATCTGTTAGAGCAGGTGACAGGGCTCACTCACAGTGATGAGTTTAGGTTTGTCCATGGGGGGAATTAGAATCTGTTTTCAGTCAGGGATTTTGCGTGGAAGGACTAGTTGCAAGTTCACTGTGAACAGCAGTAACTGAAGGAGGCTAGTGGATTCTCACCACAGTATGAGGCCTGTAAAACATCAGATCCTCGGCTGGAAAAGTCTAGACTAAGTGACAGTGGATGAGTTTCAGGGAGCATTCACATGCTTGGCGTCCAGTGTTTCACCTGGACCCAGCGCTATGGCAGTACCATTGCTATGCGTGTGATAACTAAGGATTGGAAGGATTGAAAAGCTCCCAAGTCTCCATGACTGTGGTGAAATGTTCTGCTAGATGAACATACTCTAGAACTCTACTGTGTTTGCCCAGGGGTCTGAGGGAGGTGCGTGGAACTCCAGAAAATTCTCTTATTTGCAAAATGATACACAATCCTTAAATCCTATCTGGATTTCTAGCCTCAGATCCTAGTCCCTTTCTAACAGCATGTTCTTCAAACTGTCACTCCATCAATATTAGGTGAATTGATGCTGATGGATAGATGGATAGGTGTATGGGTAGAAATGGCAAATGTTACAAACTTTTCTACTGAGTCAGTCCATGATCTGGAAAAGATTGGGATAAAGTATGTATGAATTTGGGAAAGTGGAAGCCTGGGAGAAGAGGCTGTGCTTAGAAGAGCTGCTACTTCTTGGCAAAGGAGGCAACTGCCCGCACGTTAGAAGAGGCAGGTGTCTTTGATGAAGGAGTTTAAGTGAGGCTCACAGGGGAACATGTCAGATTCATAGCAAACTGTTAATTGCAAGCCAGGAAATGAGGATGTGCAGAGTTTGTAAGGTGAGTATTTGAATACAAGGCTAAAGTAAGCATGAACTATTGCAATCTATTAGCAGTGAAGTAAATGGAATAACAAGCATGTGATAAATGTTTGCTATTTTCCTGACTGTTTGTTGTATTGGGCTTGAAACGCATTGATGAAATACGCCCGTATTTTAGTTCCACTGCTGTGTTCTGTGGCTATCTTATTTCATGGAAAATACTCTGTGCAATATTTACGAGTTCTGGGAGAAACACCGTGGGTCTCAATGATTTCATTATCTCCTCATTCCTGTCCATCAGTTACCTTCTGCTCTCACCGAGATCATGCATCCCGCATTCCCATCTTTCACTCGTTACCACCATGGCAACGTACCGTTTACCCAGACGAGCTGCTTTGTTGTCTCTGAGCAGGATACCCCTGCTTTGAAAGAGGTCAAACATCTGTGCTCAAGGGCATGCCCTTTGGTGCGGGGCCTCTGGTAAAAGCCTTGACAGCTGCAAGAGAAACAGCAGCCCCGCCCTGGGAAGCAGGGAAGGGCAGAACCGCACTGCAAACCTTTGGGCCTTTCACACCTGTGCATGGTCTAGCCTGATCTACTCTGGGCTTAACCTTGGCCTGGAAACTCCTGCCGCTTCCTTCCCTCCCAAGTCACAACAGAGCCCTTTGCAGTTTCACATTTAGGAGGCAATCCAGGGGATGAACAGAAAGACATGTTTAATTTAGAAAATACTGACTATAAATCTTTATCAAGAGGCCATTGCCTAAAGAATGACCACAAGGAGAAGAGGACACAGACTAAGCAAAGTGTTGCAAAATGAAAACTCCAAACAGCACAGGGGCTGAGCAGGTGCGGCAGCAGCAGACAGGGCCGGCTCCAGCTCCGCACACTTAGTGACGTGTTCTCCTGGTGCAAGATCAGCACACATTTGAATGGGATTGATTAATGCCAGGTTGGCTTTAATTCCTGTTGTAGCACAGATTTAGCAAATCGTAACTGAGGGGATTTTATTTTATTAGTGTTAATCTTAAGTACAGAAATCATGTTGTCAGATATCATTAGGTTCCATTGCTGTGTGATATGCAAAACTATACTCCAAGAACCTTCTGTACCAAACTGTGAAGGTGAGTTGTATTCAAGAATTAAATCAATGAGCATTTGTTTAGTACCACTTGCTGTAGGTTTGAAGCACTGTGCCAAGCCCTGTGTCTAGTTTGTCTCGATTCTCACAGTTATCTTGTAAACTAGAAATGCTGTTCCTATATATTTTTTTTTCAGATTGGAGACAGAGAGCAAGGTTCCATTTACTAAGTTAATTAAAACTCATGTCCTAGGCCCAGCAGCGTGGCCTAGCGGCTTAAGTCCTCGCTTTGAATGCCCCGGGAGCCCATATGGGCACCGGTTCTAATCCTGGCAGCTCCACTTCCCATCCAGCTCCCTGCTTGTGGCCTGGGAAAGCAGTTGAGGACGGCCCAATGCATTGGGACCCTGCACCTGTGTGGGAGACCCGGAAGAGGTTCCAGGTTCCCGGCATCGGATCGGCGCGCATCAGCCGTTGCGGCTCACTTGGGGAGTGAATCATCGGACGGAAGATCTTCCTTTCTGTCTCTCCTCCTCTCTGTATATCCGACTTTGTAATAAAATAAATAAATCTTTAAAAAAAAAACAAAAAAAACTCATGTCCTTTTCTATCTCTCTTTTCATCAAATTTGTCAATAATTATTCTGGAAATAAAGATAGAGAGTTGAAAGACACTGAGCAAGTTTTCCTTTTATCAAGTGAGTTTTGCTCCTTCTGCTTTACATTCTTAAACCTTTGACTATGTATTTGCCTTCAGAATAAGTTTCAGGCATTTGTGTATTGCACACAACCTGAGATCTCTTGCTTCTGCAATGTTTCTTGTTATGGAATTTTTAATAGTGGTCTACCCCAATTTGGCCTACCAAATTTTGTCTCTTTCCCTCTTCAAAATTTGATTTAACAATTTGTCACCTGTATATAACTTGACCAGATTAATTCTACTATTGGATTTTCATACACAGCATAGAATGAAAACCCAGTATAATATTTATGGTTGTTGGCTAAGGTTTACTGCAGAATTATCCTTGGTGCTGTGTTTAGTAATTGAATTTTTCTGTTTGGATCCTGAGCTCTGAGAGTATTCATATATATGCTTCCAGACCCTGGAGGCCATGTTGGAGTTCTGGAATGTAGAAGAACCTTAGTGCAAACACACAATTTTTAAACTAAATGACCCAAGATGGATATCGAGTTTAGGCCTCAGTCATAATCTTTTCACTTCTTAAAACAATGAATTAATTAATTATATTATATTATTTTATGATACAGCATAGGCTCTGGGATTTTACCTCCCCTTTTCCTAGCTCTCCTCTCCCCAGATGAATTCCCCTATACTATTACAAAGTACAGTCCTTCATAAATAGTCATAAGTCCATCATTCTGCTATTTAATTGTAGGTAAGGACAACCACAAATAGTCCAGCATCCTATTGTCAAGATAAATTCAACAGTTTCACTGGGAATCCATCTTTGATTTGGAAGTAGAGATGAATTCTGCCTTGTATTGTCACATCTGGATATGATAGTTTCTATTACACAGTTATTATAAATCTGCCTAAATTAAAAGCCATAAGACAAAATTAACAACAGAAAGAAAAATAGTAAAATTACAACATGAAGTTAACTAACATGCTACTGAATGGCCAATGTGTTATTGCAGAAATAAAAATCAAAAGCTTTCTTGAAGAAAAAGATGCTACTATATGACCTATATTTCGCTAAAGAAATTAACACGAAAAAAATCTTTTTTAAAGAAATAAAAATAAAGACAAAAGTATCTAAACCCATGAGATGTCACAAAAAACAGTATTTAGACGGACCTTTGTAACATCAGGTGCTTACAAAAAATAGAAATATCCCAAATAAGTGATCTAATAACATGTTTCGAGGACTTATTAAAAAAAGAAAAAATGAATAGGAAGCAAAAAATGATAAAAATCACAGCAAAAATAAATGGAATTGAAACTAAGAAGTACAAATTACATCAAGAAAGAGCCATTTTTAAAGAAGATGAGCAAAACAAACTTTTAGCCAGACTAGCAAAGAAAAGCAAGTGAGAAAAATCAAGTGAAATCAGACATGAGAAATAAAACATCCTAAGAAACTAGTAAGGTGATCTCTTCTTGCTGAATGGATCCTTTGATCTCATGTGGTGTTCTTCTTCATCTATTTTAATATTTTTCACATCAAAGTCTGTATTATCTGATATAAGGATGGCCATACCAGCTCTATTTTCCTTTCTGTTAGCCTGGAATATTTTTGTTTTTCAAACTTTCACTTTCAGTTTCCACATATCTTTGTTGTTGAGATGTGTTTCCTGTAGGTAACAGAAGATGGGTTTTGTTTCTTGATCCAGTCTGCTAATCTATGACATTTGATTAATGAGTTTAAGCCATTTACGTTCAGGGTTAATATTGATAGGTGTTGGTTTGGTCCTATCATTTTAGCGATGGGTTGTTCACTGTTTGATTTAGTCTTCTGTTGTTGTTTTGCTCGGATGTTCTTCACATTTGCCTTTGGTTTTGGTGGGTGCTATTCCTTTTCTCTGTGAAGAGAACATCTTTAAGTATCATTCGTAGCGCAGGTTCAGAAAGGGTGAATTCTTTGAGCTTTTCTTTACTCTGGAAGAATTTCCTTTCAGTTTCAAAGAAAAAGGAAATCTTTGCTGGGTAAGTTATTCTGGGCTGATCATTTTTTTCCTTTCAATATCTGGAATATGTTGCTTCATTCTCTTCTGGCCTCTCTTTCATCCTCCTCTGAGAGGTTAGCAGCAAGTCTACACGTTAGTTGGATTTTTTTCACATGCATATTTAAGGATATTTTCCCTGTGTTCAGCTGAAGAGAGCTTGATTATCTCGTGTCGAGGTGAAGTTAGCTTTTGGTCAATCCTATTGGAAGCTCTGTTTCCCAATTTTTTCTCTAAATTTGGAAATTTTTTCTTTATTATTTCATTGAATACAATTTTTAAAAACAATTTATTTTTGATGCTGTTTTCATTGTTGATTAGGGTGGGAAGGGTTGAGGATTACAGAAAAGTGGGTGAGACCATTGCTTCCGAGTTTTCTTTTTCTTCTTTCTGTGTCTGGGGGAAGATGCAGAATAAGGGGAGAAGCCATACCCAGCCTCCAGCTGCCTCAGAACCCGGGAATGAGGAATGGCCACCTAATGGCATCCCAGGGTTGTTGAAGTGGAGCATGCTCCGAGGATTCTGCTCAAGTGGTCTCCATAGTTCTTACAGTCTGTGAATCTTACTGATCCAAGGATGAGGAAATCTTTCCAAGGTTCATTGGCCGACCTAATTCAATTTAGAGTCATTATTTGCACAGATATTTGCTGTCAACACTTGGCTGGTGTAGTTGTTCTACCCTCCTTCTTCTGTTATGGTGCCAAGTGTCCTTTGCAGACTCCAGTGGATTGCCATATCCTCCATGTGCATCTGGGCATGCTGTCCACTGTTCCGTTTGAACCACTGTGGAGGCCCAGGTCAGACATGTGCACTCCATGGCCAGACCATAGATCCTGAAATTCTTTCTGTGGTTGGAGTTCTGAGTCCAGTGATTCAGTTGAGGGGATCCACAAAGAAACCTTTTCTGAAGTGATCCCAGACATGACTTTTGTGTGTGCCTGACAGTATAGGATTTGGCTCAGTCTGTCACTCAAATTTGCCTATGCACACACTGGTAATTGCAATTGCTAGGTCATTTCTCTCCCCAGCCTCATCTCTTACACAAACCAATGGATGCTGAGGCCCAATACAACTCTTCCCATCACACACTTGGCCCTCGTGCACACTAGTGGTAGCTGCAGCTCAGTCAGAGTAATACGTAATAATCCCCTACTAGGTCTACCCCCACCCCCACCCTTGGTTCCTGTGCTTGCCAGTATGTGCAGGAAACTGGTCCAGTCTTTCCCATATCCCATTCAGCACTCATATACATCAATGGACGTTGAAATCTAACCCCATTCAACTGATTCCACTATGTAGCCTCCACTCATGCTGGCAAGTGCCACTGCCTGTCTGGCCAGGCCCTTCCGCAGTCCTGGTTCTCATGCTCACCAGTGGGAGTTTCCGCCCATCAGAATAGTGACCACAGTTTCCATACTGGACCCACTCCCAGTCCTTGATTTTGCACTCTCCAGATGGTTCTGCAGTCTAGCTTGACAGGATTTGGTGCCAGCACCAGGATTTGCCAGCTGATGCTGTGGCAAAGCCCAACCAGCTTGCTCTTATTCTGGCCTATGCACACACCAGTGGATACAGTGGGTTAGCCCATACTGGCTCTTCCGCAACCAAGGTCACATTCAGACTAATAGGGGTTGCAGCCCCTCCTCAGCCTCATCTGCCTTGATCTCAGTGCTCACACTTGCAAGTGGGAGCAGTGACCTAGCAGGGGAGCCCTCCACAGCGCCCACAAAGCACCCCCTGCCCTGGGGTCTCATGTGTGTTGGTAGGTGCTTTGGCCCAGACTGGCATGGCCAACCAGACTTTGGCATTTGTCATCAGGTGCTGTAGCCTGACCTGACCTGCTCTGCTCTGCTCCATTTCAGCTCATGATGTTGAGTGCTGCAGCCCAGCCAGCCCAGCCAGCCCAGCCAGCCCCAAGTCCTAGCCCTAATGTGAACTGGCTGGTATTTCAGTCTGACCCGGACTGTCCTGTACCCTGTCCTGGTTTTCAGATCTGCCAGTGGGCATTTTGAACTGACCCAACTTGGCTTGCCCCCAGGTCTGACACACATGTATGCCAGCAGGTACCATTATCTGGCCTGGTCCTGGCTGCTTCCAGCCTGGTTCTTAAGCTAACCTACTGGGACTGTATCCTGGCAAAGAGTTCTCCAAGCTCCTCTATCAGGTCTCCTCCCAATGGCAGATCTTGTGCATACTGGTGAACCATTGGCCCAAATTGACTTACTCCACCTCCTGGCTGGAGGGAACAGTGGCTTCACCCAACTGGCCCACACCCATTCCAGTTCTTACTGTTGGGTGCTATATCCTAAGCACACCTGATCTAGACACAAACACAGTTCTACTGTGGTTCAGCAGGTCTGACACCTAGCCTAGCCTGTGTAACCCCCTGGTTGGCCCTCAGGAGCACCAGGGAGTATCAAAGTCTAGCCCAGTTTGGCACATCCCGGATCCAGTCCGCACCCATTCATAGGGATATTGTGGCCATGTCCAGCCCAGCTCACCACCTCCATTCCAGCTCTTGTACTCACTAGTGGGAACCATAACCCAACTGAGGCATCCCCTTAGTTCCCCAACAAGACCTGTTCCCAGCCACAAATCCTGCACGTGCCAGTGGTTGCTCTGACCCAGCTCAGCATAGCCCTTCTCCCATCTTGTCCTTTGTCATTGGGTGCTGCAGCCTGACCTGATCTGCCCTCAGTCCCAACTCTCACTGGCAGGTGTTACAGCCTAGCCCTGTCCAGTCTGCTCCCATCCCTGCCTCATGCAAACTAGTAGGTGATCACCTAGTCAAGCATGATCCACACCCTAGCCTGGATCCTGCACCTGCCAGTAGGGTAAGGTTGGTTGGCCCTGGCCAGTCTGCCTCCCTCTAGAACCAGCTCACACACTGGCTGACAGGTGGAGCTACCTTCCCCAACCTGACCAACACCCAGGCCTGGACCACATGCTCACCAGCAAGAACTGTGGCCCACCAGGGGTTTCCCATGGATAACCTACCCCCAGCCCACTCTCTGACCCAGATCTCATGCATGCCAGCAGGTGCTAGACCCTTACGTGGCATAGCGTGCTCCTTCTGTACCAGCCTTTGTATGAACTATTAGATATGGCCTGGCCCGCTCCACATCTCATTCTCCACACACAAGTTTAGGTATGGGACCTTAGCTCGCCACTCTCCTTGGATACAAGTGTGTGTGCAAGACCCCAGGTGTAGCTCACACACAACATGCTAGCCTGGGGCCTTTCCCTCTCTGCTCCCACCTGCTCTTGGGACCAAAACACATGCTTGATTCCAGGCCCACTCTGACAGCCCCCAGGGAGAATCTCCAGACCCTGGAGCTCATGAAAGAGAGAGAAACTGCTGGCAGCTCTGGTCCAAACACGCGGAAGGAAGGCACCTGCTGCTCTGACTTCGCAAAGGCCTCACTGACCACAATTTTAAACCTAATTCTCCTTCTGTGCTTTCTTGAACTCCCATAGCTCTTTTTTTTAATTTATTTATTTATTAATTTCATTGCATTATGTGACACATTTTTTTTATGCACTGGAATTCCCCCCGCCCCTCCCCAAACCCTCCCCCCCGCCCACGGTGGATTGCTCCACCTTGTTGCATTTCCATAGTTCAAATTCAGTTGAGATTCTTTCATTGGAGGTTTTGACCAATCATAAAGTCCAGCATCTTATTGTCCTGGTAAGTTCAATGGCTTCTTGGTGAGACCATCTCTGGTCTGAAGGTAGAACCAGCAGAGTATCATCCCAATCAAGTAAAAAACTCAACATAATATTTACAACCATTTACAACATTATGGCATTAATTGACATGGTATTGATTAACCAATATGTTACTAGGGAAATGCAGGGTCTCGACCGAAACCTGTGACCTCCTCATAGACATTTCAATTTTGGTTTATATTCATCCGTGTTCTATATACCTTAAAATGGCTATAGATTGCTATTCAGCTGTCTCTTGTCTATTTCAATGTTAGTATTTAGCATTTTATAGCATTGAAGCATGATTTTGCTAAACCTGGTTGTTTTTCGGGTAGTCTAACTCTATAACTTTAACAGGACAAATGTCAACAGTTTAGGTGAATGTTTTGGGGAGTGGTGTGCAGAGAAATCTTCAACACCCCAGAGAGGAGAAACTGATCTTTGTGTCCTACCCAGTGAGGTATAAGTGCATCCCGGCTGGCCGCTTCCTGTCTGTTTCTAAGCTTTCCTAGTTGTTCTCTGTCTATCTATTCTAGTTTGTTTGTCTGTCTGTCTATCTATGTTTGTTATGAGGGGTTTCTGGAGCAATCCTGATGGTCCTTACAAAAGAGGGTGGGGACCCAAAGTTGGAAGCAGGCAAGGGCCAGAGAAAGCTCCTCTCCCTAGTCCCGAAGGAAGTTTACTGTTCTTCTGTTTCTGTGGACCGCTCAGGGATCCTGATTGTCATTCCGGTGACCTTGGATCCTGCAAGGCAGGAATTGGGCTTCTTCCATCCCATGTGGTAGATCCAAATGGGGATGGGTGACCTCAGAGTTCTTGGCCTCTGAAGGCACTCCTTTTCCCCCGTGGTCTCCTTGGCAGTAGGGATGTAGTCCTTGGTGGTCGGTGGTCTTACTGAAAGTCCTTGGTGAGGCTCCGGGAACTCCCATAGCTCTTACATTCTGGCTTTTACTAGTGTCCCTTAATTCTTGGATAATTTTCTTAGCTTGACTCAGTTCCTCTTCCAGCTTTTTGATTTTCCCCTATTGTTGAAGGGAATGTCTCCCAGTTCTGAGATTCTTTCTTCTGCCTCACTCATTCCAGTTTTGAAGATTTCCACTGAATTTTGAATTCGCTATGTTATGTTCTTGTTCCTAATACACCAGGTTCCAGCTGAGTCATTGCTGGTATTTTCTTCAATTCTTTAAACTACTGTATGTGCTTCTCATTATTGTTAAGAATCTTTTACACAGGTTTTTAACACTCTTTTTCTCCATTTCTTTGATTTCTTCCTCAGTTAACTCTGAGGTTCACAAAGGCTTTTGCTCCTTGTGAGTGAAACATCCATAATATTCATTGTGCCTCTCTCTCTTCTTTTGCTGCTGGTTATTGCTACTCTGGCTAGCAAATTTCTCTCCTTAGGTCTGCTTTCTAAGGTGTGTTGACCACTGATTGCGTTCAGTACCCACATTTTTTTTTTTAAGATTCATTTTTCTTGGGCAGTCAGACATACAGAGAGGAGGAGAGACAGAGAGAAAGATCTCCCTCCACTGATTCCACTAAGTGGCCGCAACGACTGGAGCTGAGCCAGTCTGAAGCAGGAACTCAGATCCTCTTAGTCTCCCACATGAGTGCAGGGTCCCAAAACTTTGTGCTGTCTTCGACAACTACTTTCCCAGGCCGCAAGCAGGGAGCTGGATGGGAAATGGGGCCCCTGGATTAGAACCGATGTCAATACCCAATTTTTTGTTTGCAGTCGCTTGTGTCACTCCCCCGTAGTAAGTTTCAGTTCCAGGTTCTTGTGTTAGACTTCCACCATGGTCTCAGCAGCTCCAGCACCTGGCCGCCACATTCTATGTCCTGTGATCCTGTCCTGTGGCCACATCATTGCCTGCACAGCCTTTCCCCCAGTCATGGTTCAAGCAGTGCCTGGGATTATGGAGACTCCAGCTGTCCATAATCACTGGATTATCAGCGTTTGATCTTGTTGGAATCTGCTGGCCATTAGGTCTGTTGACCACCTGCATCTATTTTGGGTAGAACCTGTAGGCTGGCAATTGGCAATATTTTCCCTGTGAGACCAGTGCAATGTAGTGAGCTGGACACACATTCTCTCCTGGCTCAGTGCCTGTGCAGTTTGCTGTTTTTTTTTCTTCAGCCCTACAACCTTTTCCTTAGCACACAAAATGGCGTACAATGTGACACTGGTGATGGTCTGGGCCTGCTGGGCGTTAGGTCTGGAGGCCATCTGGACATATTTTGATTAGAACACGTGGGATGCTGAGTCAGTATTGTTTTCCATATGGGACCAGTGAAATGTGTTGAACTGGACATGGATTCTCTCCCAGTTTAATGCTTGTGGAGCTCATTGTTGTTTCTCCATCTCACCTTCCTTGATGTGGCACTGGTGGGAGTCTGAGCCGTGAAATCCATCCTGTTCCTGCACCCATCTGCTCTGGCTCTACCATTCTGCTTCTTTTCATGGTCAAATAAAGCAAAACAGCAGGAGAAACAGTTCTATACCTGGGTTGACCTCCTAAGCTCCTGCTGAACTCCCCTGCCCACCTGACCATTTTTGGAGTTCCAGTTATGGATTGCCAACTGCTGCTGGGTTATCTGGTTATTATAACACCTCTCTGCTGTCTTGGCTGATTCTCTGTGTCCACCAGTCTCCAGGTGTCCCTTTCCAATTGGCCTGTCCTCTCCTATTTCCTGGGGTCACAGCCTCTCTGCTATACCTTGGGTTATGATTCTCTGCTTGATTAAACATGGGCAGTGTTGTGTGTGCAAACATGTGTGCACACTCTGGGTAGTGTTATGTGTGCACATTTGTCTTTGCATATATGTTTGAATTCATGCATGCATTTAGCCTGTGTTGAGCACTTTTCAACATTTTACAAAGCCATCCACCCCTAGATTAAAATCATACCACTGTTTGTCATTTAATTTCTAATTTTTCTTTCAGGGCTCACAGGACAAAGCAAGATAGCAAATTATTTTAATGGTCTTACAGACATTACTGCTTAGTTTAGTGTAGCAACAATTGGGAATAAATGTCTGTATTCTTAAAATGCAATTGGATTAATGCTTACTCGGTACCCATTCAATAGCTTCCCTAACCTTTCCCTTGCTTCGCATGCTGATTGCTGGTTTCTTTTAATAAGCTGGTGGTCACATCGTGACCCAGACTTCAGAGAGATTTTCATACACATTGGTTATTAAGTTTTCAAAGATCTAAATACTCGCAACATCCTGAGCCTGTGGTTTCCAACAACAAGGCTTTAAATTCTTCTGACATTTAACGGAATTTTCTGTGTTGTTAGAGCCATGTTCTACACAAAACACATTATGGAACATTTGATTTTTCTCTGAAAGGAGAAAAAGATAGCTATGGAGAACTCTCGAGAGAGGAAATCCAGTTCAATGGGATTTCAAGTATATGTTTTCAAAACAGGTCTTGTATCTGCGCACCCTTGGATGATGCTTAATCAACAAATTGTATTTTGGGCAAAGCACACCCATACCACAATGTGCGTGGCACCCTCTGGCATCAGCTGGCATGTGTCACATGCAGCGATGGCCGTGACCTCTGAATCACCGCACTTGAACCTCATTTAAACGATTTAGAGTTAAATGTCATGCCAAGCACCATTGGCAAGGTAATGTCCTAGAGTTGTCAATAACATCTGTGATACAATTCATAACCGGGAGTCAAATGTGAATTAGCTGGCAGCTGCTTTTGAATGGATAATTCTTCTCTTAATTCTGACAGATAAAAATGGAGATTTTATTGGAGATGAAGGAAGCTTCTTGGGCCTAAGTGGGAATATGAAGGTCACTAATTGTTCTGACTTTATGTATTTGTCTTTCATTTTCAGAATGGGGCTGTCTGGCTGTCAAATGGGAGGAAATGACTCCACAATGAATGGGAGGAGATCTGCTTTCCTGTCGGTCAGGAGCCCATGCTTGCAAAGGTCTGACCAGCCAGGTCTGTGACCTTTCCTCTCCTGCTGGCTGGCAGTGCCAGCCATCCCTGCCACTCTCTCCTTCATTCTTTTAAAGGGGTTCATTCTTACCTTGTTACCAGAGAGCCTAAAGTACATTCACATAGTGTGTGTGTGTGTGTGTGTGTGTGTGTGTGTGTGTGATATCATTCGCCTTTGTTAGAATTTTGAAAATATCACATACAGTACACGTGAGCCCAGGCTCCCTTACTAGTGAACTGGTCTTATCCACACATGACAGGAAAAAATGAATATTTTGCGATAGTAGAGCATATTGAAATGCCTTTGCAAAAAAATAAAGAAAAAAATAGAAAGGAAGCAAAGAGGGGGATTTAGGGAGGGAGAAAGGGAGAGAGTTTGTATGGTTATCTTCTTAGAACGGTATCCATGAAATACATGGAATCTATTCTCTTTACATTAAGACAACAAAATCTTCTCAATGAATATTCATGAATGTGAAGTAAGGTGGTGGAAGGTAGAAGTTACAAAGTGCTAATTAGGAGAACAGTGCTTGCTGTCTCTAGTGTCACAGAGGCAATGATGTGGGTGCAGGTGCTGTGTATCGGCAGGGTGTGGGTGTAGTACTCCACGGAGCAGTGAGGAATTCCTGGTGACCCAGGGTAAGGATGTGTGGGGAGATCATCACCAACATGACAGCCCCTGTGCCAGGAACAAATGAATTGTTCTACTGCCACTTTTTCATACTTCGCTTGTAGAGAAGAAACAATTCAGTTTGGGTGCTTATGAAATAATGCTATGGACTGAATGTTCAAACTGAATCAGCAAGGTGACAGTATTAACAGGTGTTTCTTTTTGGAGGAGGTGACCCGTCACTCATGAGCTCTCATGGTGGAGTAAGTGACCTTATACCTTGGCCTGAAGGAGGTCCTCAACTCCTGTTACGGAATGTGAGGACCTACTTCCTCCAGAGGACACAGCCACCAAACACCCTCTCAGGAGCAGAGCGCAACACTGCTGGTGCCCAGATCCTGAACAAATGCATGGAGACTGGGATTTCAACTTCATCTAGTATTAAAGTGAAGTGATTCCTAGGGTCCATTTCATTCTGTTAAGATGGACTTTGTCCATGGGAGGCATTTCTCTCCTTTTTCCGTTCTCTTTCTCATTGTCTGTCTGTAAGGTGTCAGAGCTGGACACTCAATTCCAGAGACAGAACTACAAGTTTTGCATGAACCACTGTGAAGAAGTCCTATTTTTATTCCCCTGAAATGTGTAGAAGAGACAACCTGGCCACATGGTTGTTGCCCTGTCCACTGTAGGGACATATGTGGTGCATAGACCTATAGACTGTTCAGGTCAGAGAGAGCTCCCAATGTGCTTGGTCTGACAAAGAGGAAGTGGGTTGGGCTGGGACATATCTGGGATTTGCCTCCTGGAGCTCCAGGTGCCAAGGGTCCCAGAATTGCAGACCTTGGTTGCTTGGGCAGGAGTCTAGTGTGTCCAAGTCAGGATAGACCTGCCTGTCTTCTGTGTGCAGGACTTACTCAAACTTCAGCATTTCACGGCCGCTCCTCCCTTGGGTTCTCTGGTACCCATCCAACTGTGCTACATCAGGAAAATTTTACGACAACGTTGACCTGAAAAGAATAGTCCACACTTCCATGGATTCATAGGGCTCTTGTGGAACTTGATCCACTCATTTATAGCCATTCTTTCCATTATGAGTTTCTCCTTGAAATGGTGAGAAACTCAGGTCTTTAAAGAAAAATGCTCCCCTAACCCAAAATATTCAGTTATGTGGATTGTTTTCAATAAACTATGTCTCATAATCTTGTCAGTAGAATTAAAAGACTAGAAGATTTTCTTGCTAAATATTTTTTTAAAAAATCTACTTCTCTGAGAGCTCAGATTTTTAGTAAAAACAAATGTATTTTTGATCCATTTTCTGAGTCATAATCATTTCATGCAAAACCTCTGGTCAATGTGTGAGAATCTGGATGAATATACATTATTTGATTTTCAGCAACCAGAATCAATAAAATCATAAAAATTCAGTGAAATCTTAGAATTCTCAAATCCAGACAAATGAAATGTTAAATAAAAGTAGCAGTTTTCAATAGCACATAATAAAGAAAGAAAAAATTAAGTGATCCATGATGAACTTGTCAACATAACTGTATTTTGTGCTCGTAGTGTTCTTTGATAAAGGTTAAAAAGAGGATTGGATAAAGAAAGTGTGGTACATCTACTCTACGGAATACTACTCAGACATTAAAAAGAACGCCATTCTACCATTTGCAACAAAATGATTCCCAACTAGAACCATTATGCTCAGTGAAATAAGACAATTCCAAAAGGACGAATATCATATGTTAATCCTGATACCAGGCAACATTTACACAAAAGACAAGAGCGGTAGATATATAGGTAAACTTGCATGTACATATAGTCGTCTAGAGGAACTGTATAATAGTGTCACATTGAGATGTGAAGACACAGAGCAGTATGCATCTCTACTCTCAAATTAAAGATGAATTCCCAGTGAAACTGTTAAATGGATCTTGGCAATCAGATGCTCAACTCTCTGCCATAGTCCATGCCTACAATGTCAGGACACACTTAAAAAGCAGAATGATGGAGTTAAGACTGTTTTTGGAGGACTATACTAGTGTAATAATATAGAGGAAATCAGTGGGGGGAGGGGATTTGAGAGGGGGAAGAGAAGAAATCCCAGACCCTATGGAGCTGTATCAAAAGACATACTTGTATAGAGGACAGAAGAGAAAGCAAAGTAGAAAAGAAAGCATGTCGCCACTGCCTTATGCACCTGTGGACACGCGGGAACCACCTGGTTCTTCTTGAAATGAGCTTCAAAGTTGCTTAGTCAAATTCCAGAGCTCCCAGCCGCATGGGCCACTGAGCTTCCTGTGCAATGTGTATGAAATGCGTATCAGACTTCACCTAATAAATTAGAAAGCAAAACAGCACATGCACAATGTTGGTGTGGATTTCATGTTATAATGATAGTGTTTTGGTTGGGCAGATATTTGAACAATACAAAATACATCATTAAAAAAATAAAGGTTGGCTGGCTTTAAATGCCAGTCTCCAAGATGCAGTTATGACAGCATGGCAGAGGAGGTTGTCATGTGACTCATGTGCTCGTCTTACCATCCTGGATAATGTGATAAGAACCGCAGGAGCCCTGGCCTAGTATCATGAGTGATGCTGAAGATCTGTCTTCACTATTACAATGATGGAAAAAGTTCTGGACAAGACAAACAGATCAAACAACCATTTAAAAAATCTACCAAGCTTTTCTGCAAATGAGACAGGGAATGAGGCTCAACAATGTGAAAATCTTTGCATCTAAATGTATGGTCACACCATAGGAGTTTATATTAGTTTTTACCCGAAATGGACATATATTCACGTTATCTGCTATTTCATGGATATTATCTTTTTAAAGAAATTTTTGCCCAGGTTCTTTATAAGCATGAAGTATGTGTTATAAAACCTGAGGATATGACATCATCATGCCTCCAAGGAATAGAGGATCTACTGGGGAGGTGAGACACAGGTAATGCCTAGCATTCCATGCGAGTTGTCTGAATGAAGCACAGGGCAGGATCATTGCTGGGAGGAGCAGGTGGCTTCTGAGTTGCCAAGGAGGAGAGTCCCGCATGGGTTGGAAACACAGTGGTAGAGGGTTGCCTTGAGCTGGGATGTTCGCTCTGTGCTTGGGAGTGCGGCTCATGGTAAGAGACAGGAAGGGGAGCAAGGGGACTGTGGGTACAGAACTAGGGAGAACTGGACCCTGCAGGGAACCGAGTGGTCGTTAGTCACTGTGGCGGCTCGTTCACATGGGGAAGGCAGTGTGAAATCCTGCAAGTCACGGCTGTGACTCTCAGGGTCCCTGGTGGCAAGACTGAGCCTCCCTGAGTGAAACTGCACAACTCTGAGCACCATATGACTCTGTAATTGGAAAATCCCATACCGCAGTTTTTCTCTCACATACAACATCATTAAAATATTTTATACATTTAATTTCAGGCTGTTTTCTAAATTATATATGAGGCATAAATTAATGCAAGTTTAGACTTGGGTCCATTGAGAGGGTATCTTGTTATGTAAAGGCAAATATTCCAAAGTTCCAACCAGTCTGAAATCCCAAATGCTTCTGGTCCTACATGTTTCAGTTTAAGAGTATTCAATCTAACCCAGAAGACGAAGTTGGGCTCTGTGTTGGTATCAGTGTAGGGCCCTGAAGAACTTTGGCAGTGAAATAATTGGAACTGTTGTGGAAAATTAGTTTAGGTTATGTAACAGAAAACATGTAGGAAGCAGAGCAACTTAGAAGGGAGAAACTGTATTGGACTCTGGAAAGCCAGAGTCCAACTGGGAAGGGTAGCGACCAACACTTCAACAGGCTAGGTTCTGCTGGTGGGGCTCTCCTGGACTCCTCAGGTCGTGGCCCAAAAGCTACCTCATACAAAACAGAGCAAATGGGTGGCTATGCTTTCATTGTGTTCTGTTGACGAAAGTAGGATTTAGCTCTTATTTTTTGATTCCTGTTAGACAGGTGTTAATCAGACAGGTCACCGGCATGTATACCATTGCATGTGAGAAAAATTGGGTTTGGGATCTCACATGGATTTTTATTTGGGCTCATATTCTAGTTCCTTCTCAGAACTAATTCATGTGATCATGCATGCCACAGTATCATATACTTTATAGGAATTCAGACAACGTAATACTCTTTCCTTTTATTTAGTACCATAACGTTCACTTCTTGATTAAAAAACGTGATAAAAAGATATGTATTTCTTCTCAGAGCCAATTTCGCAGGATCAATTATTTGTACCCCCACTCATATTCAAGTACCTTTACATGCAGGCTACTTCAGTAGCTTTAGTCCTCTCTGTGGTCTGTTAAAAACACACAACCGATAAGCTTCCTGTGGCTCATTGTCATAATAATCGTGTAAGTGTTGATGAAAACAGTGGCAGAGGTTGTAGTCACAGGTATTGCTGATTGATCATTTGTGATGATTAAACCCTGTGCTAAACTGTACAGAGTCACTTTATTAACTCCTGGAACTACTTGCAGTGTAAGCATTATTGCTTTTATATAAGAGATGAGGGAAACATGGGAAAGAGAGGTTGATAACACTGAGCTAGACATGAAGACATGTGTAGAAATCATTTTCAAACTTGTTTTTCTTATCTGTAGTTCTCAGATTGTTCTTCTCTTAGATTCCCTGTCTCCTCTCCACCCATCAAAGTATGATCACATTCTGCTTGAATGAAATTCCTTTTTGTAAAACCCTTTCCATGATATCTCAGTTTGCTTTGATCTCTCCCTCCCCTGACATCTGACATCATTTAAAGTCATCACCATATGACTCTCTGCTTCTTTCACTGAATGCAGAACCACAGCTACCTCGAGGCGGATGACCAACTCTGCCCTTCCGTTGATCATACTATGAGCTGGTGGACATCAGGAGTCCTTGCTCATTGAATAAATATTTGCTTAGCACCAGCCAGATTCCATATGGTCAGGAATTTACAAAATGTTATGAAGAAGGAGGAACTTGGAGAAACAGTTGGCTTACCATGAGTGTAAGCCTAGCTAGCTTCCTGAACATTTGGAGAAACCTATGTTTAAGTCAAGAAGCTAGGAAGAAAGATGGCGGCTCAGGGGTGTTACTTGGTGACTTCAAAGACACACTGTAAATGTGACAAGGACCAATTACACTGGACCTCAAAGGATGGACTTTGTGTACTTCAAGTTTTTTAAAGATTTGTTTTTATTGGAAAGATAGATATACAGAGAGGAGAAACAAAGGAAAGATCTACCACACACTAGTTTACTCTCCAAGTGGTCACAATGGCTGGAGGTGAGCTGATCCAAAGCCAGGAACCAGGAACCAGGAGCTTCTGCTGGGTCTCTCACATGGGTGCAGGGTCCTATGGCTTTGGGCAATCCTCCATTGCTCTCCCAGGCCACAAGCAGGGAGCATGATGGGAAGTGGAACAGCTGGGACACAAATCAGTTTCCATATGGGTTCTGGAACATACAAGGTGAGGACTTTAGCCACTAGGCTGTTGTGCCTAGTTTGGAGGTATAGCTGGCTTGCTTCTCAGTGCTTGCAGTAACAGAGAGACAAAGACAGCAGAACATGGGCCGCTGGCCAGAGCTCTGTGGCGATGAGCTAATGCAAGGAAATAGGTCATTGGAAGAGTGGAGAACAAGGCCTATTGAGCAGCGTTGGGCTCCCAAAGCTACCAAAGCCTGGGATAAGTGAGTCCCATCACCTTTGCCACATGGTGAATGCTTCGTTACTAAGACTGTTCTGGAATAACTCATGAGATCAGGGGCTTAGCACAGGATCAAACCTGCCACTCTTTGAAACGTTGCCAGCTGATCCAAAATACAGTGTGTGTTGAGAGCAATTTTTTTCTGAATAATGTAATAAGGAACTGAGGAATATCTTGTTCTATTAGACAATAATCAAGGATGGGTAGAGCAGTCAAGTCATTTTATCACATGGAGCTGTTCCATCTTGGGTAGGTCTTGAGAAACGGCAGATGGATTTACGAGTCACAGATTTTATTACCTATTGAACAAGTATTTTCTTTTTTTTTTTTTTAATTATTTATTATTTAACTTCAGTAATTACATTGTATTATGTGACACAGTTACATAGATACTTGGGTTCTCCCCACCCTTCCCCAAACCCTCCCACCATGGTGGATTCCTCCACCTTATTGCATAACCACAGCTCAAGTTCAGTTGAGATTTCCCCATTGCAAGCGTATACCAAACATAGAGTCCAGCATCTTATTGTCCCGTCAAGTTCAACGGCTTCTTAGGTATACCCTCTCTGGTCTGATGACAGAGCCAGCAGAGTATCATCCCAGTCAATTGAAAGCTCCAACATACCATCAGCAAAAATTTACATCATTATGGAATTAATTGACATAGTAATGAGTAACCAATATGTTAAAAGTAAATGCGGGTTCCCAGCCACCTTCTGTGACCACCTCACCTATACTTCAATTTTAGTTTATACACAACATATAACATTCAAAACATAACATGTTATACATAACATCATATCATCTTAAATTAAGGCAAACATGTGGTATTTAACCTTTTGGGATTGGCTCATTTCCCTTAGCATTATGGTTTCCAGTTTGGCCCATTTGGCCACAAAGAACTGCATTTTGTTTTTTTTAATAGCTGAGTAGTATTCCATGGAGTAGATGAACCATAGCTTTCTTATCCAATCCTCTTTTGATGGGCATTTTGGTTGTTTCCATGTTTTTGCAATTACTGATTGTGCTGCTATGAACATAGGAGTACATGTTGGTTTCTCATAGAACAAGTTGAACAAGTATTTTCAACAGCACCCTTTTCCTGTCCTGTGCAAAATGACATAAGTGGCTTTGAAAATTATTACTTGGGGAAACAAAGGATGAATCATGACGTTAGCTTTTGGGTGGTCTGAAGAGACATTGGAGGCGAACGCAGTCTCACTCCCGGCAGTCACAGGCAGTGGACACGATGAAGAGGTAGGACAAATGCCGTTCTGTGTAGGACAGGATTCAGTTAGAGGGCAAGTCCCCAGGCTGTAAGTAGCCATCACTAGTTCTTAGGCAGCTCAGGACTTTCATGCTCAGGATCTTTAATGGGTTCCCAGGAGAGCAGCTTTTGGGTTGACCCAAAGGTGGATGTGACATGAATCCCCCAGGGGCCTTATTTAATCTCCTTGTGTGATGCAGAGATCCATAGGCATCACCAAGGAGACTAACATATTTGCAGGCAGGCTTCCACAGGACAACTGGATCTCACAGGAAACTGACTGGCATTTCGAATAACGCTGGGGAGAACGATGGCTGGGAATGTGGTGAGTTTGTCAAAGACGTGAAATATCAAGACCTGTAGAAAGCTGAAGCTTCCTTTTTGGTATTGATTGGAAGTTTGGGCTATATAAAACAAGTTCTGGGGAAAAGTGCTATTTTTCATAGAGACAGGTTTCAGCATACAGTAGTGACATCAAGGAGGAGTGGGGAGGGGAGATGGGAAGAGAAGTGGGAGAAGAAGAGCACCGTAGGACATTTGTGCACATTTTTTGTGCTCTGAAAAACTGATTATTGAAGCCAGAAAGCAGGAAGTTGAATCCTTCTGTGATATGACTATAACAATTCAATATCTAATAGAATTGGTACATGCATTGTCATGAAAAAAAGGAAGGAAATGCGTTTGAATTCAGCACTTACCTGTGCTAAGGCATAGGCGTCATCTCCTAAATTTAGTACAAGCATGTCCCAGGAGCCCACGGTTGGTTCCGTGGGAATTTCAGCATGGTAGTGAACTTCTGTCTATGTGGCTGTCAGTGAATTAATGACACCCCAAAATCAGGTTAATCTGACTATGGCATCTTGGTGAAGCACAATCAACTGGCTTGCCCCTGTTGAGCCAATTATCACGGGGACATTCTTCAGGCCCAGCAGAAACAAAATGTACAGGAAGGAAACTATGAGTATTACGGTTTGAAAATTGTCACTCTTGACAATCCCGACAGCATTGGATTAGTGTCATCAACCTTCCTTCAGCAGGAAAAGCAGGTTCCCCCCGCCTCAAATCAGAGACACCAAGAAACCTTTTGTGGCAGTCCAGTTATGGAAAATTACTTTCTGGATTATCAGGAAATCTTGGCACTTTCTATATCACTTTTTACACTATCTCTTCATACAGAAAAGGCTGGTGTAATGGTTTCAGATAGCATTCAGGTGCAGTGCTGTGGTGTGCTCCCTGGTGACACAGATAGAAGATAGAACAGGAAAGTGGAGCCTGGTGGGGCCCTGAAAGCTTTCTCTTTTGTATACTGGAAAAGACTCTGGTTCATTATTGGGGTGGGCACTGGAGCATGCAGGGGTTCAGAGGCAGCGACAGCTAACCCCCTCTGTCCCACTCCTTGAACACATGCACACAGAACCAGGCTTACCCAGGTGCATAAGGAAGTTGATTTATTTTTTGCAATGCAATGAATTAACATGTTATTGCAGGAGAGCAGTGTTGTGGAGAATGATTCTTGGGAGAGATAGGAGGGCTAGCAGGCCACCTCCCTTCTGGATCTGGGTTCCCAAGCTGGCTTTGCTGTGGTTTCTGCTTCCCCTCTACGGCTCTGAACTGCATCAATGAGCTGCAGGCCTGGTAGGGGTAGACAGAGAACTCTCCATGCTTGCGTTGAGCAAGGGGTTGTGGGAAACCATGCAGGGAGGCCAGGAGGTTGTGGGCAATGGAAGCACAAGTGCTGGGGTGAGGCCCTATGCAGGCACTGTGCAGACCTTGCTCTCCTGCAGAGGGCTAGCCCTGGGCTGTAAGTCTGTGCTGTGTCCCACAACGAGGGGGCTGTGCACAGGAGATCCTGTGATCTTGGAGGGAACTGGATTGACAGTCATTCAGATGGTGGTAGAGAGCCACAGGGGAAGTCACCACAGAGAAGTGACCAGTCCCTGTTGGAAACGACCCTGCAGAGCTAGGGTAGAAGCAGAGTGGCCTGTTAGGAGGTCAGCTCAGGTGGCCACAGGAAAACAAATCAGTGAGATTCTGGGGACAGATATTGGTGTTGGAAGAGATGCATTTGAAGGAAGATTCTGGAGGGAACGAGGGAACATTCCAGAAATGAATCCCTCGTGCTAGGGAGTTCCGGGTGCCTTGATCCCAGGAGCTGAGCCAAGGCGTTAGTCCTCGATGAGGCTGCCTTAGATGGGCAAGTGCCTCCTCTGGGAGCTGGGGGTGTTTCCCCTGAGCAGATGACGTCCAAATGGTGACATACCCATAGCCTGGGACCAAAATGGTGGACAATGTTTTTCAGATGAGCCTGGGCATGGAGTTCATGGAACTTGATGAAAGATGTGGTTGTTGCTAACCACTGCTTGCTTGGACCCTTCATCTGCAGGTCAGGGATTTGAAAAGTTACAGTCTGACTGATAACTGAGATGATAAAGTAAGGCAATAGATATCAAGTGATCTGACAAGCGCCTCCAACATAACAGTGTTGGGTAGAGTTATAGTTGGTAACAGGGAAGTGGCAGAAGTAGGCATTTGGTGTAGTGGATAAGATGCTGTGTGGAACATCTGCAGCCCATGTTGGAGTGCCTGGGTTCAAGTCCCGACCTATCTTCTCTTCTGATTTCAACTTCCTGCTAATGCACCCTAGATGGCAACAGTGTTGACTACTCAAGTAATTGGGTCCCCGCCACTCACGTGGGAAACCTGCTTTGAGCACACACTTCCTGCCTTAACCCAGCCCCAACCTTTGCAGGCATTATGGAGCAAACCAGCACGTGGGGGATCTCTGTGGAACTTCCAAATCAATAAATAAAATAAAATATTTAAAACAACAGACAAGACTGGGGTTGTTTTGTCCCTTCTCAGACTGAGACAGAATTTTCTTAGGGAAATATTCATCAGGGTGAATAATTTGACCTTGATGATATTAATTCCATGAGTGCTATGCTATCCTGGTTAATAGAAATTCACAACCATATAAAGATGCCCGTTTGTCATTTATAGGCACACTATAATTCAAAGGAAGATGGCAGTAATGCAATTTCTTTTTGTCTCTCATCAGCAATGGGGGTGTGAGTCTGGGTTTTGTTGCTGCCACACTGTGGTCCTGGTCGGTGTTCTGCCGTGCTGCTGCCACACTGTGGTCCTGGTCGGTGTTCTGCCATGTTGCTGCCACACTGTGGTCCTGGTCGGTGTTCTGTTGTTTCTCCACTGGTGTTTCTTCAGTGTGTTCCGTCAGCCACTCTTTTACAGGCGCCCGTCGGGGATGTGGCCAGAGCAGACGTGAGCTGGGAAGAGGCTCTGGCGACGGCTCTCAGTGAGCAATGTTTCTTGAGGTGCTGGTATTTCCCTTGCCATCTCACATTTTGTATGAAACAATATATTCTCTCAGCAGTAGGATTTCTCACCTTGAGTCTAAAAGCCCTCAAAAAAAAGGGGCACAAAACCCATTTTTCCACTCTTGCTTGCAAATTAAGCCTGTTATACAACGTACTCAGAAAGGGCTTGTGTGATTGCCTTACTCTAATATAATCTTCCCACATTCCTACCAATGGTCTCCTTTATTAGTCAAGCTATACTATGGTATCAGTGTCTATTGTGCAGAAAGAAATACAGGCGGAACCTGTATACCCACAGGCCTTTGAAATGCTCACCCTTCTAATGATGGGGATTTGAAGGGCATGGCTTCAATTTGCTCCTCTCAAAATGAGGCTAACAAGATCTATTTGATAGTATTATGAAGTTAAATGATTATTTGAAAGTGAATATTAAACTCCTTTCCTCTTATAAACCTGTGAAAACTACTCTATATGGGAATTTTGTTACTTTCATCATTCAAAAATTGTGTCTTGATAACGCTGGGGCAGGGCATGAGAAACTGCCAAAGCCTCGAGTACCGGACTTTGTCAAGATGTATCAGAATATAAACTCACAAAAGAACAACTCACTGAGCAGACATTTTTCTTTACATCTTGTTTTAATGTTTGAAGCCACAGAGAATAGAATTCTTTTTGCAATGTACTGAATGTGGAACTTTTTTAAAGGAGTGATTGTAAAACAATGAAGTTTAATAACAGAA
The DNA here is from genome assembly GCF_030435755.1 of Ochotona princeps. Classification (NCBI taxonomy): domain Eukaryota; kingdom Metazoa; phylum Chordata; class Mammalia; order Lagomorpha; family Ochotonidae; genus Ochotona; species Ochotona princeps. The sequence goes on along the minus strand of NC_080832.1, from coordinate 3,624,469 downwards.
GATAAGTGGCATAGGAAATCGTGACTTTGCTTTTCAGGTAGAATGAAAAGATTCTATAGAAGGTCTGGTGAGAACACCCATCTGAATGAATGGGGTCAGATGACTGGGTTTGTTTCGTAGTCTGTGTGTGTGTGTAAGAAAGGTACAGTTAGAATGGGAGTTAGAAAGAGAGATCTTTTATCCACTGGGTCAGTAATCAGATGACCTCCACGTCTGGTGTTCGGCCAGGCCACAGCTGGAGGTGACATCTCCATCTGGGTCTCTCACATGGGTCCAGGAGTCCAAGTGGATGAGCCATCTTGTATTGCTTTCCCAGGTACATTAGCAGGGAGCTTGGTTGGAAGTGGAACATTCTACACAAAAACTGGCACCCATATGGGAGGCTCACATTGTAAGTGGAAGCTTGACTAGCTATGCCACACTTTTGTCCCCAGTTGTTGTGTGTTTCTTAAGTCCCAGAAATGAACATATGGGTCATAATCAATCCGTAGGCCTTCATAAGTGTTTTTCTTCCTGAGGAGTAACCAAGATAAGAAGACCAGCCATTGGAGAAGAAGAAGAAATTACGCGGTACCATGCATCAGGAATTTAAAAATACATATTTTTAAAGTAATAGCTAGTTGAAAAAGAAGTGCGTAGTCTGAAACCTGAACTTTTTAATGTGATGATGTTGCAGAATCGATGGCATGACTGGTGATCATGAATGAGTTAGGAAAGCTCATCACAGAGAGAGATGTGCTGCAGAGCACCCACTGTGCAGTCAGCTCCCTGCTAGGTGGGTGGGAGGAGGCCCAGCGGGGAAGCACAGTGGAGTCAGGTCGGAGGGGCTCTGGGCAGCTGGAGGCCGCAGGCAGCCCACCCAGGCTTCCTGCCTCAGAGTCCAGCAGTCTCCGTAGGCTGCAGCCTGGGTCACGGCTGCCCTGATTTGACGCCTCCATTTCCTTCTCCAAATGAAATTAGCTAATTGCTGTGTCAATCAACACTTTTCAGAGTCCCTGGGGAAGTTGACAAGGGTAAGTATTTTTAGCTCCTTTTTCAGATGAACACTTTTCATTTTCGCTCCAACAAAACATGCTTCTTGCAGGGTACGTTGCTGACCAAAGTCTGGAGTTTGAAGGATTCATATGGATTTGATGAGGCTTATTGACTACTTTTCTGTTTTGCACAGGCACCCAAAGAATACTTTGAAGGTGCGCACATGGTCTTCACCTCACTACCTCGTCACTGGCTTCCTTGCTGCACCTGCTGGACACTGCCTTGGAATTGTCAGTCATGACTGGAAATGGAAACCCTCCAAAGGAAAGGAAGGCCTATGGTCTCTAAGATGTGAGGAATCTTTGCAGAAGTCTGTCATTAATGTGAAGATGTTATGGGGTGCAGTCTGTGATAGCCAGCACCCATTGACAGTGGGCAAATGAAATTTGGCTGTGTCCCCCAACCTCTGTCCTGAAGGTGGATCCTAACAGCAATGGAATAGTGATTGCATCCTCAACCACTTCCCCCACATCCTAAATGAGCCAGGATATGGGAAGTCCAATTAGTCTAGGTGTTTTTACCTACAAGCCCAGTTCCTGTTCCTGCCCATCCTAACGAGCACTAATCAACTCTTTAGCCCACAACACTTAGGTATTTGCTCCTGCCCACCTGTGACTCACCCATCAACTGAGAGAGGACAGTATTGCATTGTTGTGTAACCACTCCCCTCACAAGCCCCTTTAAAAGGCCCATGAAGCAGGGGCTCTCACTCTCTTTCTGGCCAGGTGCTTCCATTATGCTAGCACCTCAATTCTTGGCTGACCCAGGGCAGGTAATCCCCTGAGCATGGTCCCTGTGTACTGCTTAGATGAGGCAATGGTCATAATAATGTTGTTTCTGGTCTGTGTACTATCTGGAGTTCCAGGAGGGGTGAGGCCTAGCAGTAGTAGAATGTGGGCAGAGAAGCCAGGGAAAGGTGAATGTCTGCAGCTTTGTAAGTGTGTCCAGGTTATTTGTTGCATGTCTCTTACGATAACTTATATTGCTGGGGAAGCTGGGACATAGGTCTTCAGCTTAATGGATGTACTTAAGGATGATGACCATTTGTTTCTTTTGGGATTATGATTGGTTGGATTATGATTGGGTGGATTGCTGTATGGACTTGTGATTTGCTACTGTGCTCTATTATCACCAAGCTTGGTTAATAAAGACTCCTTAATAAGCCTTAGACATGTCTGGTGTGATCTCGCTCGAACCCTGCAACAAAGAGAGGTCTGCCAGGACCAAAATTCCTTTCTGTAAAACCTGGTAAGTGATTACCAGAGAGTTAACCAATTATTTATATTAAAAGATACTGTGGTCAGAAGAGTTAGACTAATAATAAGAAAAACATAAAGCACATATTTTGGGGCACAACAGCTGTGCAAATCTTGAGAACCAGTGAAAAATGAAAGTGCAATCAATTATTCAAAATGGAGAAGCATGTGCCACCACATGTGCTAAAGTGTGCATTTTTCTTTTTAAGATATCTTAGTATATAAAAATAATAAAAGTGTTAACAATGTATGAATCATGCCATACATATATAAATTATGAAAATACTTAAGTGCTAAAATTTTATGTAATAACTAATGTTTCATTAATGTGACATCTTGATTATTCATGAGATTTTTTGAGCTCAGTTTTCTGGAAATTCATTTATTAGAACAATATAATTTATATTTTAATAACAATTAATGCAATATAAATAACTTCATTTTTTAATGAAGTTAATGCCTGTTTATGCAAATAACATATTATCTGTGATGTTCAGAATATCTTGTAACCTTTCAGCATTAAATGAATTTCTGACAAATCATTCATAATATGCATTTTGGTGTGTTTAGAGGTCATCATTCTAATTGAAAGTCTATTTGAAGTGACAAAGCGAAAGTTTTTATTCTTTTGCATCAAGTCTGACATCTTTATATTTAATTTTTAAGGTATTTATAAATCTTTATTCTGTGTGTCTGCAATAACTGGCACTTGGCCAGGATGTAACCAGGACCCAAGGCTTTGAAACATTCTGATAGCATCCTGATAAGCTTTATAATGATGTCTATGTAGATTTTGCTTCTATTCACAGATAAAATTTCTCTTGGCTGCTGGGAGATCCTTACCTGGAACTTAGGTTGGAAGGCAGAGGAGTGTGGTTCAGAAATGGAAGGGGACCCAGCCCCTTGGGTGTTCTAGGTCTCCTAGACAGGCAGCAACCCCGCTCTCCTATGGTTAGTGCTGCGGTTGCCAATGCAATCTCTGTCCCACCCTCAGTCCAGGTTATGGCTTGTGCCTGCCCTCCAGGTGTCACAGAACACACATTTGAGTGCCAGGTTAACTGCTGCACCTGTGTGGTGTGCTGTGCCTCCGAGCTTGACCTTGTCCACCTGCAGGCTCTGTGCACGTTCCCTGTTAACTCAGACTTCAAAGGTCAAAAGACAACAAATCACTAAAACAAGTTCTTGGCCTCAGACTAGAGCATCCATGCCATCTTTGTGAAGCCAGCCCTATTGGAAGGCAAAATCACCCATGAAGAGTCATTTCAGAGAATCAAGATGGCGGAATAGGGTAAGGACACATTTAAATGGACAGAAAAACATTTAATCAGGATGAAGCAGAGAGAACACATTCCAGGAAATAGGAAAGGACAGAACAACAGCAGAGGGGTACCTGGAGACTAACAGACACAGGAATGCAGTGAACACAACGGTGTGGTGTTGCAGTGGCTGATATTCCAGCAGCATTCAGCTAATGGCGATCTGAACTCCACCAACAGCCAAAACGCCACCAGTAACCAGGTGGGAAGGGACTTTCACTGGGAGCTTGGGAGGTAAACCCAGACAAAGAACCGTCCATCCTGCTGGTCTGTTTGATTTAACCAGGAGCAGAGACAGAGCAGCAGATCCCAGATGGACAGTGAGAGAACAGGGTGGATTTCACAGCCCAGTCAGCCACCTAAAGCTGAATTGGGCACCATTTTGCATAAGGAGGCAAAGGCAAGGGAAAGGACTGAGCATACGCTGAGCTGGAAGTGAACTCATTTCTGACTCAGTGAACTGCAGCAACGCAGCATTCTACAGGTTCCACCCAAGACAGGTCTGGGTAGCCCTCAGATTTGATGGCCAGCAGATCAAGAACTCTAGTAGTGGTACGTCAGGCGCCATTTTGGGCACTGTGGCAGTAGCTTTAGGACTGCAGGGACAACAGTGAACTGTGCATGTGCTGAGCTCGCTAGAATTCACTGATTTCAGTGCATTGCACTGGTCCTGCAGGAAAATAATACTGACTGTGGCACCATACTGGTCAAAATAGGTCCGTGTGGTACCCAGACCTAACGTCCAACAGGTTCCAGCAAGATCAGCACCACCAACAACTTAATTATATAGGACATCTGGTGTCTTTCTAATCTTGAGACCTGCTCCAACCAGAAGTAGGAGAAAGGTTGCAGAGACTACAGTGCAGCCTCAGCACGGTATTACAGGAGGTGGAGAATGGTGAGCCAGGAGCTGGGGCTGTGGAGACCACGGTGTAAATCTGACATAAGAACCCAGACCTGGAACTTGCTGGAGATTGTGGAAAAATTGGCTGCAAGCAAAAAATTGTGTACCAACTACAACAAGTAAAATCGCATTGTAGACCTGTGGGTGACACAGCTTAGAAACCTGCCCCAAGGAGAAGACTCCGCTAACCAGAAACACAATGATCAAGAGCAAAAGAAGAGACAAAGGGAAAATGAATATTACTGAAAACTCCCCTGCAAAGGAGCAAAACCTTATGCCAACCTCAGAGTTAACTGAGGAAGATATCAAGAAAATGGGGCACACAGAATTGATAAAACTCATTTTAAAGCTTCTGATCAAAAATGAGAAGCACGTACAAGAGTTTAAAGAATTTAAGGGAGCAATAAAGCAAATCAAGACTGATATATCAGAAAATAAGAACACAGTAGAGCAAATTAAAAGTACAATGGAGAGTGTCCAAAATAGAATGAAGCAAGCAGAAGAAAGAATTTCAGAATTGGAATATATTTCCTGTCATCGGAGGAAGCAAGCAAAAAGCTGGAAGCAGAGGTGGATCAGGCCAAAAAAAAGTCTTCAAGAATTGAAAGACACTATTAAGAGGCCAAATATAAGAGTCATGGGAGTCCCAGAAGGTGCAGAAAGAGAAGCTGAGTTTGCAAATGTATTTAATGAAATAATAAAGGAAAATTTCCCTAAACTAGAGAAAGAATTGGGAAACAAGATTCAGGAGGGACACAGAACTCCCAACAGGCTTGATCAAAAGCGATCTTCACCAAGACACATGATCATCAAGCTCTCTTCAATCGAACATAAGGAAAAAATCCTTAAATGTGCACGTGAAAACAATCAGTTGACATATAAAGGAATGCCAATTAAACTCACAGGAGGTCTCTCACAGGAAGCTCTACAGGCAAGAGAATGGAGGGACATATTCCAGATTCTGAAAGAAAAAAAATTGTCGGCCTAGAATAACATATCCAACAAAGCTTTCTTTTGTCTTTGAAAATGAAATAAAATTCCTCCACAGTCAAGAAAAGTTAAAAGAATTTGTCTCTTCCAAACGTGCCCTACAAATGATACTTCAAGGTGTTCTCTTGACAGAGAAGAGGAATAGCACCCACTAAAACCAAAGGCAAATGGGAAGAACATCCCAGTAAAATGACAACAGAAGACTAAACCAATGAACAACCCATTCCTAAAATGACAGGACCAAAGTAACACCCATGTGTATTAAACTCTGAATGTGAATGGCTTAAGTTCAATCAAACGTCATAGATTAGTAGACTGGATTAAAAACAAAACCCATCTGTTAATTGTCTGGAGGAGACACACTTCAACAAAGATCAGCGGAAACTATATCACATGGGTTTTGTTGTTTTCTGTTAGTTTCTTCTCTTCAAAACACTTTCTTCTGATTAAATCATTCAATGACTCGTACATCATGCAGTGGCATCATTTTCTTCAAGAAGGTTCTTGATTTTCATTTCTTCAGCTACACGTTAGTCATGTAGTAGCATGTTATTTAACTTCTTGGTGTTATTAATTTCTTTTTTCTCCCTGATGTTGATTTTTTTTTTGTGGATCTTCGTTTAAGGGGATGTATAGTAGCTGTGTAATGGAGACTGTCATATCTAGTAACATGTCATTTAACTTCATGGCATTGTAAATTTCTATGTTTCTTTCTATTGTTGATTTTGTATTATGACTTTTTATTTAAGGGGATGTACAGTAACTAATATCTAGATGTGAGGATACAATATAGTATGCATTTCTACTTCCAGGCAAAGGTGGACTTACAATGAAACTGTTCACTCTATCTTGACAATAGGATGCTGGACTCTCTGCCATTGTCCATGCCGGTGACGGATATGACTGTGTATGAAGAACTACATTTTAGTAATGATATAGAGGAACTATGTGTGTGGGGGAGGGATTTTGGGGAAGGGATAAGGGAAATGCCAGGAGCCTATGGAACTGTATCATAAAAATAATAATAATAATAAAATGTAAAAAAAAGAGTCATTTCACTTCTTTGATAAGCAAATAAATAACAAGCAAATAATGCAGGAAGAAAGCTAGAGAGGCCAGATTTCTGTATATAGCTCTTCAGTGAGAAATTTAGACTCAGTCTTGGAAGAACAACAAATGAGGAACGGAGGCCAGATTTGTAACCTAGGAACCACTGGGTGAAGTTACATTTTCTAGTTTTATAGACTGCAATCACAGTTCATCATTATAATGAATCAGAATTCCTTATCAACACTTTCTACTTTGAGGCTCCTTAGAGGAGTGTGGAATTAAAAATATTAGCAATGCAATTTGAGCACAGAAGAATTCAAGAATTTTAATGTTTCCTCCCCTAAAATGTATTAGTTTCCTTATATGTGACAGCAACTATGTATAGCTACTCATCTTCTGTTTTGCAATCACATATTAATTTTATGATATTTATTCATTAGTTTGCAACTACTAGTTAAAATAGTATAGCAAAGGCAGCTGATTCTTCAGAATTGACAAAGTGGAGAGAATGTGTTTTTATTTTATTTTATTTAAAAATATTTATTTATTTTTATTGGGAATGTAGATTTACAGAGAGGAGATATAGAAAGATCTTCCATCCACTGGTTCACTCCCCAAGTGGCAATAATAGCTGGAGCTGAGCTGATCCGAAGCCAGCAGCCAAGATCATCTTCTAGGTTTCCCATATGTGGGCAAGGTCCCAAGGCTTTGGGCCATCCTCTATTGCTTTCCCAGGGCACAGGCTGGGAGCTGACTGGGAATTGGAGCAGCTGGGACGTGAACGGTGCCTATGTGGGATCCAAGTGGATGCAAGTTTTGGCCAGTGAGCCATCATGCTGGGTCCGATCAGCATGTTTTTATAATGGAAGTTGAGGGTGCTGACTTCTGTTGAGTAGTTGATTAAGAGAAATCCCACTGGAGCTGTCTAGACCTGTTACAGAATGTAGGACACACATACTTACCTTATCTCTCTATGTGTTTTCATGAGGATCTGTGCTCAATAACTTTAATGGAAGATTATTTTCCTTAACTTAAAAGATGAAACTTTTGCATTAAACCAGCTCTCTCTTTTTTTAGGAGAACAATCAATTTTGTTTAAAAAAAAAATCTAAAATGCTTCCTTCGGTTACACAGTACACATAATTTTGGCATCACATTCTTTTACATAAAATGTCCTGAACAACGGAAGTTAAAGCAGAGTTTAGTACCCCTTGAAGAGAGGAGTTCAGTGCTAACAGCACACCACCCCTTCAGGAGGACAGCAAAGGTCGACGGGCAAGACCTGTGATCACAGCTCTGGCTACAGGGGGTTGGAACATGAACATGAAAGTGGTTTTCTAGTCCTCTGTTTGATGATTCACAGAGCCACATTAGCTCACGATGGGGGCTGTTTGGTTGAGTTAGGATGCTGCTGTTCACACTCCTGTTTGATGATGTTGTTTCTGACTCCTACCTCCAGACTGCAGCTAGCACATGACATGCGAGGCGGTAGTGATGGCTGAACTGATTGGAAGACCTGAGTTGAGTTTCTGGCACCTGGATTTGGCTTGGCTCAGCTGTGGCATTGTGAGCATTTGGGTAGTAAGCTGTCATTCCTCCATCTGTCATTCAAAAAGAGTGAGTTAATCTAAGGTAAAGTGAGTCGCTTGTGAAGCTGCTCTCCTGGCTGAAGGAAGTTCTGTTAGGAAATCTTTCAGTTGATGGAAACTACTTTTAGTCACCCAGCTTTGTAGTACTTCAGTTTTCACAGAAATGTGTTTCTTGCACATTCATGTATTATTGATACATCAACTCCCATGTGTGAATGCTTTGGAAACCTCTTGGTTGAAAGGGTGAATGAGGCAGATCAGCAGGTATACTGCATCGTTTTGGTTCAGGGTTGACCTGGGGTGGCATGTCACAGGTATACAGTGACAGTGACAGGCTTTGGAAGAAATATTAGCAAATCATGTTCACATTTCTTGTATTACTAAGTTTGTGATGTCTTCCTTGTGAGAACAGAGAAACATGGACTGGGAGAAGCTCTGCTTATTGGAGGTGACTGTTCCATTGCTCGCTACATGCTGGGACATTCAGAAGCACGTCTACCTCATTGTATGTTTGCAAAGCAACGTAACACAGGGATTCATTGGCTTCATAACTTTCCGCTATGCGTGTTTCCTTCATCCTAGTTCATATTTATTTCATAAACCCTGCTGTGATTCATGTAATAATGTAACTCAATTCAAACCATTTTTACAATACAGCAACCTTAAAAGACATGAACACACATTGTGTTAGGACCTCCTTAATCCTACCTTCTCACTCTGCTTTCCTGTGCTTAGCTGTTGTCACCAGGGGCTGCTAAGGGAAGGAAGCTGTGTCCATGATCATGGCAGCTGCACTATCACAACCAGAAGGCATCCATCTAGACACACAGACTTGTACATGCTTTACTGAAAAACACAGATTCAACCCCTAGAGCCCAAAGTCCAGGTGTAGTCAAGTGCTCTTGAGCCCCAGCAGTTCAGCCTGGTGCTGTGATTAACCCATCCGTTATCCTGGGGGAAATTAAGTGAGTCAGACAAAATTTCGCCTGCTAGCTCATAGTCTCCTCGTGTGATCAGCATGGCAGTCCAGCCTTGCAGCCAGTTTCAGGTTCCCCACACTCTGTGTCCTGTTTACTTTCAAAGGCCGGACAAGGTGCATATTTTCAGTGTGATGACATCCTCATATTACATGTAGCCATACAAATGTCATCAACACATCATGCTTAACATTTTGCCAAGAAAAATTTCCTGGATCTAAAACTCTAATGGGGCCAGTGCGATAACCTAATGGCTGAATCCTCATCTTGCATCTGCTGGGATCCCATTTGGACACAAGTTCAAATCCCACGTGCTCTACTTCCCATCGAGTGCCCTGCTTGTGGTCTGGGAAAGCAACAGAGGATAGCCCAAAGCCTTGGGATCCTGAACTCATATAGGTTGCCCGGAAGAAGGTCCTGGCTTCTAGCTTTGGATTGGCTCAGCTCCAGCGATTGTGGCCATTTAGGGAGTGAGCCAGTGGATGGCAGATCTTTCTTCCTGTATCTCCTTTCTCTTTGCTTTGTTTCCCAACAATTTGAAAGCTATAGTTTGAACACTATAAAGGCAGACCCCAGGTGCAGATGGAAGCTAGCCCTTGAACTTGAGTGACTTCCCAGAGGGCTGAAGCAAGGATGGTGGAAACCAGGGCAAGGAGGGCAAAGGATAAGATTGCTCATTCTCTGAACACCTCAGTCAGGCATTTCTTTCAGATTCTGTCACGGTAAAAGCCGCAAATAAAGCGCCAAATGAATTAGAGCAATGCATCTCATTTAAAAAGGAATTTGGGGGCTGGTGTTGTGGCAGAATGAGCAAATGTGTCACCTGCACCCTGGCTTTCAGTATAGGCACTGGTTGTTGCTTCTGCTGCTCCATTTCTGACCCAGTTCCCAGCCAACAGCCTGAGAAAAGTAGCACGATATGACTGAATTGCTTGAATGCCTGCCACCATGTGGGAAACCTGATGATACTCCTGGCGTCTGGCTTCTGTCTGGCCAGGCAGTGGATACTATGGTCATCCTGGAAGTAAGCCATATATGGAAGATCTCTCTCTCTTTCTCTCTCCTACTCTCTGTAATTCTGATTTTCAAATAAAATTAAATATTTAAAAAATTAAATAGCATTTACTGGAGTTCAGTTGATGCTCGTTTTAATGTTCTAAGTGTGGCTGTTGCTATTTAAGGTGAAATTTAAGAAGGTGCAATAAGCACAAGATGAGTTGGTCACTGTCCTCACTTCCTGTAGCAGGGTGCCATTTTGTGAACCCAACTCTGCTTCTTGAGTTCCTGTTTCTGCTAATGTGGACCTGAGAATGCAGTGGTGATGCCTAAACTAGTACCCTGTATTGAATTCTTAGTTCCTGGCTCCAGCCCTGGTCTTGTCCTCATCATTGCTGGCCTTGCATTTAGGGAGTGAACCACTGGATGGAAGCTCTGTCATCTGTTTGTATCTCAAATAAAAAAAACATTATGTGCAAAATAAGCCTGAGGTCAGAGGTAGTATGTGGCTGTTGGAAACGTGGTGAGCAGGCTTCTGGAAAGTGAAACAATGTTGCAGCTCCCCAGGAGTGGGAGAGCTTGGGGTCCTTGTCTCTTAGAAGACCTCAGAGAGGATCCAGGCTGGCGGCCCTGGGGTCAAGTGTTGGAGAGTCGAGCAGGAGAGGAGGGGAGCAGAGGAGTGGGGCTAGCAGATAAGGCTACCTGTGCGCGATGCTCATACATACAGGGTCCACTACTTCATTTATTTATTTATTTTTTCACTGCTCAGCAGTTCTAATTCCCTTGTCTGAAAGTACTTCTATTTTTCTTGTGAAAATTGAGGACAAATAATGGTTTCTACTTTTAAATGCAAATGGTTGCCAGATCACATGTAATAAATAAGGTATTTTCTTCCGTGGGAAATGGAAACAGCCTGTAATGTTACCAATTTCATTCTTGAATTGAATCTTAGAAATTCCTCTACAGTTCCAGAGAACTAATATACTTTTAATGTATTTGTCTGAGAAGATGGAACCGATGTGGGAAGAAGAAGAGAGACATTTTCCATTTGCTGATTGACTTCCAAATATTCCTTTAGGAGTTAGGCTAATGCTGGGGGCCGGGGAAATGCATCGAGGATTCTCACGCAGGTGGAAGGAACCCACGCACGTGGGGCATCCCAGCCAGAGCCCAGGTGCATCAGCAGGAAGATGTAGCAGGAACGGAGCAGCCAGCACTCTAAGGTTGCCTGTGGACATCTCAGGCAGTAGTTAAACCTTCTGTACCCCCATGCCTGACCTGCCTGACCCAACTTTTTGTTTACTAACTAACCACATTTTGCATCATAGCATCATTTTATCTTTTCATTTAAAGCCATTTCTAAAGGAAATAGGGTGAAGGAATCACAAATGTTACCAGTGATAGCTCTGGAGGTTATTATCGAGTTGTTCTCGCTGAATTTTAATTACTTTAAACATCTGAACTAATCAATGAGTAGGAGCTTTTTGTGTGGCGATTGCCCACATCCCATGACACAGTGTGGGCTCATCATCCAATGCTAGCTTTATGTTGCTGCACATCCTGGGAGGCAGTAGGAGCACTACCACCCTCATGGGAGATTCATATTTTTCCAGTTTCTAACTGTAACCTCTTCTGGCCCTAGTGTTGAGGGCATTAAGGATGTCAGTCAAAACATGGGAGCTATCTCTTTCTTTGACATCTGCCCCCTAAAACACATATACTTGGCCTTTTAAAGTTGAATTAAAACATAAAATTATTTTATAAGAGACTAAGGAATGCATGCTATTTTTTTTAAAGATTTATTATTATTATTGGAAAGCCGGATATACAGAGAGGAGGAGAGACAGAGAGGAAGATCTTCCATCCGATGTTTCACTCCCCAAGTGAGCTGCAACGGGCCGGTGCGTGCTGATCCGATGCCGGGAACCAGGAACCAGGTCTCCCACACGGGTGCAGGGTCCCAATGCATTGGGCCGTCCTCGACTGCCTTCCCAGGCCACAAGCAGGGAGCTGGATGGGAAGTGGAGCTGCCAGGACTAGAACCGGCACCCATATGAGATTCCGGCGCGCCCAAGGCGAGGACTTTAGCCGCTAGGCCACGCCGCCGGGCCCGAATGCATGCTATTTTAAAAAGTTGTTTATTTGAGCCAGCATTGTGGCATAGCGGGTCAAGGCTTCTGCAAAGCTAACAGCCGATGTGGCCATTGTTTCCTGTCCTGGTTGCTCCAACTTCTGTGCAGTTTGTTGTTAGTGGCCTGGGAAGCAGTGGAACAAGTCCCATGTCCCTGGGGCCCACCAACCATGTGGGAGATCTGGAAGAATTGCCTGGCTCCAGCCAGGCCCTGTTCTGGCCATTGTGATCATCTGTGGAATAAATCAACAGATGGAACATCAGTGCGCGCGCTCTCTCTCTCCCCTTTGTGTGACTCCTTCAAGTAAATAAATTTTTGTAAAAGCTTGTCTAAAGTCTGAGCAGTGGAGTAGGTACCTTATTCTCCCAGCCATGTGGCTATGCTAGGAGAACCTCTGTAGCACCAGGCTAAGGACCCTAGCTCCCTATCTACCACTGCTGGGTGGGGGAGGATCCAGGGCTCTTTGGTGGCCAGTGTGCCAACTGGCACTGGGCTCTGCCTGCTGGCAGCCCGGTGGTGAGCAATGGGGTTTTGGGGTTGTCAATTACTGCCTAGGGACATCCATGGATAAGACCATTGTGCATGTAGGTGAGGAATGAATCAACATGGCTGACCACCACATGCCAGGGCACATGTAAGCTATGGCTGGGGGCCTGTCTTGCAGGTCTAGATTCCAGTACCTGGCAGTGAGTGTTGGATCAGGGAATGGGTCACATCAGACTGGGCTATGAGACCAACTAGCACACCAGAGAACCAGGTCTGGGGTGGATTCTGTGGGGGACAAGTGGGCCCAACCCTATGGAACTACAAGTCCCACTGGTTAGCTTGAGAGTTGGAATGGTGATGGGCTGAGCTAGGTGTGACCATGTAACTCACTGATGTTCTCTGGTGCTGGGGTTGGGAACAAGTGGGACTGATCCAGGCTGCAGCACCTGCATGAGCACCCTAAAATAGGGTGTGGGATGGGCTGTGCTGCACCAGTGCATACAAAGGCTGGAACGGATGGGACAAACCATGCTGTGTAAGGGCCTAGCACCTGCCAACATGCATGAAATCTGGGTATGGGAGTGGCCCAAATGGGGGAACCTGCAAAACTTGTCTAGTGGGTCATAGCTTCCAATGATGAGCACACTGTTCAGGTCTGTGTGTTGGGAAGGCTGGGTAGGGTAGCTCCATCTGTCAGCTCCATCTGTCTGTGTGTGAGTTGGTTTTAGAAGTGGGCAGACCAGGTAGGGCCGAGAAAACCATAGCCCACTGGCAAGTGCAGAAACCAGGATGGAGAGCAGGTCAGGCCAGGCTAGGCTGCCATACCTACTGGTTTGCATTAGCCAGGGGTGAGAGTAGACTGAGCAGGGCCAGGTTGCAACACCAGCCACTGAGAGCTAGGCCTAGGGGCTGGCTGGGCTGGGCCAGACTGCAGCTTCCAAAGGCAAAGGCTAAGACAAGGGAGAGGCTGTGCCAAGCCGAGTCAGAGCAACCAATGGCTGGGGTCAAGCTTGGTTAGGGAGCTAAGGGGTTGCCCTGCTAGGTTGTGGGTCCCACTGGTGAGCACGGGGGCCAGAGTAGGGGCTGCAGTCTGGTCTGGACATGGATGCAATCTCCCTCGATACAAATGTGGACTGAGTCTGGGATGTGTCAGATTGGGCTAGACTCCAGCACAAACTGGTGATCATGAGAACCAGAGTGGATGGGCTACTCTAGGTGTCTACCCCTGCTGAACCATGTGTTAGCTGTGTCTGAGTGCGGACTAGGTTTGGCTGGGCTGTAGCACCCAACAGTAAGAACCAGAATGGATGAGAGCCAGTCAGTAAAGGCTACTGTTCTTGCTATGACAGGAGGAGGAATAAGTAGGGCTGGCCCATGAACCAACCAGTGTGTGCGAAATCTGGCATTGGGAGAGGTTCGAATGGAGGAGTTTGGGAAACTCCTCTGTTGGGACACAGTCCCTGAAGGTGAGTACAAAAACCAAGAAAGAGAGCAGCCCAGACAAGGCTGGGTTATAGTACCCACAGGCTTACCTTTGCCAGCTCAGGGGTGAGACAGGCTAGGCCAATTCATTTCACTCGCTGCCAAATCTGAGAGCCAGAATGGTGTGTGGCTCATGCCAGGTCGGGCTGCAATACCAGCCAGTTCACATTAGGAGAACTGGGGGCCGGTTGGGCTGGGTAGGCTGTATGTCCCACCAGTTTGAGCTGAAACTGGCAGTAGGCCAGGCCGGTCCAGGCAACCGTGGCTACTGGCAAATGCCGAGGTGAGGCTGGCCATGCCAGTTTGGGCCACGGTGCCCAACCAGCACATGTGAGACTCAGAAGAGAGTGGGTGAACCTGGTAGGGGGGCTGCAGGGAGCTCCCCTGCTGAACCATTATTCCCACTGGTGAGTGTGAGAGCTGTGAATGGGGCAGAGCAGACGAGGCAGGGCTACACCTTTTGGCCTGCATGTAAGCTGGATTGGGGACAAGCCATGCTAGGCATACTGTACCTATTGGTACATGCATATGCCAGAGTGGGTGTGGGTTGATTGGGCTTTGCCGTAGCACCAGCTGGCAGATGCTGGCAAGGGGGGCAAACTATCGAGCTAAACTTCAATATCACCTGGAGAGTGCAAGACCCAGGAGTGGGAGTGAGCCCATTAGGGAAACAGTAGGCACCTCCCTCTTGGGTTGCTGCTCTGGAGAGCATGAGAACCAGGACTAGGGCAGCCATAGCTAAATAGAGAGTGGCACATGTGAGGGCTGGATAGTTGAGCTGGTTGGGTTGAGGTAGGGTTCAATGCCCATTGATACATATGAGAGCTGAATGGGATGTCATATAGACTGCAGCAGTGTGCTGTACATACTGGCAAGCACAGGAAACAGGGCAGGGGGCAAGCCTGGTGGGGGTTATTGCTGGTCACTGCTACTAGGCTACATATCCCACTGGTTTACTTGGGGGCCGAGTGTGTGGTGGGCAGGATCGGACTGGACTGCAATACCCATCAGTTTGTGTAGAAGACAGGGTTGGAGACAACTGATCCAGCAATTATAATTAACAGTGTACACAAAGGGCGATTTGGGTGCCAGACTGTGCCAGACTCTGTATTGGCATACACACACAAGAATCAGGTCTGGTATACCCCAGTGTGGATTACTTTGCATTAACATAGCAAATTAACATTTTTAGGTATGTTTTTAAAACCAGTTATCAGGGGCTGATGTTGGGTAAAGTGGGTTAAGCTGCTACCTGCAGCACTGGCATTCTACCTAGACACTAGATGGAGTTTTGGCTGCTCTGCTTCCTCTCCAGCTCCCTGCCAATGCACTGGGAAAGCAGAACAGGTTGATCCAAGTGCTTGGGCCCTAGCACTCTGTGGGGTCCTGAGAGATGCTTATAGGTGATCTTGTGCGTGTATAATGAGAACATGCAAAACAAATCCTTTTAAAAACTATAATAATCAACATGCTGTATATGAAGTATTCAGAATTTATTCATCCTATATAAGTAAAACTTTATGTTCTTTTAGTAATATTGATTGCTGTAATCCATGAACATGGTTATCTCCCTGCACTTATTTAGATAATATCTTAAGTCTCATTGTTCTGATTCTAAATATTCATTGTATATATCATGAATTTTTTTCTAATTTTTAATTTATCTTGCAGTTTTAAATTGTATTTCAATTTGTGTCTTATATTTGCTCACAACTACATGAAAATAAATTTGATTTTTGTATATGTATCTTTTATACATGTTGTTTTAAGATTTTTATTATACACTTATGCATTTAGCTTTTTTATAAGCATAAACATTGTCAGATTTCTTTGTTTTTTCCAATCTTGCTACTTTTTTTCCTGTGCTTTTCTAACAACCAAGAAAAAGTATTCAATGCAAGTGGTGGTGATGGATAGCTCTCTCTCATGGTTGGGCTTCTAGAAGAAAGTATTCAAAATGTAGCAAACACTATAAAAACTTACAGTTTTATTAACAAACACCCTGATTTGCTGACTTGAAGATCTTTAAATGAACAAAAACTTTATCAAGAGTGTAACATGGTCGACTGTGGACAGGGACCCCATTCTGTACGATACCTACATCTGGAAAAACAGTTGAAAGTGTAATTAAAATGGGTTAAAACTGATGCAAAGAGCTTTTGGTGATCAAAGTTGGTAAATTAAAAAGTATCGGGTTATGCTTCAAATAAAATAAGTATTTATAGATGCATACCAATACAAGAAATGATTAAATTAAAAATAGTTGAATGAAAAAGGAGCAAATGTTCCTTAGAGAGAAATCACCATTCACACCTGTATTTACTCTTCCTCCAGGCTGCTGAGTTTAACACCTGCTCCCTCACTCAAGGCGTGGTCCCCAGGAATACAGAGGGACAAGGAAAGCAGCAGAGGCACAATGAGGAGCCCCATGTAGCATCACCTTTCTTGTATAACTAAGGAGTACAAATCACCCGGAAAATATTGGCTGTCTAGTAGGGCTTTCCATCTCTCTCCCATTTCAACTCCATCTAGAATACTGAGTGTACCTTGAGGATAATGGTACAAATGGATCTTGAGGATCTTTGAGATGAAGACAGATGCTGGTTTATAAATGGGAAGAAGGCATTCAGGAAAAACATGTTGAGTTCTCTGCAGGAGCACAAGAAGCAAGGATAGAAGAGGTTAAGGAGCTGTAGGTTCTGGAATAGGGACCATGCATAAGTAGAACTGTGAGGACACAGGGCAATGGTTTTGATGAAATCTGCTTGAAGGGAATACCACCCTTCCCCCCACCCTGCACTCTCACAGATGCTGAGTGAGCACCCATTTTAGCTTGTGGTTAATGAGGCTGGATCAGATACATTTTCCAAAACTATGTTTTTAAAATGCCAATTACACATCAATGGAAGCAACACTACTTCCAAGTCACAATTCCCACATTGCTGGAATGCTTGTTCCTTCCAAAGTTAGCTCTGCTATTGTGGCAAGTTGTCCCCTCAGCACATGTTCTGTGATGCAGTGACCCTAGGGAGGGATTGCCGGGTTGATTTATTACTGCAACTAGGTGATGAGAAGACTGCCACAACAAGGCTTTTACAATTCATCAACTTGTGTGCATCTAACGAGGGGTCATTGCTTCCTGGGGTTGATGTGATGTGTGAACTAATGCCAGCACTGCGGTGTGAGCAAAGCCCATTTCCTTTTTATGGAATCAAATTTAAACTATAACATGTTTACTATACATTGGATAACTGAATGGTTTCAAGGACTGTCTCCTGGGGGAAAAAAAACTAGCCTTCAAGTAATAGGACCCTTCTGCACAGATGGTGGCTGGGTCTCTGGAGTCCTTGTTAGCCAAAGGATGTGTTTTTGCAACTAGCTTTTTAAAATAAAATTATCTCACAAAATCCATGTAAGTCATGACTTTCAGATTGACTCGTAAATAATGAGAATCACAAACAACAACCTTTTAAGTTCTGACGCATTTTTAACATTTGTGTGAAGGAATCGAAATTAGAAAGGTATTTTCCTAAACATCAGTCATAACTTTTTATGTTGCCACGGGGTTAGTTAGCCTAAAAAGAATGAGAGAAGGTAACTTAAAATTTTTAAAGTGTTATCCCGGGGGAACTGATACAGAGTTATTTCATAAACTTTAAAAAAAAAAAACAATAGTGATAGCAGGAAAGTAAGTTTAGATACATCCAAAAAACTAACATCTGTAATAATTATAAATGTCCAACAATGGACCGATTTTGTCTTGTGCTTGGTTTTCGCAAAGCAATGAATCACTGAATGCCTTCACATATAGGCTACATTCAACTGATCCCTATGTTGAGTGTGGGTTTGTTGAACCAGATTGTCCAGGAAGTGATACAGATTGTACGCCCTTGCACTTGTTGATTTATACCAGTAGGTCAAAATTCTAGGTAAGATCTTTTTGCATTTCCTTCTCTCTGTAGCTGCCTTCCCAACAAAAACAAGCAAATCTTTTAAAAGAAAATTGTTTTAAATATCGCAGGTTTTCAAATGCTTCTTTTTAACCCATCAGCACAAAAGCACAGTTTGTAAGAGCTGTGGCTGAAGGGAAAGGTGTAAAGTAGTGAACTTAACTGTCATGAGGATGCTAGCGTCCACCTGGGATCCCTCTGACCTCATGACATCTCAATGTCTCTGATTCAGTCCTAATCCCCTCATGTTATCCTATCTCTGATTATGGTAATTAGTCTAGGGATTGTCATGTGACAAACTGAGCCTCAGTCATACTTTCCTTGCAACCTTGGTTAACAGACCTGGAACCTGAATTTCCGCTTTCCTCCCTGTTTCCTAGGCTGCAGCCTGTCATCCAGTGGTTAATGGCTGTTTCTTTTTCCTAAGGAGACACTTGCTCTGGAATAAGGATGAAGCTCTTGGTTGTAGAATGAGACAAATTGGGACAGAGTAGCTGTTGAACCCCTGCTCTCAGATTCCAAGTTAGTAGCTCTAGAACTGCTTCTGTTTGTACAGCTCCTTCTTAGAAGACGGTATTAAACTTTCAATAGATAAAACCACCTGCTCTGTCACTCAGGTTACTCCAAGTTGAGTTTTAAGAATAGTTTTCTTTGGTAATATAGAAAATAAAGTAGAAAGTGGAGATGGTAGAAGTAATAAACATGAAGTATTAAGTAAGCTAGTTATACAAAGGACTTAGAATACTATATACATTAAGCACTCAATGATTTTTTAATGAATAGAACAACTAGGAGAGCTTTAGTTGGTTCAGAGGCACAAGGCAGAGAGAGAGAGAGAGAGAGGGAGAGAGAGAGATTGCCTACATATCAGTTCACAGGAGTGTTTGAAATCAGGAAAAAAATGTCTTGCTAAAGGATAAATTTACTGAATGACTTATACAGAGGAGAACTGGATTTAAGTGGAAACATGAAGTTTGAGAGTGATGGTGTCTTTAAAGTATGAATTTTGGGAACAGGAAGGAAATAAGAGGTCATGGTACTCTGCTCAGATTAGAACCTCTAATGTTGAGACAACAAAAGAATGACCGATTTAAAGTTTTAAATAATTGTCACAGAGAAAATTGTGAAATAAATTGAATAGTACATGAATAGTATGAACGTAATGACACACAGTAAAATTCCATAAGCCACTTATTCTAATGAATGCACAGTAACACGTCAAGAGGCAGAGTGGTCACATCAAGAGAAAATCAAGAGCATTGCAAGTCTGGGCTAGGAATTAGCTGTTAGGAAAGCATGTGAGGAAACATGTGCATGGTCTCGATCTTTGAGGTCTTGACTCTTCCCAGCATGCTCTCTTCCCAGGATACCCACTGGATGCCTCAGTGAAGTGGTGAAAAGCAGGAATGTTCACATTACTGTGGGACAGCTAACACCATGAGAAAACCTTGGAGTCTTCAGATATGCTTACTTTTATAGTCTTTATGTTCCTCTAAACACTCTTCTGCTATATATGGGGGCCCCATTGCATAGATGGAAGGTTTGTGGGAGGGAAGCATCTAATCCTGTCGGTTAACAGAAGTGGCAATGGACTGTGTCCCTTTCTGTAAGTCTCTCACCCACGTTGATTTGCATTAGATTCGTTCTTCCTCCAAAGCAGAGCAGGAAGACCAGAGGAGGTTACAGCTGGAGCTGATCTTGCCCAGGATGGGATAAGGTTCTGGTGACAGACCCACAGATTTGACTGCAGACAGCAGGTGTCTGCTGTGGGTAATGCTTGGAGCACATTCCACATTGGTAACCTTGATAGAACAGGACAGGACCTTCCTGAGTTTACCATCAAAGTCCTGTGAGATTTGTCTGTCCAAATGTTTACTCCTGGCTTTGTTTTTTGAGAGTAGTGGTTTGCCTTGTGAACTCATTTTTCTGATTTGTCCTGGCTTTGGATCAGCGCAGCACTGGCTGTTGCTGTCACTTGGGGAGTGAATCAACAGATGGAAGATCTTTCCTCTCTGTCTCATCTCTTCTCTGTATATCTGACTATCCAAGAAAAATAAAATAAATCTTTAAAAAAAAAGAAAAAGAAAGTATAAGAGAGAATCAAAGTAGAAAGCCATTATAAACCATAGGAATAAACCCTACAAGTGCTTAGAAATTGAGGAATATCTTTCTAAACAATCCAAGGGTCAAAGAAAAACTCAATAGAACATAATTTGGGCCTGGCACTGTGGCTTAGCAGCAAAAGTCCTCGCCTTGAATGCACTGGGATCCCATATGGGCACCGGTTCTAATCCTTGCAGCCCTGCTTCCCATCTAGTTCCCTGCTTGTGGCCTGGGAAAGCAGTCAAGGATGGCTCAAAGCCTTGGGACCTTGCACCTGTGTGGGAGACCTGGAAAAGCTTGTGGCTCTTGGCTTCAGATCAGTGCAGCACTGGCCATTGTGGTCACTTGGGGAGTGAATCTTCGAACAGAAGATCTTCCTCTCCGTCTCTCCTCTGTCTATATATCTGACTTTGCAATAAAAGTAAGTAAACCTTAAAAAAAGAACGTAATAACTCATTGACTGAATAAAATCAATGTACAACAAAGCAAAACACGAGATGCAGCCAAAGGAAGTCCAAGAGGAAAATTCATAGCAACGAATTCTTCTATTAGAAAGATGCAAAGTTCAAACCCAGTATTCTAAGTGTACCACCTCAATAACCTAAAATGAGAAAAATAAAACCTCCAGAACATGTCAAGGTAATAAAAATAATTGTACTTCTAAGAGCATAGCTTAATGAAATGAAAACAGAAAAAAAGTAGAGAAAATGTACGATGAAACCTGTTCTTTGTAAACACTGTAACTGACAAATGTCTAACATATTTGACACAAAGAGAAGACACAGATTACATACAGCAAAAATAAAACTTGCAGTTTTAAGTAACCTATAAAACTTGCAGATATAAAAAGAGTCAAGGCATAAAATGAGAAGCTCAATGCTTAAGTTTGACCACTTAAAGCAAATTAAATAATTCCTTGAAAAAACATATGTTACTACAGCTTGCCTAAAATAAAGTAGATATTCTGAATAACACTACTAAGGATACTCCTTAATAGTATTTTAAATAAATTGAAATCTTAAATATCTCCCCCCAAAACAGGATCTGTCAGCTTGCTTGGTTTCATTAAAGTACAGGGGGAAAGTGAATTCTTTGGTGTATATTTGACAAACCTGGAGTGTGTGACACCACACTTAAAGGAGAGGAATGGTGTAGCTGTGGTCAGGGCTGACCTGAGCCATGTGCTCTGAGGACTGTGGTCAGGTCTGATCCAAGTAATGAGCTTTGGGGATGAATTTGGTTTTTATTTGTATGTTCTTATGATCATCCCTGCATGCTGGCAGGAGAAATCTCTCTACTACTTGAGCCTGAAAGAAGAAGAGAATTAGAGCAACCTTGCTCACAATTTGGTTGCTCAACTCCTAACTAATTGACTGAGTATCCCTCAATGTTTTCTGCTGGCACCAGTTAACATTAGCCATCCTGTAAACTCTAACTTTCCTGTTAATTGATGTCTCTCTACTGCAACATTTTCATCCTGGGTTTGCGCTTCTGCTACTGTGTAAGAAGTCCTGTGGATTGTTGCTTTTCACACGACATGCAAAGTGTTAACATAATTAGCAAAACTGTCTTACAGTTATATCTTATAAGTATCACAATAGGCATGCCTTGTATCCGTGGAGGCTTCCACCATCTACTCAAAATGCTTCATGTAGCTTCGAGTCTTAGAGAGAAAGCATTTGGACAGCCAGCTTATTGACTCATGGACTTACGGAGAAATCACCTGGGATAAAGCAGGAGTACTTCCCTCTTCCTTACTCCTTAAAAATGAGTTTTAAACATTTATTTAATTTAAAGGTAGAATTAGAGTGAGAGGAGAAGAAACATACGAGAGAGATAGAGAGAGAGAGAGATTAAGATTTTCCACATGTTGGTTTACCCAACAAATGGCTGCAACAACTCACATCTGGGCTGGATCAAACTGAGGAGCTTGAAATTCCATGTAGGTCTCCCACATGGGTGCAGTGAGCCAAGCTCTTGGGCCATATTCCTTTGATTTTTCTGGTGTATTGATGGGAAACTGGATTGGAAGTGGAGCAGCCAGGATTTGAACAGACGTCCTTATGTAATGCCAGTGTGACAGTTGGCAGCTCAGTCTGCTGTGTCATGATGCCAGCCTTTCCTGTTGTCTTGAAAGTTACAAAAGTATAATTCCAGGAAGGAGGAATATGGTAGGGGCAGGAGGTAGCAATGAAAACAGATGTAAATAAGTCACTGGAACACAGGCAATCAAGCCAAAGTTAACAAACGGGACAACATGAAATCAAGAAGCCTCTATACAACAAAGGAGATGTTCAACAAAGTGAAGGAGTAACCAACAGAATGTTCCCACGGGAGAAAAATTTTTGCACATTACATAACAGGTATGGGACTCAGATGCAGGATTTACAGAGAGCTTCAGAAATTCAGTGAGAGCAAAACAAGCAACCCTGTGAAGAAATAGATGCAGAAAATGAACAGGCATTTTTTCAAAAGAACCAATGGATAATGCACATATGACAAGAATGCTCAGGGGCACTAATTATCAGGGAAAATCAAATAAAAACTGCATTGAGATTCCACCTAACTCCAGCGAGACTGGCCTACATTTAGAACTCTACTAACAACACCTGATGGAGGGAGGGGTGTGGGGAGACAAGTGTCCTACCTCACTGCTGGTGGGAATGTAGGCTAGTACAGCCACCTAGGAAGTCAGTCCACAGAGTGCAAAGGCAACAGACTATTGATCTACCATATGACCCAGATATCCCACTGCTGGGAATGCATCCAAAGGAAATAAAATCTGTATATGAGAAAGAGACCTGCAACCTCACATATGCAGCAGCACAATGTACAACAGTGAAAACATGGAAACAACCCAGATGCCTGTCCAAAGAGGAATGGATAAAGAAACGGTGCAACATATACTCTGGAATATTACTCAGCCTTTAAAAAGGATGAAATTTCTATCATTAGCAACAAAATGATTCCAACTGGAGATCATTATGCTCAATGAAGTAAGCCCATCCCAAAAGGACAAAGAGCATAAGGTCTCTTTGATATGAACCAACTTCATGTAAAACACAAGTCAACAGATATATAGGTAAACACACAGATACTATAAAGAGAGTATAAAGCGAGACTAGCAAAACAAGAAGAGAAGATATAGAGCAGTCTGTATCTCCACTCTCAAATATAAGATGGAATCCCAATGAAACTGTTAAATGTACCTTGACAGTAGAATGCTGGGCCGAGCTTTCTACCACTGTCTATATCTACAATGTCATGGCACCCTTCATTAGCAGAATGATGGACTTGTGACTGTTGTTGAAGGACTACACTATTGTAACAATGTAGGGTAAAACTGTGTGTGTGTGGCCGGAGTCGGGGTGAGAGGAAAGTGGAGAAGATAACGGGGTTGGGGGGGAAATCCCTGAGCCTTTGGAAGTGCAGCATAAAAAATAAAAATTAAAAAAAAAGAAAAAATAACTAGTGGTTACCAGAAGCCATAACCATCACATGTCATCCATATCTGGTGCTTGTAAGGTGCATTTGTACCTTAGCAAAAAGTGGAGTTTACACTTACTTTCCTTAGGTTGGGCTTACTGACTGATGGCATCCTCCACCTTCTTTTCTGGAAGTTATTTTTGTAGCACTTCACCAGAAAGCATCCTGCAATGCTGCCGATCTCGGCAGACAACACGTCCTCCTTATCGAGTTGCTTACACTTTCACACACCCCACTTGTAGCCATGTTGGCTTGATGTTAAGAGGGCACCTTGCTGTCAGGATGGCCAGTTTGCTGGGCACTGTGAGCCTGGCAGATGCCGCTTGCAGATGCTTCCCAACAGGCTCTTCCATTGTGCTGGTGTGCTTTTCAGGCCTACACTCAGATCATATGGCATATTCTCCCTGGATGCTGTTTGCCCCAGAAATCAGAGCCTTCCTTTCACTGGCATTACTTTTCCCAGCAAAGGAAGGAAGCTTTTGGGCTGGCCATGCCATAGTCCAACAAAGTTTGCTTGAAACAAGGAAACTTCTGGGCCTCTCATGTTCTCCTTCAATTTCTTTCCCTGCATGTCTGTATTGAGGATAGGGACTCCTCTCTGTCCTTGTTTACCTCCCTGTTTCTTGGGACCATGAGCAATGACAATATCCTTCCCTTTCTCAGCAGATGCCAACCTGTGGTTCCGTGACTTAGCAATCTTGATTTGATGCATTCCAGTGTTCTGGGTAGCACTGTTTGGTCTGTTTGGACTTCTTTTGTAGTTTAACTTGACATGGACAAGGTGCTGGCAGCATAGGCCCCTGAGATGATTAAGAGAGAGATTCTAGTTTGATTTCATGGTTTAGAAAGAATCATACCACCCCGCTCTGCTTTGCTCTGAGTCTGAGGACATTGCTGTAAATCTGGATGCGTATTTAGGTGGTGGCATCTCATCAGGTTGAAACAGAATAAGATTATAGTCCTTGGGATAAAATCCAACTTAATCCAAATCTCCTAGTTAATTCTTTGTTTCAGAACAGCTCAGACCTCCCCGTGTTTTTATTGTTGAATGTATGTTGCATGTCTATCCACGTATGTCATTCTCACTTAATTTGTGGAATGACAACTTGCGTCTTAGCTCACCAGCAGGACAAGATGATAGGCATAGGTTTCTATTTCAGTGGGTTAATTGTTAGATTATTGGTCCCTCAGGAAATATGGTAATTATTATAATTATCATTTTTTAAATAACCCAATGCAAACATCTCAGGATTATTTAGTTGGAGGCACGAAACTGAGAGAGATTATTTGGGGAAAATCTATTTATAATACAAATTTGTAACTGCATTAATGCCACTTGCTTAGGGAGAACATGAGTAAATTTGCAAGTAAGATATTTTGTAGAATTAATATTTGTGCCACTTGATGCAACTGTTAAAATTCTTGCATTGCTTTGGAGACCATTCTCACATATCAAAATTGAGGGTATATTTTATAAATGATAGTAAAAGAAACATTGCAGTGGTAGGGTTAGATACTGTCTGATTAACTGATTCTGTCCTGTAATTTCTATAAACAGCACATGTCAGTTAGAGGAACAGCATTCTTGAGATAATTAAATATTATAACATATCTTCATTTATGTATTTTATATATGCTTGTCTCGTGAGTTCATGTTATCACTTGCTTTGTCTTTTTTGGAGTATGGAAATGCAGGCTTAGAGCTTCCCCAACTGGAATTTCAGTCATTTTCCAGGTTGCACGCATCATATTAACACAGCGTATAATAATTTGTTTTAGTGTAGCTCTAAAACACACAAAAGCTGAAAGTGTATGGGAGAAGGGCCCCTGAGGCCAGGATGTTATTTTGGACTGCTCAGGAAACTCATGGAATCAAACAGAAACCCACAGAAAAGGAAGTCGACCTGATGACCATGCAGCATGCCTGACAGGGTGGATGTGCCCGGCAAGGCATGAAGGCACCACACACAGATTATGCAGAGCTTGAAATATCCTGGTACTTAGGAGCAGGTAATTGTCCTGAAGATGTGTGGATTCTCCTTTGTCCCTCCCTGACTTTGCCTCTTGTCTGGAGGGACCCAATCCCTGAGCTTCTTGCTGACCATTGCTGTACTGTCCTTGTGGTGCTATCATCTTGCATACACACGAATGGCTGCAGTTTCTGTCCATTGATTAGTTACTTTATTTTCTTTGTAGCATTCTACTGAAAAGATATTTTGCAAAGAATAGACAATTTACACTGAGGATAAACGTGCGAATTACAAGCAGTGCTATAATAACATTCCTATATGCTTCCCAATATTCCTCAGCAATAATTTCTCTGAGGCTAGATTAGTCATAAGGAATTCTTTTATTCAGCTTTATAAGGAAATACAAATTATAGCAGAATGTTTGTAGTGAATTACACCTCACTCACATTTGCCAATATGATGGTAGTGAAACATATTTTACGTGCATTAAATTCTCATCTTCACTAATACTATGACTGGCATATATTTAGGGACAAATCGTGTCTTCCATTTTTGTAATATGTAATTATATATAATATGATGATTTTTTGACAGATATTTCCACGGGATAGTTTGTCTCATGGTTTGCAAATATTTTCATTTTCTACAAATATTATGTGACCTACTCATTCATTTTAAGTGTTAAAAATACCTTTTCTTTGGTCATAGCTTGCTATTTCACTCTATACTACCTTCAGATTAATAGATTTTTTTTTTTCATTTTGATGAGGTTGAAATTACCCACTTTTTTGCTTTTGAATTTTTTTTTTCAGAAATCTCTTCATTCACAGATATTGTAGCAGGTTTTACTTTTTCCTTTAAAATGTTAGCAACAGTTTCATTATTTTACAATTTGAATAAACATTTGATACAGTCATGATTGCCCCTGGTTGCCTAAGGACCCTCCTTCATAAGTTGTTTTAGTGAGTGTGGACCTGTTCCTCGACTCTCAGTAGGTTTGTTTACTTTTGTTTATTGCCACACTGCCTTAATAACTAATGTTTCACAATGTTCTGTGACAGCCATCACTTGAGTATTTATAATTTCATGGCTATTATTTTATAACGAAGTCTCACATCTAGTAGGCCGTCAATTCCATCTTCCTTTCCAATAGAGCCTTGGATTCTTGCCTAGATACCCTTCCTTTCAAGCTTCAGAAGCAATTCTTGAAATTTGTGAAAAAGTTTTTGAAAATTTATTGGAACTACATTGATTTATGTTCAATGTTCAATTCTTACACAAAATGTTGGTAGGTTTAACATTTTATTTAGATCACCCTTAACATCTTTCTTTCAATGTTGTACACATTTTTGGCATGTTATATTAACAGAATGTTTAATTTTTTATTTTGGGTTCATCCTAAGCATTTATGTATTGTTTATTTTTAAATGTTACCCTATTTTAAATATCAAATTACTTGCTATGATATAGAAATGCAACTCTATATGTTGAGTTTATTTTTGGCAATTTGGCTACATTTTCTTAACTTATTAAGTGTAGCTGCATATTATTTAAGATTTCTTTTTAAATTATCATATTTTCTAAACCAATGGCATTTTGTTTAAGTTTATCCTGGTTTCTCATGTAATTTGTTCCTTTGTTTATTTTAGTCCATTTGCTTATTAAATTCCAATTTTAAAGAAGACACTTGTACTTTTTCCTTTATTTAGCACATTTTCAGATTTAATGTACTGGAAAACAGAAGCAACAAAGATGACAAAAAATGTCAGGCTTCAATTTTCCACTTTGATGATGAAGAAAGTAAACAACAATTTGAGCAATCGATAACTAAATTGATACTGTTAGAGAAGTGGCAGGTGCCCCGGAAGGAAACGCACTAAGCAGAGGATGTGATGAGGATGTGGAAGTGGTGTCATTTAAAATGAGGTGGCCAGGCAGAGCAGCACAAACTTGTGAGGCTGTCTTAGCCATCCCAGACCTGTGGGAGAGAGTCCTGGCTCCCAGCAGGTGGTGAGAGTGGGGGGCACTGCTAGTCCACAGCTGGCTATTTTCCAAAAGAGTGAATGAGACAGACCAACCGGATTCAAGACAGATTCTGGTCTGACAAGCAATGTGGAGAATTGGCCCTGTGGTACAGTACTCTGGGTTATCCAGTTGGCATCCTTGACCATGTTTCCAGCAAGTTTTTGACAGATGGCTTTTCCTGGTTTAGCATACCCTGCCTGTGCCTGGGCAAATGCACCTCAAGTGGAGTCTCCCTGCCTTCCATGCAGAGACCACTAGGCAGCCGAGGGACATGGTCAGAATCGGGACAGTAGGTCCTTGCTGTTGTGTGGGGCTAAGGTCCTTGTATCCTGGTCGTTTCCTGTGGGGAGTGTCTGCTGGTGACATTCTCAGTTCTGCCTTCTGTGGACGTGTCTTTCCTTGAGCCTCGTCCTTGAAAAGGTTGGACACCTGCTCTGTCCGTTCCCTTTGCTCAACGCTTGACGCTGCCTGACATTTCTGCTTTCCTTGTGCAGACATCAGCAGGCCTACCCTCGTTTTTTTGTGTGTGTTTTGTTTTGTTTTGTTTCATGGTTCTTTCTCTTTCCTACTTTGGATCACCCCTTTTCTACAATTTCAGAATAATATGCAGATTTTTAAAAGATGGGTATTCATTGGGCTTCATGACTAAAAATTTCAATACTTTGGGGAGTTTCCAGCCATTGCCATTGTATCTTGAATGTTGATTCTAATTCTTTATCCTCTTTTTCTCCTTCCAGGAACATAGCTAGGCAATGTTTACATACCTGCCCTTTTGTGGGGCAAGCCTCACATTTCTCCACTCCTTTTATTCTGTGCTACATTCTACATGACTGCTTCAGTTCTATCTGCCAATTCACTAGTTCTTTTCTCAACTTTCTCTAACGTTCTCTTTAACATAGTAACTTATTTTTAATATGAGTTGTAGAAGATAGGCTGTTGGTGTCATTCTTTTTCAATTATTCATCTTTTAAATAAGTACACTGTTTGTTGATGTTTAACATTTTATCCTGTCTGGACAAACAAAGTTTAATAAAGCTGTCCTCTGGTAATGACCTCTGCTTTGGCCGCTTCTACATGGCAGCTACCTTATGGTTTTTATTTATTAATGGTAAGTGTCACTCACTCATTTCCTTGGACTTAGCGGTAAGGATGCGTTCAGGCCCAGTAGTCCGCCACTGAGGAGGATTTGGATCCATTTCTGCCAACTGCCTCTTGGCCCTCAGGGTTTCGGTTTCTAACCACAACTTGTGTGGAACTCTATCAGAGGATTTCTGAAAGGCCATGATTAATGCAAAGTATGAAAGAATTCTGAGGGAATTTCAAATTTTTCTCATCAAATTAAACATTTTGAATTTTGCCTTCCAGAAATTATTTCCAGTATCTTACATTTCCATTCTGTATTATCTATCTTATCATCAACATAATTTATCTTCTATCATTTCAATTTTCAGTAAGGAAAGTCAATATCAGTCCTGGAAGCTGGAGGTCCAATTTAACATTTTTGAAGATATTTATTTATCTATTTATTACTGGAAGATCAGATTTACAGAGAGAAGTACAGGGGGATGGTCCATCCATTGACTTACTGCCCCATGTAGCTACAATGGCTGGATCTGAGTTGACCCAAAGCCAGGAGCCAGGAGCTCCTTCTGAGTCTCCAATGCGGATGCAGTGTCCCAAGGCTTTGGGCCTTCCTTGGCTACTTTCCAAGGCCACAAGCAAGGAGCTGGATGGGAAGTAAAGCAGCTGGGACATGAACCAGCATCCACATTGGATCTCGGCACATACAAGTTAAGGAATTTAACCACTAGGCTATCATGCTGGGCTCCAATTTAACTTTTTTTGTCAAGATTAATTTATTTATTTGAATGTCAGAATGGTAGAGAGAAAGGTCTTCTATCTGGTGGCTAAAATGGCTGGGACTGTGCCATTTTGGAACCAGGAGTTGGGAGCTCCATTTGGCTCTGCCACATGGATGTCAGGGCCCACGTACTTGGACTACCTACTGTTGATTCCACCTGCGCGTTAGCAGGGATCTGAACTAGAAGTGGAGTAACTGGGGCTGTAACTGACACTCCCGTATTGACTGCTGGCATTGCATGTGTTAGCTTAACTCTACCACACTGCTAGTTGCCTGTAAGGTTTTATTATGTGAAGAATAAGAAGCTGATGTACAGAGAAAGGTTTACAGAGAGAAGGAGAGACAGAGAGAAAGATATTCCAACTGCTGGTTCACCCATCAAATGACCAGTCCAAAGCCAGGAGACAGAAAACTCCCTCAGGTCTTCCATGTGGGCACAGGGTCCCAATGCTTTGGGCCATCCTTCACTGCCTTCCCAGGCAACAAACAGAGAGTTGGATGGGAAGTGGAGCAGTAGGGTCACAAACCAGCACCCAGATGGGATCTGGTGCTTGGAGAAGGAGGATTAGCCAACTGAGCGACATACCAGGCCCTCTGGTGTGCACAATGAATGCTAAAACTTGTTTTTGGAGTCTTGAGCTTTAAAATTCAAAATAAGCTGCTCCACAATAATAGATCTTAAGGCACTGAGTTGTGTGTGTGTGGGGGGGAGGTGAACACAGCCTTTATTTCTATTTTTTTCCTATTGTAGACAGAAAAGTTTATTTGTGAAGGGACCAGGTGAGCAGTGAAGGGAGGAGGAAGGGGAAAGTACCCCTCTAGAGAAAGCCAGGAGGTGGGGTGCCTCTCCAAAGGGGAGGGAGAGAGAGACACTATAGGTTTGAGGAAGAGTCTTGGGATTTTAAGCATTCCCTGACCCGTTCTTGTTGGGTGAGAACCTACAGGTAAGATGTTCCACATTGGTGGTCTCTTTATCAGTTAGGACATGGGTGGGCAATGCTGGTGCCACCCACCTAAATGTGTGGCCAAGACCTCAGCAGGCCTGGATGGTCTCAGACCCCCCTCTTGAAATCCCACATCCTAGTTCTGTAGGAGTAAAGGGCGATGGTGTCTTCTGGCTACTTCCTAAAGAAATGGAATGTTGTTTGGCTAAAGGGGCCCCTGGAGGTGTGGGATCTGCAGAGATGGTCTGGGTCATCCAAGATGCTACGGCAGAAGTTGGTCTGGTTGTCATACAAGTTTGCATGTTCAAGGTCACCTGGAGTCTGAAGACCCCTTGTGATATCTTCTCTCGGGTGAGTTGGGCCATATGGCTCCCGTCTAAGTCTGTTTATTCATACCCCACATTGGGTGCCAGGGAAAATATGTTACCAGAAATGCCTGGTGGGTTCTTCCCTCAGCTTAGTATAGAAATAAAAAGCTGGAAATCTGTTGCAGACAGAAAAGTTTATTTGCAAAGGGACCAGGTGGGCAGGGAAGGGCAAAGCACCTCTAGAGAGAAAGTCGAGAGGTGGGGTGCTTCTCAAAAGGAGAGACAGAGACACCCTATTTTGTCTTTCTTACCTGGAGTTTGCGCTAGACCTGTAGACAGATTGTTTTTGTTTTAATTTTCTCATAGGCATTGTAGTTTTAGACATGGGAGAGTGTTTTTAACAGCTTCCACTAAGCATTGAATGAGACTGCTTAACCATAAGGCACCACAGTCACAGACACAGGGAGAAATTTTTAAAATTTGAGTGCAGTAATAAAAGTCTTCAAACATCCAAAGAGTCCTGCGTGTGATGGGTTCAGCAGGGTGATAGTGTCCCACGGCAGTGGACGGCAGTGGGTGCAATTTGGTTTCTTAACTAATTTTGGAACAATAGCTCTCTGCTTCTGTGAACACTCTTGCCAGCTGATTGGCGTAAGCTATGGTCTGAACTTAAGTTTTTTGGATGATTTGTATTGTATGCTGACCAAAACGTGGTCTGCTATTTGGATGGTTTGAGAAAAAAAATCCCTGGCTGCTGTGTGTTAATGGAAGCCTAAAATACCCTGACTTTGGCCATGTGATACAGTGGTTCCTAGAGGGTAGCAGGAACTGTGTGGCCACACCCGGCTAATAAAGAGTCCTCCTCATACCCTACACTGTGTCCAGCATGGTCTCTCTCGCGCTCCATAACACTGGGAAGAAAGAACAAGATTGGTGGCATCCATCTATCCGTCTTCAAATGACACCAGAAAGTTGCAGCAATCTAAACAGCATGACCATGGAATTAAAACAGACACATGGGCAAATGGAACAGATGAGAGAACCCGGGGATAACTGAGTTTTAACAGAAGTTCTAAGAATGTGCAATGGGGAAAGGATTGTGTCTTTAACATGTGGTGTTGATAAAACTGGATGTTCATGAGGAGAATGAAATTAGACTCTTAACTCCATGTTATACAAGGATAGACCAGAAAGCATGAAAGCAGCAGGGGAAATCTGGGGGAGCTCTAGGATGCCCCGGGCGACAGATGCCCAAAGCACAGGCAGCATACAGGGAAGTACACCGCCCAGACCGCACTAAACAAAGCAACTTCTGCAAAGAAGCCATTGACAGAGCGAAGAGACAAGCTTTAGAACAGGAGGAAATATGTGAAATGTGTGACAACAGGTCAGTGTCCGGAGCTTAGGGAAGGCACAAACAACTCAGCATCAAGCAGAACATGATAAACACAAAACAGATACCCAGATG
Organism: Ochotona princeps; assembly: GCF_030435755.1. NCBI lineage: Eukaryota > Metazoa > Chordata > Mammalia > Lagomorpha > Ochotonidae > Ochotona > Ochotona princeps. Next base: position 3,592,141 of record NC_080832.1, on the reverse strand, counting down.
GAAAACTGGCGGACAGTCTGAACAAACAGACACGCAGGTGACCAACAGGTCTGTAAAGCAGAACAACACAACAACAAAACAAAACGTGTCATCAGAGACAGTGAGCTAAGCAGTTAGCAAAAGATAAAAGCTAAAAGGCGTCAGTGAGGTTGTGAAGAGCATGCTGCAGGTGGGAACATAGACTGACAGAGTAATTATGAAAGATGAAAATTATGGAAACATAAAGTAATAATCATAGAAAATAATATAGAGGTTCTTCAAAAAGGATAGTAGAGCTGCCGTATGCCCCAACAATCCTACTCAGACATACACATATGTTCATATATTCACATATATGCAGTGTGTGTATATATACTAAAGCAGCAGATTATCAGCAATATCTGCATTACCTGGTTGATTACAGCATGATTCCTAATAATCAGGTTATCAACCTAAGTGTCCATTAAGGGTGAATGCATAAGTAAGTATGCCATGTACACAAAGGAAAGTTAGTTCATCTTAAAAATGGAAAACTCTGTCTTTTATAAAAACGTGGATGAGTCCATGGAAGTGAGCTAGGCACAGAGAGAAGCACCTCATGACCTCGCTTGCATATGCAGTCTTGAACAAAGTTGGTCCCATGGAAGCAGAGAATAGAACAGTGCCTGGGTGGCTGTGGGTGGCGTGAGGACGTTTGCCAGAAGATGTAAAATTCCTGTGAGATACAAGAAATATGTTCAAAACAGCCACTATACGACATGATGACCGAGGCCAACTCTGGGTCAAATTCCTGACACATGAGGGCAGGACGGGAAGGGCTCTCACCACCGCGTGACAACAGTGTGAGGTAATGCCTGTCTCTCCGTTGGACTTAGCGGTTTCACAACGCATGCAATACTTCAAATATGACACTTTATTTTATAAATGCATTTAGTTCTGGGCCCAGCAGCGTGGCCTAGTGGCTAAAGTCCTCACCCTGAACACGCCAGGATCCCATATGGGCGCCAGTTCTAATCCCGGCAACTCCACTTCCCATCAAGCTCCCTGCTTGTGGCCTGGGAATGCAGTCAAGGACAGCCCAAAGCCTTGGAATCCTACACCCATGCGGGAGACCCAGAAGAGTTTCCTGGTTCCCGGCTTCGGATCGGAGCAGCACTGGCCATTGCGGTCACTTGGGGAGTGAATCATCAGATGGAAGATCTTCCTCTCTGTCTCCTCTCCTCTCTGTATATCTGACTTTGTAATAAAAATAAATAAATCTTAAAAAAATAAATGAATATGGTTCTTCATGCCAGTATTAAAGAATTAAGGTATTAGACATGCTGGAAAAAGCTCTAAGACATTGATCTATTTTATAAGAGAATTTTTTTCTTGTGGTAGTATCTAATAGAGAAAGATCCAGCCTTGTGGGCTCATCTTATTTTGATTATTTAAATAAATAGGATGCCGTTGTATTAGATTCTTTTCTGCTTTAAAAAGTACATATTTTTCATTGAAAGTAGTTCACATTGAGAGAATTTAAAAGTGCCCTTTGTAATATGATGGAGGTACAAGTACTGGGCTGACGTTCAGAAGAAAAGGCCCAAACGCTGAGGAAGTATGTTGTTCTCGAACCCAAGCAGAGAGGACTCACTTGAGATGTTCCTGTAAAGACGGTTTTGATGCGGAGCACGGAGAAAAGCTAGTGAGGAGTTCGAGGGTAACATGGGAACCTACACACTTGGTGTGGGTCTCAGCCGGGTCTCAGCTCCTGGTTTTCCGCTCAGTGTGGCACGCTGTGCATCGCCACCCAGGGCAGGACTGGCAGGGACTTTTCCTCTGGTTACAGGGATACACAGTGCTCATTAACTCAGCTCAGGAAGGGCCGCCTTCTACTAGTCTACTAGTCATCTTCCCTTTGCTCCTGAGCCTGTAGCTTTTGTGTTTTGTTTTTGTTTAACTGTGGGCTATTTTGACAAACACATTGGAAAGGAATCCACAGGAGGCAAAATTCCTCCATAGTCTCCTAACGACGTCATAAAAGCAGCTTCTCTAACAGAGCACGCTCACCATTCTTCATGGCACAGAGCTCCCGAGGGCACACAGCCTTATTGGGCAGGCACGGCTTTATTTATCACACTTCTCTGCCTACGTTTATGATGCCAAGTAAATGTTAAATCATAATGATGGGGATTTGAATGTCTTCCCTGCAGCGTCTCCCACAGTGGGAGATGGACTGACGGTCATCAGTTTAAACACAGCTCTATGTATTTTGAGCAGACTGGAGACTGCCTAGGTTGAGAATAATCTAAATGTGCTTTATTTATATTCAAAATGGGTAGAATGACATTTTTAAGACCTCTTTGGCCTCAGTAATTTTTTCCTTTAGGATATTGGTCTTGGCTTCATGCTACACATTTGTTGTGCTCCTTAGCTGACATACACGCACAAGTATGAACACACAATTTGTATCGACAGGTGCACATGTGTACACATGTAATGTATTTTACAAAGTCTAGAGCACAAAGATACCACATATTTGTTTCTGAATCTCATGCAGATTTGGGCAATGAATTCACAAGTGCATTTCAGAAGTCAATAATTGAGCAAGCACATCAACACGCAGGGAGGAAGAATTGCATCTTGCAGGCGAGTGCCATGTGTAAACAGAAAGGTAGTACTGATGTTGGAGTATGGAAGCTCTGCATGCTTTGCGATGCAAATTCAACAAAACCAGGAACGGTTGGCAAATCCAAGAGGATGATTTGATGAAAACCATTGAAGGTTCACTCCACCACCTGCCTATCCATTTCCTCCTCCAGGAAGAGGAGAAGTTGACCAGAACCTTGATGGGTGATCACAAATGCATACCACCGGTGAGAAACTGGCAGGTGCCACGTGCATCCAGGTGTGGTTCCCCGAGAAGACCGTCACCTTGCTGATATTCTGGCTAAGGATGCATTTCCCAAATTGAACCATGGCAAAACCTCAGACAAAGCCAACCCAAGGAGCCTGCAACTAAAAAAGGGGGAAGGAGCACTATAGTTCTCAAAAATATCAAGCCCCTGGAGGAAAGAAGCCGAGGAAATGTTCCAGAGAAAGGAGAACAAAGGCACGTGACATCTCAGTGCAACACCTGGCTCTTCCTGCGGAGCTCAGGTGCCTTACTGGGTTCACTGCAGTCTTGACTACACACAGCATAGCATAGATCAAAGCATCATGTTTGCATGGTCATGAAAGTGGGATCGTGTCCTGTGGGTGTGCATGGAGATTCACCCACTGAAAATCAATACAAACTGTAGTATTTATTTAAGGGTAAAATTACACATCATACGAAAATTATTAAATCTACTTTTTAGAAATTTTATTTGAAAGGCAGAGAGATGGAGAGAGAGAGGAGAGAACGGATGAGAGAGAGAACTTTGGCTCTCATGTGCTGGCACATTCCCCAAATGCCAAAATAGTCCTGCTTAACAAGGCCAGTGGAAGGAAGCAGGAACCCAGGCCTGATGCGCCATCAGCTGCCTCCCAGGGTGTCCACTGGCAGGAAGGCAGAATCCAGGGCAGAGCTGGGAACTGAACCTTGGCATCCGCAGATATGGGATGCTGTCATCCCAGGACACATCTTGATCAGTATGCCAAACGCCCTTCACGAAGAACCCACTTCTGGTCTCCTTTTATGATCCTGTCGATGTATAAATAATGGTTTCACTACTACCACACATTCTATGCAACTTATAAAACCTGAGCTAAGTAAACATTTGTCTTCTGATAAATAGAAGAAACACTTCCAGGAGGAAAACCCTTTGAGAAGAACAGCATTATTGTTTTTCAAATGTGCTGTTGTTAAGGCAGTTAAGAATGTTAAAATAAATATATGTGTGCTGGGTTTTGTTCTTTGGCTCTCTATTTTTCTGGGACCCTAACCTGAGGAACGCCAGGCTGTGGCTGCCGAGTCTCCCCGCAGTGGCCTCCAGAGGCCCCTGTGTGTTGAGCGAGGTGGGACTCCTGCCAGGTTACATGTCAAGAGAAAGCAGACTCCTCTCCGACCTTCTTCCCAATCTTGCCATCTCCCAGACTTCTGCCAGGGTTTCCTTGAGCTTAGCACTCACTCTCTCTGTTTCCAGGAGGTTCTGGTGACTTCGTCCAGTGTGTGACACATGCTAAGAACCCATGTAGTTACAGGCATGTGGTGGCATTCTTGACATCTGGCCATGCCCTGGCCGCTCCTCACCACACACAGGGTCGGGCTCAGGCAGCCTCATCCTGAGCAGTGTCCCTGAGGAACAGGGTTACCTGTAAAATAGGTGCTTGCTTCCTCTAGTTCATTGCATCCCAAGCCCCTGCCAAGGGGATGAGAAGAGCTCTCATCTTGAATCCAGTCCTAGATTGAGGTTATAAGGCAAAGAGTGTGCTAAAAATGGACACAGTTGAAACTTGTGTGTAGAATGAAAACTCTGTGTTGCATTCACAGACAGCAATGTATCAAGGACATTCCAGTGGCTGGCTACCGCGATTGTGGCACTAATGTGAACTGAGTTTTTGATTTCATGGTTTAAAATAAAATGACCCAAATATAATTACCAAGGCTTATTAATTTATTTGTTCTGGGTCAGTGATCCTTTGCTGTTTGCAGAGGTTCTTCCATGAGAATTCGAGATCCTTAGAGGACTCAGATAAGTGCGTCGAGTGGGCAGAAGCTGTCAGCTGACTGCTAATTTTAATCACCCATCGGAAAACTGGGTTCATCTTGCAGAAGAAGCCACTGCAAATCTTAGGGCACTCAACACTGCTAACTTGAGGCTCAGAGATGCCCCTGTGGATGTGCCGCCCATGTGTGGCAGCACCCTCTGCTCTGCCGGCTAATGCACATGGGCACAGACAGAAAGAAGGCTTTGTTTTAATGACTTTGTGCAGAAGGTTCTATTCATTTTAAAATTTTGCCAGAATTTAGATGCTTGAAGTAAGATTAAACATTTAAGAAGGTCAGAAAATTATCAACTTAAAATAAGTATGTTTTTTAATGATAGCTCCTTAAAGCTCATGTGCTGGAAGTAGGATATTTATAAGAATTTATTATGAACAGACTTCAATTTCCTTCTTGCTGCCTCTAAAAATGTCAGTGCCCCCAGTAAAATGCATGGAACATGACTGTCACTGCTGTGTGCAGAGGAAACTGACACAATTGCCAAGTCTGCTGTCACTGTCTTCTGAAAATTAACCGTGGAACAACCTCAAACCAGTTCTTGAGACCCTACCGCAGGCTTATTTAAGCTGGCGACATGCAGGTTTGAGAGCCTGTTTCTGTGCCATGGCACACAAGATGAATGACCACGCATGAGAATTTTGGGAACAAAGAAGTTTGATGGAAGTTTGCACAAGCAGAGTCTGAATGCTTGCTGCTGCTCTTGGACTCTGTGTAAACTCACAGGAGCAGGTGGAAGAGGTTGGGCTCAGTTCCCCCCCCCCCATCCCTCCCCAGCTACGCTAGGCTTTCTACTTAGAATCCCTTTGCCACATGGAGAATTTCTGGTGTGTTCATCTGTACACCTGTGACAGCAGGAGTGAGTAGCTCCCTGGGATGCTAATACAGCGACATGGAGAGGGCATGGCTGATCACTTCTCTTTGTTAGGAAGCAAACAGATGATTAAAACCGCACTACTGACTTTTGAACAGTGAGCGCTGGGGCAGGTGTGGGAACAATGCCAGCTCCATGGGACCCATTTAGAACCCCCCTTCTTCAGCATTACACTCCTACAGACAGACCTCTGTGAGGTTGAATCCTCATGGAATTCAGTGTGTGATGTCTTCAATGTTGTAACATCTCCTCCACAGTCCAGATCTTAGCAGATCAACACAAGCACAGCTGCTAAAACCCTGAGCTCACAAGTGGAGTACTTGTAGAGACTTCTCTGCCAGCGTCCAGAGTGCAAATGTCTGAGGGCTGATTGGAAACTCGCAGCCAGAAATACAGCTCCAGCAAGGAAATTGAAACCTTTTACTATCTCCCATGCTCATGCACATCAACAAGTCCGTAAAACTGTGTTGTTTCTAAGGTTCCGGTGTGAGAAAGTCTTTCTGTTAAAGAAAATGACTGTTTCCCTCTTTTACTGAGCCTGGGCTGTTAGACATGGCAGCCGCACTTCCATTTTATGAGGATGAAGTTGATAGACTGGCTCATGGAGTAAGAATGACTGTGTGAGGGATTCTTATGTCTGAACTCAGCCACACAGGACAGCCCTGCCAGAAATTCCAAGGCCAAGGCCATGAACCGGGCGAGTTCTGGACAGGCTTCCCGGGTATCCTTGAGCCCCAGCATCAGCTGCGATGTTTGTGAAGACACAAGCGATCAGGATTGCTCCAGAACCATTCAGCCCAACACCAGGACAGGGGCAGGTGAATTTGTGTGTGCTTGAAGCGCTTCATTGCGGAATCGTTCGTAGACTCATGCACAGCTGCAAAAATTAGAACAGAGTGGACCCTTGCATCCTTAACCTTGCCTGAACATAGAATAGTATCACAACCAAGAAACCAACCAGGATGTGCCCCACCACCTTCCCAGATCTTACCAGTTCTATCTGTGTGTGTGTGTGTGTGCGTGTGTGTAGCTCTGTGTAGTTCTCCCATCCAGGGAAATCTGCGTGTCCACTACCACTATTCAGTTACAGGCATGACCACCTCTGCTGGCTGCTTTCCTTGGTTGTTTTCACCACTCTCTCCGACATCCATGTGCTGTCGGTTAGAACTCTGTTTCCTGTCTCCATAATTTTCTCATGTCAAAATGCTCTAGGAATGGAGTGATAAGCCAATAAGCCGTCTTATATTTTGTTGTTGTTGTTTTTTCACGCAGAATAATTCTTTATATGTTCAAGGAGGCTGCACAAACTTTGTGGAAAAATAAATGAAAGGATAAGTTTAGTTTTTTAAAGATGTGTTTACATATTTTAAAGGTAAAGCGAGAGAGCAAGAGAGAGAGAGATTTTTCTTTTGTTGGCTCACTTCCCAAATGGCTGCAGTGACTGGAAGTGGGCCAGGATGAAGTCAGGAAATCAAAACTCCATCTGGGTCTTCCATGTGGATGGTAGAAGCTCGAGTTTTCAGCCGTGATCTGTTGTCTTCCTAGGCACATTGGCAGGGAGCTGGATAGGAAGTGGAGCAGCTGGGCCTCTGACTCTCATATGGGATGCTGGCAGTGTAGAACATCACACTGCAACTCCAGCCCTGGTAAGTTTATTTTGATGCCATGGTTTTGGAAATCCATGATGAAGTATTTGCAAACCATCATAGGAAATGTACATTATGAACATAATTATGCTACTTTTGCATCTGAATAAACTTTTGATTTTATTTCTCCATGGTTGTTTGGAAGAACTTTCCTGTGAAGTGTCAATCTTTCTGTTGTGGAGTCTGTGGTCTGAGCACCAGCCTGCATGAACCGTGCACCGTGTAACAGCCAGTGGGCTGACAGAGGCACAGCTGCTCAGACACTTGCCTATGACTCAAGTCTCCGTCTCTTCAAGAAAACTTCCCGATGCAGTTGCTGCATCACATGTTGGTTTCATGTTTAGTTCTTTTTAAAAAGTGTCCAGACTGTTCTGGAGTGGCCATGGCATTTTTCTGCAATGCGGTGTGGTCTAATCTCTGTCTGCATGCTGGCATTGGTGTTCTCACTGTGTTTCATTGGAGTAACTTGGATGGGTCTGCAATGATAACTCATTTGGGTTGTTATTTGCATTTCCCTAATGACTAACAATGTTGAACATCTTTTCATTTGCTTATTTGCCATCTGCATTTTCTCTGCTGTGAAATGTCTTTGCCTATGGTCTAATTGGATTGTTTATTTATATATTTATGTTTACTGTTAAGAGTTCTTTAAAATTCATTATAGTAATACTTAGTCAAAAATGCATTTTTTTAAACCAGTTTGTAGTTTGTCTTAAGGAAGTCTTTCACAGACCAAGAGTTCCTCAGGAACAATTTCTCAATGTTTTCTCTGGATCCTGGTTTTTGGTGCCATAGCTAATAATAACTCCTAGCACAGGTCCTGAAGATGTTCTCATCCCCCGACACCCGCTAAAATGTTTCATTTTATATTGAAAGCCCATGATTCATTTTGAACTACATTCAGTGAGCTTTAGATTGAAATAATTTTTCCTACTTTTTACTTTTTTTGAAGATTTATTCGTTTTTATTGGAAAGGCAGATATACAGAGGGAGGAGGAAGAGAGGCAGAGAGGAAGATCTTCTGTCTGATGGTCCACTCTCCAACAGGCTGCAATAGCTGGAGCTGAGTCAATCTGAAGTCAGGGTCTCCAATGTGGGTGCAGGGTCCCAAGGCTTTGGGCCGTCTTCGACTGCTTTCCCAGGCTACAGGCAGGGAGCTGGATGGGAAGCGGGGCTGCCGGGACTAGAACCTGTGCTCATATGGGATCCCGGTGTGTTCCAAGTGAGGATTTTAACCACTACGCTGTGCTATCACGCTGGTCCTTCCCTATTTTTTATAAGAATCATTGCAGCACCCATTTCAGAAAAGGTGACCCTTCCTCTTCCAGTTGTTGTTGAAGTCCATGGAAATCTGTTGGGTCTATGCCTGTCGGTCTGTCTCAGACATTTGTTCTGCTTTCTGACACACTGCCCAGCCTTGACACAGTGTCAGCTGACTCCTGCCACTTGACTTTCGTTGGGAAGTCTTCCACCCACTGACTCATTATCCATACAGTTGTAGTACCTGAGCCAGGGAAGATGAAAGCTAGGAGCCAAGACTTCCAACTTAATGACAGGAGCCCAAGAGAGTGGACAACCTTTTGCTGCTTTTCCAGGTCATTGACAGACAACTGGATTAGAAGTGGAGCAACTATTGTCCAAGTGTGATGTTGGTACTGAGGGTGCTTGCTTTCCGTGCTATGCCACAACATCAGCCCAGCTCAAGTACTTGGGTCCTTGTCATTCACTGAGAAAACCTGGACAGAGGTGCTGCCTTCTGGCCGCAGCCTGGCCCTGTTCTGCTCATAGCAGTAATTTGGGGCATCTGTGTCACTCTGATTTTCAAAAAAGTGTAAGTGAGGAAACGCTTTGTAAAACAAACAAACCGGGATATTTTGGTTAGAAACTACACTGAACTTTGGTCAAGTTGCAGAGAGGAGAGACCTGTACTCTGTTGCAGCTCACAGACTCTTGTTGATGTCTGGAAATGTGACTTCGTGTATGGGGTTGACTGATGAACTCACCAGTAATCTCTAACAGCTAGTATCTGTAGATGCCCTGGACTTTGCCACATAGAAAACTGGCATCTGCAAATAGGTAGAGCTTAATTTCTCCCTTTCAATCTGCATGGCATTTATTTTTTGAATGAATTATTGCATTGGCTAGAACCCCCAATCCTGAGTTGGATACAAATGGCCAGGACAGAATTCTACTTGGATCCTGACTAGGGGAAATGGTCTGTCCTTCTTCACCAAGGTGAAGCCAGCTGTGGGCTTCCTGCCAACACATGTTGTCTAGTTAAGGAAGTCTCCCTCCATTCCTGGTTTTTTGAGAGCCTTTGTTGTTGTTTGTTTGTTTTGTTTGTTTGTTTATTATTATCATGGTTGGTGTCAGATTTTGCTAGAGGTGTTGCCTGTGTTCGTATAATGATACGTAATGTTTCTTTTTCATCATATAGTTCTGGCAATGACAAAGTAGCTTTGGATATGCTTAAATGAAGGACACCTGTAAGGACTCTTCTTCAGAATGGGGTCCAGGAGCTAGGCAGTCACTGTCTGCAGTAGTCAGAAACAGTAATTTTGTCTCCAGTTTACACGATTTCTTGTCATTCCCTAGCCAATACAGTAGAACAGCCATTTGCATAGCATTTACATTATATCGGGCATGAAACATGATTCAGGGATGGTACAGACACAGGAGGAAGTAGTGTGTAGATTAAGGGCAAATCCCATGCTGCTTTATATGAGTGGGTTTTGGCCCCTGTGGGATCCTAGAGCCAATCCCCACTGGATATCAAGCGGTAGTGGCATTGTTTAGAGGATCCAGTTGTACCCCTAGCAAGAGCATGCCTCATGGTTATAGCTAGCTACTGGAGCTGTGGCCTGAGCCTCCACAGTCTGAGACTATTTCATGCTTCTGTTCATGGCTGTGACTAGAGAAAGGGCGCTGAGAACCAGTCCAGGAGACCTGTGACTCCCCTGCTCTCGTTGTGGACAGGTGGCTCTGTCTTCTCCTGCATGTCAAGATCAGCTCTTCGGGCCTGGCATGCTGGCCTAGAGGCCAAAGTCCTGGCCTTGCATGCATTGGGATCCCACATGGGCACTGGTTCATGTCCCACCTGCTCCATTTCCCATCCAGCTCTCTGCTAGTGGCCGGGGAAAGCAATGAAGGATGACCCCATGCCTTAGGACCCTGCACCCACGTAGGAGAGTTGGAAGAAGCTCCTGGCTCCTGATTTTGGATTGGCTCAGCTCCAACATGTTGTGGTCACTTGGGGATTGAACCAGTAGATGGAAGATCTTTGTCTCTCCCGTCTGTAAATCTAACTTTCCAATAAACATAATAAATAAATCTTTAAAAATAGATCAGCTCCTCATGAAGTTAATCAGCATGACACCACTTTCACTTACAGGTTTCCAACTTGAGGAATCTAGAGTGTCCAGATAGGGCTTACTGCCTGTGTTCCCTCTGGGACTTTCCTGTTTTCCCAGCAGGGGAAAAGGGTCTGTGGGCTTCAGGTGTAGAATGCAGCCTGAGAAGGACTAACTCCTTCATAGACTACAAAGATGGGCCTGGGAGCGGCAGGCCCAGCATGCAGCCTGAGAAAGACTAACTCCTTCAGTAGATCATGAAGAGGGACATGGAAGGTTCCATTCTTACTTCTACCATTGGGTTCCCTGACCATGCATCCTCCCTCCCTGGGGACGCAATCCCATCAGGATGCCCCTGGTGTTAGGCACAACTTGTATCCTAGCAGCAAACTGTACCTGCTATTTCAGGTGCCCTGAAAGACGTGTCATGACCAACCTCTTCCAAGGCCATGATACCTACCACAACCCCCCAGGGATGAGTTGGGCCCTTGGGTCCAGGTAGGTTGGCAGCTCCTGGTGCTGGCTGAGGCTCTGTGGACAAGAGAGGCAAAGCCACACTCTGTGGGTTTAGGAATTGTACCTTCCCAGGATGTCGCTTCAGGATAGGCCTGGCAGGTCAGCTCCAGTGGGCCCTGATCTGGCATAACTGCAGGGAGTGCAAGCCAGAGAGCATGTCAGTCCTTCTAGCAAGGGCGGTACTGCATCCTGTGTGATACAGAGGCTCTGTATGCTAAGACCCTCGGGGGCCCCTGTGCACATCCTTGCTCCCACTAGGACCTCTAGCGTCATGCTCACAGCTGACTCCATGCAGCAGATGAACTACTCCAGTGTGGTACCACATTGGCCTTCAAGTCTTGAGCTGAGGCTTCCAGACAACTAGCCATGTGCCTTCTGGCTCTCACGCTTCACCTTTCCCTGCTGTCAGCATCTCTCTGGTCCCACTCTCTGGAGTGCATCCTTACCAAGCCAGCCTTGCCTTCCCTGTACTTGTAAGAACTGCCTCCACCCCTGCACTGTATTTCCCTGTACGTGATGCTCTCTTGAGGTTCATGCTGGGAGCCTCTCAGTAGCTCGGCTGTCCACCCTGTGCAGGGAGCTGTACATGCCTTACATTTACCGAGAGCAGGCAATTGATGAACTTGTCTGTACACCTCAGCTTCCTGTCTTGCCTGCCTGCTCTGTCATCATCACTCCTGTCTGTGCCTTCTGCATTCATTCAGGTCACCAAGAAGCAGGTTTCTAAAGACAATTGGAGATGCTTGTCAGTTTCCCAGAGTGCATGACAGACGAAGTGTTACTGACCAGGCTGCCCACGCAGGCATTTAAGTCCCGGATGAAGGTGTCTTCTGGGATGGTGCCTGCTGAGGACATCGAGCTGGAAGTGGGTCCAGCCTCACTCCTCGGCAGTGCGCATGCCTCCTCCCCCTTGTCCTTCATAGGCCACCATGGCGGCATCGTCCCAGGGTCTTTCCTCTACATTGGGTTTCCTCTACGCTGGGTATCCTCTATGTCTTTAGGTATCCCTTTGTTTAAGGACTCACCCTGATGGCTCTGCTTAACTTGGTTACTTATGAAAAGAGAAAATTTATAAAGAAAGCCACAAAAGGAAGTACCGTGGTTAGGGTCTCCAAACACAAGCCAAGGGCATCGTGTATGATTTAATCTACCCCAGCAGGCAGGAGGACTCCTGCCAGGACAGTGGATGATGGCCCTGAACGCAGGCCACACAGTTGAGAAATCCTACCTGCGGGAGAAGCAGAGAGGATCTCTTTTCAACTGCCCTGCCCAGTTATTGGCTGGGAGCAGAACCCTGTGTGAGGAACTCACAGTGTGAACATTCTTGGTAAGGGCTGGGTTGGAAACAAGAATGAGAAAGTGGGGCCAGGGCATGGCAAGTTTCAAGGGATTGGGAAAGGAGATTATGACAATGAGAAAATAAGAAGCCCAAGTGAACTCTGAAAACATGATGGGGTTAGTGTCTGCCAAAGAATAACCCACTGTAGTGTGCAGTTTTGGCCAGGCATAGTGTAGACGCAGCTGTAGGAATCCGGACTCCTCTGGCTGAGGAAATTGGAGGGAGGTGGTGATGGGCTTTGACAACCGCAGGGCCTAAGCAGTTTTCTGAGATTTTTGAAGGAAGGGAAAAAAAGACAGAATTCAGCAACTTGTTCCTGAGGATAATAGTGACAGATGAGCTAAAAATGACTTCTGGAATTTGCATACGAGAGAGTTGGAAAATTGGTTCCATTAATACAGAGGAAGCTCCAAATTGGTTTTATGACAAGAAATTGAATGGCTCATATTTTTAAAAATCTGGGAATTGATCCGGTGCAGGCTGATGCAGGGACTAAGACGTCATCAGGATGTTGGTTTTCTCTTGTCAGTCTGTTGACTCTCCTTGTTGGCTTCTTCCCACCCTGAGCAAGGGGCACTGTCCATGTTCAAGGACCCAGGCTCAGTTACCACAATCCCAGCAGGAGCCACAGAACTGTGTCTGGGCAGGAGATTTGGTATGGCCTGGGCAATTTGGCCTGTATGGCTGCCATTCCTGAACTGATTTCATGCTTAGGGAGTTTTGTGCTCTGCTTTGGATCCACACAATTTAAATCTCACCCCTAGAGACTGGGAAGCCCCAGTCTGACCCCATAGATGGAAGTTGAGGGTGGTGTAGTTACGCACAGGAGAATCAGGGCACTGCTCAGGAGGGGAGCGTATGGGAGATAAGTGCATGCGTGAGACCCACCGAGGGAGGAAGATGAATGGATTATGAGGCATTCAGAAGAGGCTTCTGGATGTGGCTCATAATTGAGAATGTTTTAGAGCCACAGGATTTTTAATGGGGCTTTTCTACTTCAGTATTTCTTTTGGAACCCTAGAGATGGAAAAAATGGCCAGTCTGCATGGCCACAGACCCAAGAGAGGCACAATGCCTAGATGGAGAACTTGCAGCACGAGTGAGTTCTGGGGCCGTCAGAAGAGTGCCGTGTGCAGGGCACGGTGGATATGAGAGAATTTCAGTGAGGAATGGAAAGGTGCCAGCCTGGTCTCATAGTTTTCTCTGTTTTTCTGTAACACAGATTAAGGGAGCTCTTGAGTTCCAAATTTGTGCAAGCCATATGAAAGCAAGCACTAAAAGAACAAAACTTTAACATCAGGCAAGGCTGTCAGGAAAGGACTTGGGTCTTCTGGGAACTTGCTCAGCCATACGATTCTGAGATTCCATCCACTGCAGTGGGCTATCTGGCCAGTGGCCGAGCCTCGTGGACTTGAATTTGACTATGGAATCAGGGTGAGAATGGCCCTGATACCTGCCTGCTTAGACACATGGTGGGGATAGGCTGAAATGGGATTGGGATACAGTTTTGTAAGGTCAGGTGCGTCTTGCAGAGGATGACTGCTGTGGAGCACTCTGAAGAGATCCCACCCAAGAGGACAGCCTGCCACGGGGACAGGATTCTCCGCTAGGGCCTGGAACATCTACTGGGCAGAGATGAGGAGTTCAAAAACAGCAAGACGTGGGAAGTATGTCTCATGGGGATCCTTGCAGGGACCTGGAGACCCAAAGGTGCCTGTGCCCAGCTGTGCATTCGGCACTATGGTCAATGATTGTGCATCCAACCAGTGACTCTCAGCCCATCTCTCAGGAAAAATATGAACTGTTCATGAGATTCAATTCTGATTCTAAACTGAAGGGGGAGGTTTCCACATGGAAACTAAATCAACGTAACATCTGAAAAGGACTGAAAGCAAGAGGCTGTGCCCATGTAAGAACCAGGGGCATGCACTCCACAGCCCATGTGTAAAGACCGATGGGGAAAAACAGTCATTTCCTATTGCTTTATATTAACTACAGCTTAGTCAACTAACTGAATTCATCAGCAAGTGAATGCAGCATCCACTGGACACTTGGTCACTGGACACCCAGGCCACTGGACACCCAGGCCACTGGACACCCAGCTACTGGACACCCAGGCCACTGGGTACCCAGGCCACTAGACACTCAGCCACTGGACACCCAGACCACTGGACACCCAGGCCACTGGACGCTCCTACCATTGGACACCTGGGCCACAAGACATCCAGCTACTGGACACTCTGGCCACTGGACACTCCTGTCATTGGACACCCCAACTACTGGACACAACACCCACTGCATACCCCAGCCACTGGACATCCCATCCAATGGACGCCCCGGCCACTGGAAACAGAGCTACTGTACATTCTAGCCACTTACTTTCTCTCATGAGTTCAGGTCCGTTCTCCAGGAGTGAGCAGTGGTTATCTGAGATGGTGGGTGCTTCTGACCTTGTGCTGGCTGGTGCAGCTGCAGGATGTGGAAGCGCCAGGCCCTGGGCTCTGTGTGGAGGTCGGCTCCTTGCCTGCTGCACAGCCCTCTTCAGCCCTCTGCTCTCTGCTCCTCTTCTCCAGAGACCACTGCTGCTCTGACAGCTTCCTCCTTCTTAGGCGGTTCCGGGCATTTTCAGGATTTTTTTGGAAAGATTTTTTCACTCTTCTCTTGTGCTACAGAACACCCAGCACCTGTGTGCCTGGACCAGCAGTGCGGTTTCTTTCAAGGTGGCCCTAGAGCTCTCCCTGGCTCGCCCATGCTTCCCACTAGCTTTCCTGGGCTGACACTCCATTGACTTCTGTCATTTCCCAACCAGGGCTGTCCGGGACTCGCTCCCTCTTTTATTTTTATCCCTCCTTTAAACATCTTTTTCTTTTTGTGCAAAACATCAAGTAGAGAAAACCTAGGGTTACCAAGGCAGTACTGTTGCTGTAGGCCTTCAGTGGATTTGAGCTCTCAGCTTTGAAACAGTGACCTCAGAGAAGCTGGAGGGAGGAAGAGAGGGGAGAAACAAGACTGGGCAGCAGGCGGCAAAGGGGAGCGAGCAGGGGAAGGAGGGCAGAACCGAAGATGCATTGGGGGTGACATCACTGCCTTTCCCATGCAGCCCATTGACTTGGGAGGCCAGAGCGCCCATTCAGGGCCTCCAAGCTGGTTCTCCAAGGCCCGAGAGCCAGCTCGCTCTTCCTGAATGCCCTTTTTGTTGGGAAACAGTGGGCTGTTGCTGAGGGCCTGCATAAAGGATTGAATGATTCACCACCGTTGCCAGGAAGTCTGAGCCACTTGTAAGCTAACAATAGTGAACTTTATCTCCTGCCCCCATGCCTCAAGTCCCAGCTGTAGGTCTCGAATTCTAATAGGGGCTTTACTCCTTGCCTCCAGAGGTTATGGTAATATTTTATCCAGCCTTTTTCATTAAGACCCTCTCACAGTTGCCTTTGAGAAAGGAGCCCAGGTCTGAGGATTGAGGTAGGTTGCAGGGTGGGGCTGTGTGTGTGTGTGTGTATGTGTATGTGTATGTGTGTGCATGCATGAACGCCAGGGGAAGCTGGAGAAGAGGGATGAGAAAAGGGAAGGAGGGTCTGCTGTTTAAGATGAGACACTAAAGTGACCCAAAACAGGGAAGAGAAACATTTCACTCTACTCCCAAACTCTTAAACTGAAAGGTAACGTTAGGAAATGTTTTCCTGTCCCAGTGCTCTTGTCTCCTTTTCAGCAACAAGAACAGCAGCAAAGCTGAGGCTGAGCTGGTGCCTGGCTGCAGGCTGAGCTGGTGCCTGGCTGCAGGCTGAGCTGGTGCCTGGCTGCAGATCCTCCCTGGCATTCCTGTTGGTGGCCTCTGCTCTCAATTTCAGCGGATTTCCCATCCCAGGCAGCCTAACACCTCCTTCAGAGAAGGCACTTAACCAGTCAAAGCCTAAAGGAACTGTTAATTCTGCCTTGTGAACTGGGATAACAAACATGACCACACTCCTGTGAAGCTCTTGTGAAAAACAAAAGAGAGTGTATGAATCCGTCCTTAGAAACTGATCAAAGTTCTCTGAAAAAAAACAAACAATAAAACAGAAGGTTGTCACGTAGCAACTGAAATGGAATTCTATGACTCGAACAAACATTTCCAGATTTGAAGAAACACCTTACATAAAAAGAGTGAGAATTGAAAGTAGAAGTGAGACACACAACAGGAGAAAGACAAGAGTTAATGGAGCACAGGAGAGCAAGAAGAAAGCATATGGACAGTGGAGGTGGGGTTGCAGGGAGGTTCTAGAAGCACAGACTTAATGAAGAATTCAAGAGCAGCTAAAAACACATGGAGAAGAGACCTTAGAGGAGGCAATAAGAGATAAAAAGAAAGAAGAAGAATGAGAGGGGGAAATGATGTCAGTGAGAGAAGAGGCAGATAGTGTATGGTTGTGTTGACTCCAGCGTTCCTTGTCTGCGAGATGGTCATGCCCAGTGACTTGAGCTCCCAAAGTTGATTTTCCTAGATGTAGCAACCTGTACAGTCAACCGAGCCCCGAGAAGGAGCCAGCACTTGCTAATACGGGGGCTTATCTAAGCAGTCAAAAGACGTAAAGGAAATTCAAGATTTTCTACCAAAGGTGAACTATCAGACTTTCTCTGATTTCTGATAGAACAATAGCAACCACAAAACCTGACTGCGTAAGAGCGACACTGGCATCGTTTATAGCCCGTGGCTGTATTTCTGCGGAGCAGTGGTCTTCTGACTTTGTATGTGTTGAACACTTCATGTAGTGCAGCCTCAAGCTGCTGATTACACATTTGCTTTGTTCTTGAAATTGTATTTATGCGACACATGAAATCTGCTCTCATTGTGTTGTTTTGGCGGAAAGGAGAAAACCTGCCCCAGGACTGTGGCTTCCACCTTTTCCTGCACGTCTAGCCTGTTGCTGTCCTGTTCCCCCAAGTGATGGACTTCCTAGTTTGAACAGTGAAGGTTCAGTTTCCCAAAATGAAGCTCTCGGGATCCCATTGACCTTGAATCTGCCAAGAGTGTCTGCATACACAGGTGATTGCATTCCCTGAAGAAGAAAACTCATACAATGTAGAAGAATTAGTGTTTGAAACTGTTATTCAAAAGTAAAAAGAACTGTTTTAGCAATAAGTAAAAAGTCAATGAGGTATGTTTAAAAAGTGATGATAGAAAATTTATAGGCCCAGCTTCTGTCAGCCAAAAGACAAAAAGAAACTTAAAACAATGAGAAAAAGTATTAAGGCAGGCAGAAATAAATATCTAATAATGATTTTAAAAAGAGCAAAAATGAGGTAAGGAAACCAGAAAAAAATGTGGATTGCATTAAGTACAATTATTTTAAAGGCAAGAAAAAAAAACTAGTAACAAGGTAATCAAGAGAAAAAAGTAAATTTTTAAAGAATAAAATGTGTCAAGGAGGAAATAACCTGGAATATGGAGAAATTTCTTAGAAAATTATGAGATTGAATGTAATACTTATGCAAATAATTTTATTCTTAATTTAATGTTTGAATGTTCATTTCAGAAGGTGAGGGGATAGCACACTTATGTGGACTTCTGGTTGGGATGGAGAGGATGAGAGGAGAAGCAGAGAGAGAAGCATGTCTCTGGTGGGCGTGGTGTAGGGGGAGAGCATGCTGCTGGGGCCTCAGGAGTGGACAGAAGGCCCCAGGGCACGTGCAGACTCTGGTCTGTGGCCTAAGCTTTCTGGGTCAGCGTCCTGATTCTGAGCTTCATCTAGTGGATCCTTGGCACTGCAGGAAGCCTTTCTCTTCCAGGGCTATTTCTGTGTCCCCGCATCCCCACATCATCTTGGTTGCACTAAGATGTGGCATCGCCCATCTGTCCTCATAGGGGTTGTTTCATGTTCTCTGTATACGTTCTAGAATCCAAAGGTTGTCCATGTCTGCGTCAGAGTGTCCACAGGCTTAAGCACGTCTTGTGAAACTTGTTCTAAAGTGTTCTGCACTTGCTTTTATCTCCATCCTTTGAAGAGGTACTTGAGACCCTCTGTAAGATCAGAGGAGCTGGTTCTCTTGTCCTTCTTGTGAGTCTGGGTACACTCGTCACCGTTGCATGGGAGTCAGCAGTGGTAGGGGCCCAGGCTTGCAACATGGGCTCTGCTGTCAGACCAAATTTCTACAGGATGCTCTCTGAGATCAGGAGCAGCCAACCTCATAGGATTACAGAATCATCTAAACTGGGAAAGACAAGATATTTCTCTCAAGGACAGAAAAAAGAAAAAAATTGTACTTCCTTCACTACTCTTTAATATTGTTCTGAAACCATTGGCCAGTGTAATTGGGTGAGAAAAGAATTGAAAGCAAAAGAATTAGAAAAGAGAAATAAGCTCTTATTTGTAGAGACAAGAGAACTCCAGAGAATTAATGATAAAACTTAGTTGAAAATTAATGAATTATCAAATTAGCATGCAAAAATCAATTACTTACATATGAAAAGAGCCAATTAAAAGTATAATAAATGAGAAAATCCAAATTACAACAGCAATTCAAGATAAAATCCAATGGACTAAACCTAAAAAGAATTCTTGCAACCTGTATGAGAGAAATTGCAAAACAGAAGCAACACGGGCTGGAGATGTTGCAATGTAATCGACGTGACAATTTTCCCCATTTAATCTCTAAATTTACGGCACCTGTTGATTAAGAAACAATTGTACTTAATCCCAAGCTTTCACCATGAAGTTATTTTGTCTGAGGCTAAAGTGTACAACAAAGTAGTGGAGAGAAAGCAGTGACAAATATTGAAATGCATTGCAAAATACACTTCTGTAACTCACGGATGAGTAGTTTCATGAAAGAACAGATGGAATAGAGCACAGGGCCGAGAAAAAGCCCCAAGTGTGTATTAGAAACCAAGTTTAACATGAAGGTGGTGTGCTTAATCCATGGGCGGGGCAGCAGCAACCATGAATTTGGAATAGCTGGATTCTTTAGGAAGCTACATTTCAGAGATTTCTAACCAAAGCTTGAAATGCAATTGTAATAAATAAAAACACTGATGTTTGCTTACACACACACACACACACAAATAACTTCAACATGGCAGTAAATTCTACATATAAGACGAAACGGAAAACAAGTAGGAAAATACGCAGGTGAAGGGCTGGGTCACTAATCGGGAGGAACTGTCACATTGGGGAGAAAGATGGAAAACCTTAGGAAAAAGGGCTCCAATTCATTGTTGAGTTGTAAAGTTTTCAAAAGTGATGCAAGGACTCTGTCATTCATTTTAAGAAAAGGTGTTATTTAACTCATAATAAGGAAAACGTACATTGAAATTATTCAGAAACACCCTTCCTGACAAAGCCATTTGGATAGGACAGGAACACTTTCCATTGCAAGCTTGACACAGTTCTCTGAGTACAGGCATTGCAGGTGGAAGCTCACACTAGCACAGGGGCACTTGGCATGAGATTTAGATAGCATTTGGGATGCTGTATCTTATCAGGGAGTGCCTGGGATATTTTGGTCCTGTTTCTAGTACAGTCCTGCTCACGTGCGCCCCAGGAATTGGTGGTGATCTGGGACTCCTGACTTTGGCCAGGCCTAGGCCCAGTTACAGTGTGCATTTGGATATGAAACCAGCAGGTGAATACTCATTCTGTATCTGTCTGCATCTCAATGTCTTTCCAATAAAAACTAACAAAGTCAGGCAACTCTTGTAGAGGGGATTTTGATCATTCCTAGCACAGCATTTATGTTTTATTCTTCAACCCTGAACTTCTACTTCGAGAAATTACTCTGAAAAATCAGTCACCAACACTCGCCAATAAAGACATAGTATCTGCTACAACAATATGTACAATTATAAAATATTAACAGCTACTAGTATCTATTTGGAAGATTGATTTGATCAGAAATGGTAGATGTCCACATGAGATACCATGGAGCTGGGTATAAGAACAAGCGAGACCTATGTGAGAGGCCCAGGGGTGACTTCCAGAAGCTACCAACTCTACAGTAAGTGAAAAAGCAAGAGTGAAGAAAAGGGATGAAACAATAAAATATGCAATACACTTAACGAGATATTACAATGGGTTTGTCAGGTCAAAGTACTGCCTGTGGCATCTCATATGCTCACCTATTTGTGTTCTGGCTGCTCTGCTTTCAATCCAGCCCTCTGCCATGGAAGCACTGGAAGAGAGCCCAAGTGCTTGGGATCCTAAGATGCAATTGAAACTCCCAGCTCTGACTTCAGCACGGCTCAGCTCTAACCATTGCAGGTCCTCCATCTGCTGGGGTGTGAACCAAGAGATGCAGACCTCTCTGTTTCTCCTTCAATCTTTGTTGACTTTCTAATAAATAAATCTTGGAATAATACATGAATATATAATGAATAAACCAAGTCACGCTGAAGTAAGCCACTATGCTGTGACTTGTTGTATGGAAGACATGCAAGTAAGGCTTGTTGTTTGTATGACTGAGATTTGAAAGTATGTACGAGGGGTAGACACTACATCCCATATGGGTGCTGGTTCAAGTGTTAGCTGCTTC
Organism: Ochotona princeps; assembly: GCF_030435755.1. Classification (NCBI taxonomy): domain Eukaryota; kingdom Metazoa; phylum Chordata; class Mammalia; order Lagomorpha; family Ochotonidae; genus Ochotona; species Ochotona princeps. The sequence continues at coordinate 3,571,248 of NC_080832.1, read as the reverse complement.
GCTTCCAATCATTTCTCTGCTGGTGCACCTGGGCAACAGAAGAAGGATGGTCCAACTAGCTCAGCTCTAGCTTTTGCTGCATTTGTGGAGTAAACCAGCAGATGGAAGACTCCCATCTCTCTCTCCCCTCTCTCTGCTTCTGCCTTTCAAATGAATGAATGAATGAGTCTTGAAAAATATCAGCTTTATAAAAAGTTTGTGCATACTGTATGCATTCAAACTAAGACTAAGACAAAAATGAATGAGGAAACCGAGTTGGAAAGAAGCTGACACAGGTCAGAGAAGGGAATCTGAAATTGCTGCATTGAGGACGGGGGCGGGAGGACCTTGTCAGGTACTGTGCCCTTTGCTGAGTCTGATTGTTCCCTCAGTCCTGGCAAGCAGGGGGTCACGGTGGGCAGACCATGGATCAATGAATCTACACGGTATGCATCTTTGTTGCTGGAGAAAGGTGGCCAAACTTTTGAATCTCTTAGGATCTTTTATAAGGTTGAACATAAAAGTAACTGGATTGATGGAAGAAATCACGTTTTTCACTGTGGTGGAGTGACGAGTGTTTATACACACACACACATGTGCATATACATGTGTAACCATACATGCATATATTCCATAATACTGTATCTGAGAAATCTTCAAAAATTTATAGAAAAGGGATATTGTGAGAAAACTGTACATGAATTCCAGATTTTTGCACATAAATGAACTTATAATACACTTAGTTTTTTCACAAGCGTTTTGAAGTGCCCTGTTCAACATGAGTTTCTATACTCTGGTTCCTCTCCTCCCTTCCTCTCTCACCGGGCTGTAACCGACAGTGTGACCGTCCTGCTCATAAAGTTGTTCCGGAGCAGAAGATCATCGAAGCCTATTGCCTGGAAGCAGAGCAGTCCTGCAGCCCTCTCTACCTGTTGGCTTAGGAAAGACATGCCAATGGCCAATATTTGAGAAAATGGAAATAGAAATCAGTGTGAGATTTCACCTCACCCTGAATAGGATGTCTGTCATCCAAATACATAAAAAAAAAAAAAAAAAACCAATGTTGTTGATGTGGGCACGTAGGTACACTAATCCAGTGCTGGTAGGAACGTAAGCTAGCACAGCTATCAAGGAAACAGTATGGGTCCTCAGCAACCTGGAAATGGATCTACCGCGTGACCCAGTCATCCCACCCCTGGAATTTACCCAAAGTGAAATTAGCATGTAAGAGAGCTATTGGTCCTGCTATGTTTATTCTAGCTCAATTCAAAATAGCTAAGACATGGAATCAACCCAAATGCTCAGGAACTGATGACTGGATAAAGAAAATATCATATAAACAAACACACCGTGCGATACTAACCAATTAGTCATACAAAATGAAATCCCGTGTTTTGCAACAAAATGGATGCAACTGTGAAACCATTATGCTCAGTGAAATCAGCCAGTGTCCAAAAGACAAATATATGTTTTCTCTGATAGGTCACTATTAATATGGGATGCAAAAAATACAGGAATGAAATGGTCACTTTGATCGCTGTTTTAATCTTGTGCTTATATTTGAGTGGAATTGTGATCTTCCTGCTTAATGCTTGATGGATATTATGATTAGTCATGAATTAAGCCTAATATAGAGTAGATTAAAATTTTGTTTTGCAAACCCTGATGAAGAAACAGAAGGGAGGGAGAAATACTGAGGAGGTGGAGGGGAGTAAGGTTAATATCGCCATCTTATTACGGATGTACCTACGGAATACACAGCGTCTGCTCTCCTTGCATTAATAAATAGTTTAGAAAGTAGAGCAGTATATGGAAGAGTGTCACTTGCCTTGCCCCATTCTGTATCTGAGTGTCTGGTTCAGATCCTGCCTCCTGTTAACATGCAGGTAGGAGGCAGCAGGTGGTGGCTGTCAGAGCGCTGGACGGAGTGCTCCCCTGAGTGCTCCCCTGAGTGCTCCCGTGAGTGCTCCCACGGAGTGCTCCCCTGAGTGCTTCCGTGAGTGCTCCCCTGAGTGCTCCCACGGAGTGCTCCCGAGTGCTCCCGTGAGTGCTCCCCTGAGTGCTCCCACGGAGTGCTCCCGAGTGCTCCCACGGAGTGCTCCCCTGAGTGCGCCCCTGAGTGCTCCCCTGAGTGCTCCCACGGAGTGCTCCCCTGAGTGCGCCCCTGAGTGCTCCCCTGAGTGCTCCCACGGAGTGCTCCCCTGAGTGCTCCCGTGAGTGCTCCCCTGAGTGCTCCCACAGAGTGAGCCCGGAGAGCCAGGATCTCTCCACCTCATCCTTGGTCTCTCAGCCGTTCTAATAACAACAAAAAAAGGAAGTTTTAAAATTGGATCTTTATTCATTTGTGACTGGAAAATCTCTGTTGGTATATTTTTAGGATTTTGCAGTTTGGGAGGTGGAACTTCTCATCCTGTGCGTACTGAAATGCTTGCAAGTCTGTTCTGGAGGAGTTAGGATTGAGTAGAGCTCCCTGTCTCCATCTCTTTGGCCTGTTGCTGGAGCAGAGAAAAGCAGCAACACAGTTCCTCTCTCCAAGAGCAGCGAAGCCCCCTCAACGAGAGGTGCTGAGCACAGTCCAAGCCTGCCTTGCCCTCGCACTGGACTAAGTACTCCCCAGCAGGGAAAATAAAACTGTCAAGTGCTGAGAGAAGAACTCTCAGGATAACTGTGGACTGAACAAGAGTTAGCTTCCTTAATGGTTAAGTCAGCTTCAGAAATCCACAGAAATGAGAAACCTCAAGCACATGGCTCTGCACGCTCCCCATGGGATTCCAGAGCAGATTGTCTCGGCTTGCAGCTAAAGCAGGGTTAAACTCCAATATCCCTGCAGTATTAACTGACTCATTTCCTGTTCATAAAAATAGACTGATGAATAATAAACTAAGGGGGGGAATCCTTTTCACTTTGCCTTCCATCAATTACTGCCTGCCCGGTCTGGGCTCTGACACCGGTGCATTTGTAAAGTGGCATGCATGCTGGGGCCTGTGGTCAGTGGAGCACCATCCCCAGGCAGCTGCAATTGCAGAACCCCAAGTAGAATACTTCCTCTGCCATTCTCTGCAGTATTTCTGTTTCCCTTCTAGGGAAACGTACATGATTTTTATATTTGAAATCCTGGCCATGCGTATGGGAGAACATGAATGAAGCCTCAGACAACACAAGCCACATGACGACAGCAGTGCATATGTTATGATTTTCCATCACTGCAGGTGTTTTCCTGTTACCAGGTTTTCTCCTAAGCCCAATGCAGACCATGACATTTGTCTAAGAAATTGTTTATACCAATGTAAATAGCCATATTTATGTTCACTGACTTAATAGCAACGGAGAAAAGTCTTCAGAACAGAATGGAAAAATATTCAGTTTAAAGTCTGTGCCAAGAAGCACTTATGAAGGAGTGGGGCATCAACGAAGCTCACATTCAGTGGTTTGTGGTCATATGGTACATTCTCACTGTGTTGTCTTGGCACTTGGTGCTTTGTTTCTCTTAGAGCTTTACCCTTTCTTCTTCAGGATGCACTTAGCAGAACTGCACTGGTAATAATACCCGCTACACTACTGACAAGCTTCTGCATATCCAACTCTGCTCTTCAATTGGGGCAGAAAACATCCATGATTCCTGCACTTCGAGGGTGCAAAAAACAAAGTATCTATGTGCCTGTGAATGCACAAAAACACCAGTCTATGTACACAGCCACTTACACCCACATGTACACTCACATATGGGTGAATTCCAGATGTTAATGGGCATTCCCTGCAGAAGAAAACAGAAGATAACCTGGAACCTTGTCTTTGATAGCTGATGCAGGGAGATTATGAAATGAATGAAAGAAGCAAAAGAAAATTAGATTATCCACGTTGATACAAATGTGCATAGGCACATACTCAAAATTATCTGCTGTTTTACCACCGTTAGAATAAATTCAGAGCCCAGGGAACTTTAGTAAATGAAGAAATATGTCTGGGTCATCTGTGAAAGTGACATTGTGAGCGTGTAAGCTTGCAGGAAGACAGGGACTGAATCACTGGCCATGGCCACGGAGAGCAAGGGGCAGGGTGATCCCGTCATACACAGAGCTGGGTTCACAAGAGGCTATGGTTTGAACTTGGTCATATATTCATCCACTCGTAAAGTAAGATTACTCACCAGACATATATTTGGTGTCTGTGTCAAGCACTTTGTGATAGGAGACTGAGGCAAGGTGGCAGAGTTAGGGGATATTTAAGCAGATATTGCTTCATGATGCATTCAGTATGGGAGTGAAGAAAGGGCAGAATCTGGGATGGCACACTGCTTAGAAAAGCCAGTGGACAATTGTGCCGTAACCTACACTACACAATGCCAGGACAGGGGAGAGAATGAATTTGGTTTTGAGCTGTACCAAGTGTGAGATGACTTTTAAGTACTTAGGTATTCACAGCTAACCTTCCCATAGAGTAGATAACCAATAATGAAAGGCAAGCGCTCACAAAACTGGAGGGGTATTGGGAGAGCAGGTGTTTCGGAAGACAAGGGAATGAAGGATCTGAAGAACCATGGCAGGGGAGCTGTGCAGCCATGGTAGACAGCCCAAGTAAGGCAGGTCTGGGATGGAGCCTGTGAAGGCAGAGCGTGAGGACTCGGGTTTGCCATACAGCAAGTCATTAAGGTGTAGTTTCTGGACCTGACAAGCGTATACAACAATCAGCTCAACATATCAAACACGGTAGCCAGGAGTTATCTTCCTTGGAGAGGGAGATGGAGCAAAAGCATGCTGGCTTGGTTGTTTTCTTGCTGTTTGTTTGTATTGGAAGGGAGTGCGGTGTAGTGGTTGAGCCGTCATGTCGATGCCTTTACTCCCTATCAGAGTGCTGTGGCTGGAGTCCACAGCTGCTCTGGTTCGCATCCAGCTCTCTGGTAGCATGTTGGGAAGCAGACGCTGGCCCGAGTACGTGCACCGCTGAAAACCAGGATGGAGTTCCAGGTTCCTGCCTTTGACCTGGCTCTGCCCTAGCTGTGCCAGGTGTTTGCAGAGTGAGCCAGTGGACAGAAGATCTCTTTCCCATGCAGCTTATAACAAGGGAGCAGAATGTGCCTGCTAGCTACTCCAGGAGAGGTGGCTATTGGACTACCTACCTGCCCACCACCCACCACCCCCCCAGCATGGCCTCAGCTATAACGCCTGATGCACAGCAGGTGGCCAGCAGGCTCCTGCAGGCAGCACAGGTGCGTGAGCAGGCAGGGGAGCATGGTGCATCCATCTTTCTCTTCTGGTGTTGGCTGCTGCCTGCTGGCTGTCCCACCCTGCGTTAGTCCCCAGCAGGAGGCCGCGTAGTCTGCAGCAATGTTCTGCTCAGAGAAACCCCTGGGTGCTGTCTAACCTGTCTTCAGCCAAGTGCGCAGAGATGTGGTTCACCATGCAGGGAAGCTCCTGCCAGTCAAAAGCTCACTCCTCTGTAGCTGTCTCCCTGCTTCATATCCTGGTGAACTTGCCTTTTCTACTCTATTTGCATAATGTCTGTATTGATCAGCTCCCTCCCTTCTCACTGAAATCCAACTCCGCTTCACTAACCTCTGATCTCTTGCTCTCAATGACTTCATTAGAGAGAAATCTCAGCAAAAGACATCCTGGACCTCTGGCGACAATGGTGCTTTCCGCTCCACCTCTTGAGCTGTCCGTGGGGCTCTGGACATCCAGGAGATGAACTTCAACTCTCAGTGTGGGGAGTGATTTTGTATTACTTATGGGCACAAGTTCCATGAACATTTCAGTCATCACATATTTGCAGAGGGGATCTCAGAAATCCTGGCCTTCATTTCCCAACGGCTTGCAAGGCCACCTGGGCTCTCTATGTGGCCTGAGCAGGCCACCCCGCTACCCTACAAAGCTCCTGCTGCCAGGCTTCCTGCGCAGTTCCTGCCCTTCAACAGGAAGCTCTGTGAAGCAGCTGTCCTTGGGTTCCTTCAGACCCGGCACTGTTGTCAAACAAAACGAAATGGAACCACAGTGACCCAGCCAGACAGGAATCTTCCGTCCCTATGCGCACACACACACGCGGACACAGGCACACACACCGGAGGAATGGTTTTAGACACACCCAGTTTTAAGGACCAAAAATATAGACAGAACAACTTGGCCTCTAAGGCAAGCATGATGTAATGATACAAGCAGTGTGAGTCATGCTTCTATAATTTAGCTGAGTGCTTTTGGACAAGTTATTTAAACTTTTTGAATCCCAGAGGCCTCATCTACTTAATGGAGATGTCTAATGGTTGTTGAGGGGATTAAGTGAGATAACTCATGTTAAAAGCTTGGCTCGGTGGCTGGCACAGAGCACCATGCTCACCATCCAAAACAGTCATTATTGATTACCCTGCTTTGCCAATAGGCGACACTGGAGCTTGAAGAGTAAAGATTCGTCTCCAGTATATAAAGCGTCATGCTGTGTGAGCAATGCCATGAGGGAAGCCACAGGGCACACTAGGGACACTGACGGACTGTACCAGGGATCGCTTGCTTCAAGCCAATGTAATGTTAGCTAAAACCAGTGTGCCATTCTGATAGAAACCAAAGATTCTTTCTCTCCACTATCCAAATAGGAGAAACTCCTTCTGTTTCTTTACAATAAACATCAGGATTTAAAGGTGTGCTTTACAGCTTTGATCTCGATGCTTGCCAGTGTGTCGACAGAGGCTCCAGGCTCCTCAAAGAGGGAAAAGCAAGACAAGCAGCTTAGAAGGTGGGGGGGATACTGTTTGTCCAACCTCTGTGACAACGGCACTAATTCTAAGTCCAAACCCAAGGGAATGAGCCTCTGCGCCCTCTGTGGAGTCAGAGGCAGCTGCAGCCAGGGCTGCTCTGGAAGTGAGCGAAGCAGGAGCAAGGCACTCACTCCTCCTTATCTGCAGCCCAGGCCACACCCTGCAAACCACCACGAGTAAGGTCAGCTGTGGATCAGGAACACGACATCACTGCTGAGCTGAAGGGCGACAGGCACTTAGGGAGTAAAAATAACCCCTCACAGGCCCCTTGATGCACCCACAGGCTTCCTCAGCATCTCATGCTTAACAAGGCTGAAAAGGAACTGAGGTGTGAGGGTGCCCTGTCATTTTCATCTCCTTCACCCTCCCTGCTTCCAAAGCTCTAAAGGACAGCCAGGCTGACAAGGATGGTGCTCCTGGCTCCCTTCTGGCCATTGCAGGCTTTGACTCTGCATTCCAAATAAAAACCTATTGAGTTTAGAGACTTGGATGAGTGGGATCCTGTGTATCTTATTGGCTGAAGGCAAATGGTGCTTATCAGGAAATACTTTGCCATTGGCACTGGGCATCAGCATTTTGGGTCCTTGTCTCTCCCTTACCCCACAGCTTCTCTTAGGTTTTGTAAGTGCCGGAGCCTCTTCTGATCCACAGGGCTTGTTTCTCTGGGGTGCTGGATTTCTACAGGGCTATGCTGTCCCTTTACATACATTGTCAGAGTTAACGTTGTGGTGTTGCAGGACATTAAGCATGTGAGTGTGCTAAGAACAAAAGTTGTCTTTCCACTTTTATTTATTTTTTAATATTTATTCATCTGAAAGGCAGAGTTCCAGAGAGACAGGGACAGACCGAGCGAGAGGGAGGGAGAGACAAGAGAAAGAGAACTTCACGTTCTCTGGGTCACCCCAGGAAGGCCAAGGCCAGGTCGGGTCTGAGCCAACACACAGGAACTCCATCTGGTTCTCCCACCTAGGGTTTAGGGACCCAAGCACTTCAGACATCTTCTCTTGCTTTCCTAAGCCATTTGTCAGGAGCTGGATTGAGATTAGAGCAGCTGGGACTTGAACCAGTGCCCCTATGGGATGCCAGCATCCCAGGCAGCAGCTAAATCTGATTTGCCACAGTTCTGGCGCTGTGGTCATGCTTGTGCATGTGAGACGTTTGACCCAGCACTCAGAGTCCAAGCATGCTACATTCATATTTGTATTTCTGATGTGCCAATGGTTCTGCAAGTATATTTAGTACCAACTGCCTCATTTGCATGTCTTTCATTTATACATGCAGTGTCTTCAGTTTTCAAGTTTAAATGAGCATATCCAAAATATAAGCCTATTAAGCTATAACTAGAGAATGTTTTTCTCACAGTCTTTCCTGCCCCTGGGGGTACACCGGATAGCAGATCATCCCACCTGTTGGAACTGGCACCAAATGCCCAGGTACTGCGTCTTCCTCCATCTGACCCGCATCTACCTGCTCCTCTGCAGAGCAGGAGTGCTCTTTAAACAATGGCACGAATCATTAGATACCTTTGCTTTAAATTCTTTACAGAGAGGAGCCTTATGGGTTAAAGAAACTTCAGCAAGGTGTCAGTGGGTCGTACAATGGACCGGACCTGAGCAAACCTCAGGCACATTCAACATTTACACATGAAACAATATTTGATCGGGCTCATTGGGTGCTCTCCAGGAATTATTCTTAGATGTTTAGGTGTGATTCTGGCTGTATTGTTTACAATACTAGTTGGTGTTGGCATTCAAATCTGGGCAGGAAGGGGAGGAGAGAGTGGGACTGGGACAAAACAGGGCCTGCTCAGGAGCTACGGATGGCTGAGGCCGGATGAAATCTGGGTGAGGTTTGTCCTGCTCGCTACACTGTGGAGAGTGTTTCAGATCAACTGTACTCTCCCAGCAAAAAACAAACTCATTTGTGCCCAGCACTGCCCTTTGGAAACAACCCGGGCTGACTGGATCCTCTTGCCAAGACTCTAGCCATCACTTTGTCCTCTTGGCCTCCACTCGTGTGCGGCTCTTTCCTGAGGTGGATGTAGCATCTGCTCTGCTGCTGACCACGGATTCTGCAGCTCACGGCACTGCGGCCTCGGGTCCCATGTCTCTCCCTGCTCCCTGGGCCTCACTCCTTTGTTTTCTTGCTGGTGACCATCTTAGCAGCAGACAATGCAGGCTTCCAGAAAGCTGGGACCCCACTGCCCTTTGTCTCCCCCTCCACTGCTCCGTTTTTTATTCAGGCTCTTAGAGTCTGGTGCATCGTACAAAGTCACCAAATATTTGTTGAATGAAGAAACACGGGTACTCGTCCCCAGAGACAGAGCGAAGTCCATGGCCCTGTGTGCTCAGCCTCTGCTTTTTACTCTTCACAAAGGGACTCACTGGAATTGGCTGATATACTTGGTTATCTTTTATTCTCTTCCTCTTCCCTTCTTCTGTCTCTCTCTGAAAATTACAGCAGGAGAAAGGATAAGAGAAAACTAAATGGGCACTGTTTGCCCAAGAATATGCCCCTATTAGTGGTAATGTCAGAGAAAGAAGACAAATGTAGAAAAAAATATCTTCTCAAAACAAAATGAACCAGAACCCAGATGCTCCACTTTTCTTCCTTTTGGACTTTCTGCACAGATTCTGATGTAGCCATGATTCCAAAGCCGACACAGCTGCCAATACACCGAGACTTTGCTGAGCATAAGACCTTGCGACATGAAGACAGCCCTTCCTTCTTCTAGCCTCAAAAGCCTGTCAAGGTTTTTCTCCGACTCCTGCTAGACTCCTGGGCCTACTCCCCAGGTGCTCTCTCTGTAGTGGTAAGAGCCAGCTGCTTTTGATGTCCTGCAAAACACTGCTCAAAGTGGAAGCTGAGTCACCCCAAGCACATGCCTTCTCTGTCAAGAGCACTGGACGCATGCGGCCTGAGGGGACTGGACCCGGAAGCCAGTGGGTTAAACGCAGTTTCAATTTGCACACAGATGGGCACACCCAGTTGTTTCTTTATCTGAGAAGCCTGCATCCATAGGACTGCAATAACAGATATTCAGGAAGCTGCCTTCACTGTGAAATTTAACAAAGGGAATTAGCCACAGCATGTGAACAGTGACTTTACATAGCAGAAGTGACAGAGTACGGTGGCTGAAAATAGAAAACCAGTAATTACAATATTAGTACCCTTTCCACATTAAGTTTCTAAACTTCATTAAAAGGTTGCTCACAATCCCACTTGTCCTCTCTTCCAGTAAAACACAGCAAAAAGAAATGTAATAGAGATTGCTTTTTCTAGATCCTTTTTGCCAAACGACGCAAGCAGTAAAACATATTCTTATAGTGAAATTTTTAATTGTAAAAAAAAACATATTTTCAAAACTTTAAAAAATATTTTTATAGAGATTGTAACTACATGCCAGCCTCAGGGGACGTAGAATAACAAAGCTCTTGAGCCCTTATCCAGAAGGAGTGAGCTGTAGCTTTTCTCTTTAATATTTAATCTCAAGTTTGTTAATTTTTTTAAATAAAAACTTCTTATGCCCACCTCCAGAACGGTTCAAAAGCGTGGACCACGTGATGCAAGGTTCACATTGAAGGCTGCCTCGTGTGCACTTTATCATCAGCTTGGTTTGCCCATGGTTTTACTGTTAAGCTGTAAAATGCATTGATCTGAAACAAACTCTTCCTCTGCACCTGTGGCCCGTGCAGGAGGGAGAGCTGGGGACAGGAGCCCAGGGCTCCCCCTCAGCACCTGCAGGCCCCTCTGATGAGCATGGACAACAGTGGTGCTGTGTCTCCAGTGTTAGCACTTTCAGAATAACGTGTTCTGAACCTTTCTCTCACAATTCCTGCCCACCTGACACATGTGGTCCTTCTTAGCCTGGGCCCCGTGTTGTCACAGGAATGTCCTAGAATGCTCAGAAAATCCACCACCTCCAGTGGGGTGCGTTGTCAGTCCTGGGAAGGCCCCTCCAAGGAAAGATGACCCAGACACTGTGTTGCCATGGAGCTGGGGAGGAAGAGGAACAGCAGGTGGAAGTTCCAGGATGACAAGGGATTTCTCCCCAGGAGGAATTTCTCCCATCAGCTGGATCTGCCCATGAAAGGTTGGGCAGGTCACCATGCAGTCAGCAGCTTTCGGCGCCCGGCAGTGCTCCAAAGCCTGGGGTGAGCCAATGTTAGGCCCAGGCACGGGTGTGGCATGACCACACAGCAGAGACTCAGCTGCAGTGGCCTCTGATGGTCAACCCTGTCTTTGGGGGTGTGCCCAGTGAAGTTCTGTGCCTCCTGGGTTAGAGAACACTCCATTCCTCTCACATCCTCTTCCTCTGTGTGGCGTTACAAAGAGGAAGGAGGCGCAGAGCTCATAGGAGGCCATGGATGACGAGCCATTTTCTGGCCTCTCCTGTCAGTAGGCCGGAAGCTGGTGACATTTGGGCATGCATTTGTGTCTTGATAAACCTGGTACGACCCCACCTCTTACGTGCTGGTGCCTGCTTTCTTCGGATGTCAGAGACAACCGAGGCTGCATAGATAGGGCTCGCAGCACAGCCATCCTGAGACATCTCCCCACAGGCATTGATAGCCCCTAAGCCGATCAGTTAAAGATCTGCATTGCTACAACCCTGATTAGGAACGCTGTCCTGGGACAGTTTCAGACAGCACAGGAGATGTAGCTGAGCAGAGAACAGGTCCTGTCTTGGTTGTCTGCTGAGCTGTGTCCCAGAGGGGCAAGACCAGGGCACTTGGTGAGGCCACGGGCAACAGAAGGGGCCTGAAGTGGGACTGGGAAGCCCGAAGCTGGAAGCCAAGACCTGCACGGCCACTCTGACTTGCTGCCTTGTGCTGAACGAAGCCCCCACGAGCTAGATTCTTTCCAAGCACACACTGTTTTCCTCCTGTCCATTAAGGGAATTTCCACCTGAAACTGCAGGCTAGGAGGGTGCTTGGAAGCCCAACAGCAGTGTGTGTGAAAGACCCTGACTTTGGGGAGACCCTCACGTTGCCGCGCTGTGTGCTCTGGCCCCTAGGAACTGAGGCTTTGCATTTACTGTTGTTACAGGGGTGTGGGACCTGAGGCGACCAGAGCTTAAGCCTTTTGCCGGAGGTCATGCCAATCTGGCACAAACTGTCCAGAAGCCAAGGTGTTTGTTTGCTTGCCGCACTCAGTTGGACTCGGGGAATGTTATTGCTCAAAGATCAAACCTTTATCTCCAGCCAAATTCCAAATTCCTGCAGAGGGAGGGGGAGGGACGCACAGCTGCCCTCTCTGTCTGCTGGCTGTCTGCTCCATGTGCACACAGAGCCATGTTAGAACATGGCTGTGTACCGTATTTCACCTCTGCGGTAGCAGCACTGCCTCATTTCAAAAACTCTCAGGATGAGTGGAGATGTTTCCAGCCAGAACTGTGGTTAGGGATTAGTGGTACTTGGCTTTCTTCCATCAGCCGGGGAAGAATCCGCCCTCTGGACAATGTGGCGCTGTCTGTCAAGGACACAAAGCATCCGTGTTGTGGTGGGGACCCAGCTGTGCAGACAGACAGAAGGAGGGCGCCTCTGGGGGCCACCACGGATCACCAGGGCCCACAGGATTCTGAGTTACATTCAGCTTCTCTTTGTACAGAATTACGTCGGCACTTTCCCTGGAAGTGACGTGAGTGGGGAGCAGTGGCCAGAGGTGCTGGGCTATGTGACCCCTGGCTCCTGCGTGGTGCTGTCAGTCCGTGAGGCCGTGGCCCACCCTGGAGAGCAGCTGTGCGCACAGTGTGGAGCCTCCCGTGTTGGCTGCGCCTCCCTGTGTTGGCTGCGGCGTGCTTTTCGGAGACTCCACACATTCAGAGCTGACCTTGCGGGACAGCCGAGGCTGGACAGTTCAGCTCCAACTCGCCAGTGCTTCTGTGGGCACGGTTTGCGCTGTTCCAGAACTCTCACTCACCTTCTGTGAGAACAGCCCCGGACGCTGTGTGGACAACTGTCGCCTGACTTGGTGGTGTGGGCCATGTGTGGCTCGGGGTGCTGTCTGGCACCCAGGGACTCGGTCCCAGAGAGAGCCAGAAGCTCTGCAGACAGGTCCTTCTCCACGATGTGCAAAGGTGGCACCCATGCGGCTGGCACCCCAGGACCTGGGAGGTGGCTGTTAGGTCAGGGGCGGGATTCATCCCTCCGCAGGGACCTGAGGACCTGCTGACGCCCGTGCCCCGGGCTCCCCCTGCTGGCCGTGGTTCCAGAGTCCAGAACCCCTCTTTTTCTCTGCTCGGAGGCCCCCCATCTGCAGGTGTTTCAGCCCCAAAGCACAAAGTCGGAGGCTCCTGGGACACCTGGGTTTGAGGGAGGTCGAGCACTCTTCTCTGGCTTTAGGTCATGTTTTGTGCCAATGAGCTCACCGCGGAATTTTGGTTTTGAGACGCCCCTTGGAGGCAGAGAGAGGAGCGATTACATCCTGCAGCCGGACTAGATCCCACGCCCCCGTCAGCTCTGCTCTTGCACATTTTCGGTTGAATCTTGTAAAAGTTTTGAATTTATTTTGTTTGAAAGGAGGGAAGGGGGAAGAGAGAAAGAGAGGGAGAGAGAGAGAGAGAGAGAGAGAGAGAGAGAGAGAAAGAGAGAGAGACTGGTTATTGTTGCAGATGCTGAACAGCCAGGGCTGGAACTCAATCAGAATGTCCCCTGTGGATGCCAGGGACTCAAACCCTGGAGCATCACCGCGACCTCCTAGCATGCACCTTGGCAGGAAGCTGGTTCCGAAGTGAAGACAGCACTCGCATCAGAACCCCCTTGGGTGCATCCCAAGACACATTGCAGGCTCTGCCACACGCCACACTTTGCTTCGAATCTCACATGGGTATCACAGGAAATGCTACAGCACATTTCCACGCAGCTGAGAGGCAACAGTGTCACCTCTGTAGCCGACTCGTGCAGTGAAGGCTCCCATCGCCATGCAGAAAACACTGGGGTCCCTGCGTGGCCACCTCCAGTTCTTTGAGAACCAGGGGTTTCTTTTTGCTGCGCTTCCTATGGAATTTATTGCCTCTTATCAGAGCAACAAGGATTTTTCTTCTCAAACAGGAATGTGGGACCCTCATCAAGATGGAGGAGAGAGTGAGCTCGTGGCCCATTCTGGCTTGGAGCCTGGCTCTAGTGTTCACTGTGGTCCTCAGCCAGGTTCTAGGCCTCAGTCCCTTCATGGCCACACTTGCAGAACAGACCCAATGCAGAGCACCTCAGGCCTAGCTGAGACTGACACCCCTGGAACAGGTAGAAGCAATAGGATGCAGAACTCGAATAGCACCCACGGCATACATGTCGCAGTGCCGCTTGGGCATGCCTGTGCTTTGGGACTGTGTCATCAGCTAGACTGATTTTAGACATTTAGGCAAAGGTGGTGCTGTCTCGCTAAGCGCTTGCCTACCAGGCAGCCTGGGTATGCTTGCAGCTGATGCAACTGTTGGAAATCAGAGGTCCCGGCTCGGATGCCTTCAGTGTGCAGTCATGGACTGCACTTTATTTGTGGAGGCTGACTACATTCTGACCCTGGTTATCTTAGGATGCCTTTTAAGTGGCCTGAGCAAAATGCATTTCAGACTCAAGTCCAGCTCTAAGAGGGCAGGTGTCCAATGGAGAGCGTTGGCTTCAGTCTTGGAAACTTTTGGGGAGAGGACAAATCTTGGCTTTACGCAAAGGTCCCAAAGATCTCCCAACCTAACAAAGGAGCCCCTGGATGATGATCTCAGGCCTAAAAGTCAGGAATCCGCCATGAACTGTCAGATGGGAACAGGTGCGTGGAAGATTGTCCCAGCTTGTCCTTCTCCAGCGGTTCATAAAGGTGAGCAATGAAGGTGGGGGCTGGGCAATCTGAGCTCAGAATAGAAGTCATGGCGTTGACCTGGCCCTTCTGAGGACATGTTGGACGCCCAACATGTCCTTTGCTGGGAGCTTCTGGGGGACTGCCATCTTGGGTCAGGGTTGGGGGCCTGCAGAGGGAGCTAAGCTCCAGCCGTGCCCAGTCCCTGGTGGCCCTGGGCATTGTCGGGGCTGAGCTTGATTCTCCCCATTGTAGCTCTGAGAGTAGAAATGACGCACTTCTTCCATGGCATAAACATATCAACTTGTATTTTTCTTTAAAAAACAATCTTTTTATTGGAAAATCAGATGTACAGAGAGGAGGAAAAACAGAGAAGATCTTCTGTCATCTGATTCACTCCCCAGGCAGCTGCAACGGCTGGAGCTGCGCCGGTCTGAAGCCAGCAGCCCAGAGCTTCTTCTGGGTCTCCCACATGCACGCAGGGTCCCAAGGCTTTGGGCCGTCCTCGACTGCTTTCTCAGGCCACAAGCAGGGAGCTGGATGGGAAGCGGGACCTTTGAGATTAGAACAAGTGCCTACATGGGATCCCTACGATGCTGGGCCCTAGGCTTGTATTTTTCAAGGACAATCATGATGGCGAGAAGTCAAACTTGGAAGAAATCACGGCAAAGTTCTCTGCAGTGAAAGCCAGCCTTGTCTGACTGATCTTGGATGGAGCGGCTTGGTTGTTTCACAGGGGACTCCTTATCAGCCCTTGCACCTTTTCCAAGAAGAAAAACACATTGTGGGGGTGGGGGCTGGGGCAGACAAGACATGCCCTGGGGACTTCTTAACTGCCCTGGCTCCCCTCCCTGACACTGACGTGGCCAGACGCATTCAAGGAAAGCCAGTTTGGGGCAAGGGCAATGAATGGAATGAACCCCTACCAACAGACAAGGGAGTCCACGGCCCCTGCTTTGGTTCGGTGGTCCCCACTCACTTCTGGCCTGCAGGCCTCAGATCCTTTGCCTGTATGTGGCCTCCTCAGCTCTTTCTCTCTGAGGAGAAGATGGGGCTGTTGTTGTTACTGGGTGGGGCTGGGGGTGAGGCATTCAATCACCGGGGCACCTCTCAGGCACCTTTGTCACCCTAATATAGACCTGCAGCTACCGAAACACCCATCACCCAGTTACAAAAATAGCATTCAAGAGTGCAAGGTGCCATAAATAAATGGAAAGAGGCAGCCAGGAAGTGGTGTTAATCATGGCTTTGATGTGGCAGGAATTACTGTAGCTCCTGACAGCCTGGTGCAGGTGCCACGTCTTCAGTGCAAGCTTGAATCCAGGCTTCCACTTCTCCTCCCTGATGGCGACGGCTCTGTCCCCGTCTCCCCATCCTCCCCACCTCTCTGGCAGGCCTTCTGCGCCATGTCCCTGGCCCTGGCCGAGGACAAGGACAGAGCTCTGGGCGCAGGCGCTCCTGGGTTCCTATGTTCCTGGCCAGCATTCCTGGGACTGTGCAGCAACATCCTATTTTTAATCTCTGGAAGGCTGCGCCCTGTGGGTGGGCTTTGCAGGGAAGTGAGGGCTCAGTGGGGTTGTGTAAGAGGAAGTGGTGGGCTCAGAATGCACCTGTCTTGCAGTCATTTGGCCCACATAAGGCCATTAGAATCCCAGGATGCGTTGCCACTCATGAGTCTGCAAGGGCTTGGGTTTGTTGAGAGCCTAACGCCTCTGGTGTCACATGGCACAGGGCTGCCTGGGGTTGTCTCTGTCCTGGCTCTCCCTCTTGCTCCTTCGCATAGGGATCCTGCCTCCAGGAGCGCCCTCTTGTGGTTGGATGAACTGAGTTGTGTTATTCAACATGTGTTCACTTGCTGTTTTCCTCTCAGCTCTAGAGTGGATGTGTTGGTTCCTGGTCGAAATATGAGTAGGTGACAGATCAACTGCGAGCAGTTTTCTTCTCTTTCTAGTTGTCACTGTGGTATGAAAACCTCAGCTGGGCTGTGCTTGCCCTCCCAACAGGATGCTCCAGTATTCTGTGTCTCAACCTTATCCAGTTGTGTTGAAGTGAAACTGTATTTTCCTATGACAGTCTCTGGGCTGTCTCACTTTTGTCCTCATGCAGTTCAGAAACTGCTACAATCTGTGTTCGGATGCAGGGCTTAGACGCCCAGCACTCAAAGTCTGGACTGCAGATCCGTCCTGTTACGCCCTAAGTCTCAGCCTTCCTCTCCCAGGGCCACCTGTGCCTCTCCGCCTTGAGGTCCCTTGGGTAGTTTCACCTCTGACACACCCTGCACTTGTGGTTCACACCATCCTGCCCCTGGGGATAGGTTTTCCTCTTTGGTTGGTCAGTAGCAGCTGCAGTGATGACGGGCCGTGGGGATGAAGGGCTGTTTTAACTCTGTTGGGCACTGGCTCAGCCTCATATACCTGCTCCCCTGGTCCTTGCTGGGACACCTGCCTTGTGTCTATCTCACAAGGTTGGGCCGGCCAGGACTGATTGAGCTGCTAAGGTCTGTGCTGGCTGGCAGGTGGGCAGGTGAGGAGAGAACAGTTGGCAAATGGAGTGCACTCCTGATGGGGTGCTGCATGGGCACTCTGAATGCCCAGGGCTGCAACAAAGACCCAGGAGAGTAAGCACGATGATAAAGAGTCGAGGGTCCTCATCTTCATACATGGATGTGGTGTCTTATCTGGAAAAATGAGGCCGATTTCATTTTTAAGTCCTGAGGGATTCAGTTACAGGCGCACACATGATGGCTGCTAACGGGGATATGCCTGTCACTGCTTCGCTCTTGCTGGTGAACGAGTGATCCTGGCACAGCAGGAAGGTGCTGGGTGTGAGCACTGAGACCGCATTGGCATGGACAATAAACACTTGATGGTCTGCTGACACTTGAGTCCTGCTGTGCCAGGCCTGTCCCCTTCCAGGACCGCCATACTGAGAGGGAACACCAAGGAGACAGAGTGCAGAGGGGCCTGTTGGAGCCACATGGAACTCCTTGTTTAAAAACCTGGAAGAATTTAAAGCTGGACATATGGAGCACTAAGCCAAGCTCTGGGCCCCGAGGATTGTGGTGGGATGGACCATGCCGCTGTCCTGGCACGGGCACACGGAGGGTGCTCTTCCTGGGCAGGGTCCTTCTTGGGCTAGGGTGCCCCTCTGAGCAGCTGCCGCTTGGATTGCTTCCCAAATGGAAGCTGAGACAGAACATTGTAGCAGTGATCTCTAAGGGTAAGAGCCTGGCTTGCCCGAGCAGGAAGGGGCAGGCCAGGGAATGGGGCACAAAGGCAGAGTGGCATGATAATGCCTTCTGCACATCACGTGTGGGGTTCACTCTGGTTTCCAGGAGGGAAGGGGCAGCTCGGCCCAGAGTCTACCCCAGTGATCCAGGCGGAAACCGTCCTCACTGGACAAATAATTGCTTCTTTAGTGTATTTATTCAAATACAGGCTGTGCCATGGGACACGTGTGGGCTTGCGTGCTGCACTATTTATCACATTAAGCTTCTACACTGACAGGTGTGTAAAATAGGATATTACACAGCTAATGTTTATTTAAAATCGGAAACTGTCCCCAAACTACCGTACTTCAGGAGAACTCAACTTAAACAAACCACGTCCATGCTCTCCCTTCCAATTTTAATGCCGCTGCAGCTCCTGCTTCTCCCATTCTCAGAGAGTCTGACCCACTGGGTGCTTGCTCCCATGACCCTAACTGCATGTCACCTCTGGGCCTGCTTTGTGAGTCTGTCACTCTGCCAGAATTGGCCTCTTAGGAGAGCACCGTGCTGCCTGCAGCTCCACCACGGAGCCTGTCCCTGGAGCTGCAACTTGCTGCATGTCCTGTTCTCCGGCAGAAGTGCCTGAGCTGCAGACATGCATCGGGGTGTGTGTGGAGGGAACATCTGTGCGATGAACGCTTTGAGGGTGCCTGCAGGCAGTGGCAAGAGGAGGTGGATTTGATCCTCCCCCTCTGAGGCTCAGCTGCCTCTCCCTGGTCTCTCCAGGTCGCAGGTTCACTATGTGTAAACGGATAGAAAACTGAAGCTCCTGTGTCGATTAATCTGCTAGGACTGCCTGAGAAAGTATTACACCTTGTGCTCCTGTATTATGTGACATAGATAATAATCTTGGGTTTTCTCACAGTCCTGAAGTCAAAGTGTGGACAGGGCAGCCTCTTTCCTCAGCTTTTGGATGGCTCTTTCAGCCCGACATCAGGTGGTTGCACTGTGCTAGCTTCTGGTATGGGCCTTGTGGTTGTGACACACCATGATGGTCTGTATCTCAGCAACAGAAACCAGAGTGAGCAATCTCACGGAAGCAGAGAAAGCAACACACCAGGAAGAAGCCAGCTCACTATCTGATGACACTCTGTTCACTTGAGATCAAGATGTGAGAATGGTCATGACCCTGGCACTTCCCGTCAGACCCCTCCACCTGGCAGCATCACTGCCCTCGGAACCAACTCCAGCACATGGACCTCTGGGATACAAAACCAATCCAAACAACAGCTGCTGCTTTCTCCCTGTGTCTTCCTTGTTTGTGTGTTTCTGTGCCCTAATCCTCTCTTCTTATAAGGGTGCATTGGGTTAAGGGCACATTCACACAACCTCAATGTAACTTAATTATCAAAATGCAGTTACCTTCAGGAGGCCTGGCGATTGAGACTTGTACACCGTGCCACGGGGTGGAGGCACTATCCATGCCCTTTCTCTCACAGAGCTATAGCACACATTACCTATGGCTGTTTAGGAAGAAACAAAGATCTTGGTCTTGTGCAAGCTAAGGCGTGGGCTTCATTCTAATATGCAACTGCTAAGCTGAAGCTGAGGGAGAAGTGGAGCTAGAGGGATCTGCAGTGGCTCCTCCTTGCAGCACTGAGGTTGACTTGGTTCAGGGCCGTGGCCTCATAGGTTACACTGAATATGCACAGCCCACAGTCACCTGATGACATGCTGTTTGTCATGCATCTTGTTCTGTCAAGGAGCAGCCCCGTCCTCTTCCTGTGTATCCTTCTTGGTGGTGTTATCGTGAGTAGATTCTTAGCAGTTTCCCATTGAGCCACATGGAGCAACGGCTGTGCTAGAGGGGAGGGACAGGGCAAGCTGGGCATGCATGAGCAGATCCTGCTGACTGCATGGAGGTGCAGCAGAACAACCCTGGTGTCCAGAACAGACAAAGCAGGTGTGTCTCTGCCCAGTGTGGCCAAGGCCCTTGGCCTAATGACAGTGCTGTTTTCTATAAGTGGGAAGTCCTCCCTGGTCTTGTGCTATAGATCGGCATTTTCAGGGACAGTTGCATGTGTTGGCAAGCAGCGCATATTCCAAGTAGCTGATGTGCGGTGGCACTGAGGGGTGTCAAGGATGGCCCATCCGAATGCTCCTCCTTCAGAGGCTCTGCCCCCACTCAGTACATCCTGGTGCATTCAGCCCATCCATGAATGTATACCAACTATCATTGTGACTTTGGGTTCAATATCAGGATTGTGGTGACAAAAGCGATACCTTCTGTGAATGTCAGGAAGTATTCTAGTGTGTTTTAGTATGAGCATAGGAACTACACAAAGACCTCTTCCTCCTGTTGGATGACTTTGCTTCTTCCCCGGCAGGTGGCTTGGGTTTTAGCCTCATTCCCACCAAGGTTTCTACCTTTGCAAAACATGAAGCAAGCCAGCTTCCAGGCTCCTTGTTACTTTTGTCAAATACTGAGACAACATTGGAGGCATCCATGGACACAGGGGTGGAAAGAGCTTTTGTACCTCCTCCAGCCAGCCTGGCTGCCCCTCCCAGGCTGAGGAATGGTTGGAGCTGAAAGAGCGCAGGCAGTGGAAGAACTGAATGGCGTTGGTTCTGCCTTCCAGGCGCATTAAAATGTACTCTTCTATGAAAGATCGCTTTCTTTAGAAATGAAGAGGGATTGTCTGGTTGACAGAGACTTATTGCACGTAAGATACCAGGTCCTGGGGAACAAAAAATAAAATAGGGAGAAAAATAATCCCAGCTTGCATGGAGTTTGGCCTAGGGGAGCGAGAGAGCAAAGAAGAAACTTGACAAATCACACCAAGCAGGTGCTGGCTGCATTAGGGGTTGCAAAGAAGTCCTTCCACTACTTCACTTAGGCCAGCACGAGCTGAGCAGGGGCAGTGAGGGAGGAGGACATTCTGATGCTTCCAGAAAGAGATGTTCAGGCAGCCTTCAGGGTCGGCATGGCCCTGGCATAGGCTTCCAGCCAAGCATGGACTCCGGTCCCAGGCCAAGCTGGAGAAAGACCTCATTGCTGAATAAGTTACATCTGAACATCTCCCTGGATTTGTGCAGATCTCATGTCATATAACCAAAGACATGGAATCAACCCACATGTCCATCGATGACCAGATGGCTGGATGAAGGAACGTAATGAGTGAGCATTACCCAGCCATACGGGGAATGACACCATGCCATTTGCAACAAGATGATTGGAATTGGAGATTATGCGAAGCCAAATTAGCCAGATCCAGACAGACAAATATTACTTACTTTCTCTCTTCACGGAAGCTCATGTATCTATGGAGAGTATACAAACTGTGTGGTGTCACATTATTTGGTATGCAGATATTAATGTTGCTTCACTGAATACCACATACATGATCACTTCTCCAGTTTATAATCCTTTACTCATGAATCCTACATTTTGTTTCCAAGGAAAAATAACATGTGTGTGTAGATATATCTACATATTAATAAATGTGGCAAATGATAAAAATTCTTACATCTGAAAAATTAAAAATTAAATGTACAAAGCAATAAAATGCAAAAGACACTCCAGCGCTTTAGTCTCGCGTGTCCTTTGGCCAACTCAAGGGCAGGTCTAATTGACATGTGTAATGGCTGCTGTCTCAGGATTAAGCCTGGTGTGTTTGTTTATGTCGATGATGGTGACAGGAAGTCAGTTTCTGATTATCTGCAGGTCAGCAAGTCTTTGGGCTGCATGCTGGGCTGTTCCCTGAGACTTTTTGATTTGAGCTTCTACCTTGAAAATGTCACCTTATCAGTTTTGTGCCTGGGATGGATATCATCTTTCTTCTAGGTTTTTCCCTTCCTTTTCTTAAACTGTCTGCTCTTTGGGGCTGCATGTCTTCTTGTGTCTTTTGCTGCTGGAGCCAGGCACGTGGCACATGTGATATATGTGAGCTGTGTAGGACTATGTAAAGGATTTCCTTGTTCATGAGTGTTAGCTTCACCCAATGTCACAGAACTGAGTCCACAGGATGTGCAGGAAGCAGCGGGTCCTTGTCTATCTCTCTTCCTCCATCTTGTTACTGTTTTGCTTCTTTCCCTATTTGCCACGTGCAGAAAAAAAGGTCAAGGAATGTTTCATGCTGAAATTCCAAGATGTCAACCAGTCCCCACACCCCCATTAGACTCAGAGTTTGTTTGTTTGTTCATGTTTTTATCAAAATATAATTGATGTAAAAAAAGTTGATCTGTGTGCATTTCAGGTATATATTATAATGACTTTGGACCTAACACCTGTGAAACCATCACCACAAACCAATACTGCAAATGTGCCTACAACTTTCAAAGTTTGGTCCTTCTGAACTTTTGGTTTTAGCCGTTCCTGGAAGAACACCTAGTGGGAGATCTCCCTGTTACCAAACTGGGTCCTATCACTTTGCTAACTCAGCTTGTGCTGCACGGTAGGGGTCCAGAGATTGCCAGCATGCACAATATTCAGCTTTGTAACCATGGAGTAGCAGCCCCCATGTGCTCCTTACCCCTAGCCCCCCCAATCCCTTGTGTTCCTTGTCCCTATCCCCAGGGAGCCCCCCATATGCTCCTCACCCCTTCCTAACTCCCTGCCCCCAGGGAGCCATCATTCTCTCTTTGGACCACTTTGCTTGCTATACACTCATGCCAGTGAAATTGCTCCATGTCTGTCCTCTGTGAAGTTGATTTTTTGAGTATGTTACAGCAGCTAGGTTTGGGGTCAAATTTCCCCACCATCCTGGGATTATATCATTTGATTCTCTGTCTGCAACCCCAGGCACAACTCTGAAAGAAAACTAGTCTTGCTCCTTTTCTTACCAGCCGACAGTCTTGCTTCACACTTGCATACAGTAAGCTGCACGAGGTATTTGCAGTGAATCGACTCCCCCTGCTCAACTACCAGAAAATTCGGGTACCGGAACGCCTGGTATCGGGTATCAGGTGCCTGGAAGCTAGAGAACAGAACATCAACTTGACCCTCCCTTTCCAGGGATTTTGCGCTGGTTGATCCGCCATTAATTGCCTGGAGATGCTGAGCAGCTCAAGGTCTCAGGGCTCTCCTGAAGTTTTGTATTTCAATCCTGACAGCCTTGTGAATTGTGGCGTGTGTGGACGCCACGAGGAGCTGCCTTGAAGCTGACTCAGCCGCACTATTTCACTAACCCCTGCTGAGAGGCTCCGGCAACTGATGCATTGGAAGTTATGATGGCTTGTACACCAGTGAAGAGCAAACGTCAAGCACAATTTGCTGAAGAAGAAAACATCCAATTTTAGGAATGAATATGATTTCAAGAAAGAAGACTTGGTGCAAAGCTATTTTGTTTTTGGTTGGAAGTTGAAAGCAGAATTTAAAATCATATGAGATCCCCAAGGCGCCCATTAATAGCCTATTTCATGTATTTGACTTTTGCAAAGTGAAGATATTGTGCTACAGAGTCTCCTAAAATGAAGAATATATGGGTTTTAAAAAACCACGTTTGATTTATATATTCTTAGATTTTCCATAGAATCTAGTTTTTAAGCCCTGAAGCATTTCTGTTACTTTATTGCTTGCATTGATATCCAGAGAGAGATTTGCTCATATTTTAACTT
Source organism: Ochotona princeps (assembly GCF_030435755.1). NCBI lineage: Eukaryota > Metazoa > Chordata > Mammalia > Lagomorpha > Ochotonidae > Ochotona > Ochotona princeps. Next base: position 3,547,915 of record NC_080832.1, on the reverse strand, counting down.
TTACAAATACTATTTTCTGCACAAAATAAACCAAAATATTTTCACACAAAATAAATAAAAATGGTTGGATATGCTTGTTCTTATACCTTCAACGTTTCCTGGTTAAACACTTTCACTCTATAGCTGCGTTTATTACATTCACACAAATAGAACGCAAGGAACAGGCTCCCAGAAACCTCTCCTGCTTCGATTGCTCTGAGCGCCTCCTCACACAGATCAGAGGACCCTTTCTCTGGTTCTTTCCGTAGTTGCCTCTCAGTGCAGGCCTTGCTTTTACATATTTTTTAAGATGTATTTATTTATTGGAAAGGCAGAGAGAGACAGAGAGCCATCTTCTGCGTGCTGGTCCATTTTCCAAATGCCACAGCAGCCAGGGCTGGGTCAAGCCGGAACCAGAATCTCCCACTTGGAGGCA